>NC_133434.1:31945779-32245779 GCF_011762505.2 Arvicanthis niloticus
ACTGCTTGCTGCTTTGTGTATTCCCAGGCTGTGTTGTCAGTGTAGGATATGTGACTTACCTCCCTTGGTGGGTGAATACTTCATAAACCCCAAGGCACTGTTGTATTCTAAGATGCAACCTTTCAGATGTTAAGATAATGAAAAAGTACATCTCAGAATCAAGAAAATGCAGATTTTTTTTAACATCAGGAAACACTTGTTTTCTCTTGACCAGTCATTTTGCCTTCAGTCCTACTTAGTCAGATCAGTATCAGTTTTCTCTTAATTACATTGTTGGCCATATATTTTCTGTACCATTATTAAACTTTGTCATTTTCTTTGATGATTATCAGCTTTAGAGAGTTTTTTACTTATAGTGATTCTGCTATCTTAATTTGCTTCTTCTGCTTTGTCATTCAGCTGTTCTTAAAATTGTGACATAAACAATTTTTTTTTTTTTTTTACAACACACTTAGGGTTAATCTGGTCTTTCCTCTCACCAGATGAGTCTGTTATATTTTCAGTCCTCTTACTCACATTGTGCCTTTCTGCAGACCACATTCTGGAGGCCGTGTTTATACTTTCTTACGTTTGTCTGGAGTTTTTTCATTTAACTGGCTTGATTATATTTTATATAAATATCTCTGGATGTGCAGGAAGTTTTAAGGTGGTGATACATTTAACAGACTACTCGGCATTAGCTCCATGCAATCCATCATTTTAGGTTGCCTCTTCCGTCTCTGGAAACCTGTAGGATTTTGACCTGTTCTTCCATTGTGATTTTTATGGTGTGCTTTGTGCACCTTTCTTTCCTGTGTGCAGTTGACATGAGCCTGCCATTCAACAGCATCTTAAAATGTAAAGGTTTGCATTTCTTTAGGTCCTAAAATATTTTATAGTGTTGTAGTTTGTTATTGCTCTTGTTGCTTATTGTTACCTCCTCTTAGTTCTCTACTGTATACGTCACCTGATGTCTGTTAATTTCTAGAAAAATATGTAGAATTACCTTCTAATGCATTTGTTTTAATTATTTTTTATTTTTAATTATTTTAGGATTTTGCTTCAGGTTTTTCTTACTGATATGTTTTTATATGATTTATTCTGATTAATAGTTCTACTTCACCAGCTCTTCCCAGATCCTCTCCACCTCCTCACAGACTCAAATCTATTCTCTCTCCCCACCCACCTCAGAAAACAAACAGGCATCTAGAAAAATTATAATAAAATGGGATTAAAAGCAAACAAGGCAGAATAAGACAAAACAAACTGATGGGACAAAGTAAACAGATTCACAACTGGACAGTGTATAGAGAGTGAGAGACTTTAGAATACTCAGCCCTAAGTCGGGTGTCTCCATCAAACCTCTTCCCCTCGAGGAGGCAGAAAGATCATAAGAGCCAGTGGGGATGAAAGACACCAAGGAAACCAAGCCTTGTAGACAACAGCAGGACTGAAGCACATGTGAACTCACAGAAACTGCAGCAGCATGCACAGGGCCTGCACAGGTCTAGGCCGTATGGGGTCCCAGTGCTGAGAGGAAAGCAAACACAAACTCCTCTCTGTAATACAGAGGTATCTCTAATCAATAACCTCTTGCATAGGAAAAAGTAGTTTTCTTGACCAAGTCTCATTAGATATTTAAACCACACTTAAGTGCAGGCTTCATGTCCAGCAGTAAAGGTTAACACAGAATGAATTCAGTGTTATTTTAGGAGGTTTTTTGCTCTCATAATGGTTTGTCTGTTTTTGTTTTTTGTTTTTTAATCTTAATAGGTCTTTTGCTTATAGTGTGGTTTACAGTTTTTTTTTTTTTTCTAATGGGATTCTCTCTGTGTGTATGTGTTCCTTCTGCTTTTTCTTTAGCTCTTTTTTTCCTGAAGTCTACTTTTCTTAAAATTAGTGTGACTGATCAGTATAATAACTCTGTAGACTTTTTAAAACTTGTTTTTGTTTATGGTGCTGGGGAATCAAACCCAGTGTGTTGAGCATGTTAACTAAGCATCATGGTACTGATCTTTGTTTTTTGTCCAGTACCGGTTTTGTTTTGATTAATGTTAACATGATACATCATTTGTCCATTTTTGTATCGTTCTGTGCCTGGTAGATTGTTTTAAAGAGATAATTAGAGTTTTATATCAGCATGCCTGTAATCCCAGCATTTGAGAGGCTGAGGCAGGAAGATTGTGAGTTTAAGAACAGACATCCTTGGCTGTCTAAGAAATTTGTCTCAAAAACCAAAGATGGGTTTAGAGGGAAGGAGAGAACAGGGATGAGGTTTAAGGTTTGGGTTGATTTGTAAAACAAGTGCAACTTGTCACATATGTGAGCAAAAGGAGGACACATTCTCTGGCTTACGTTTCCCAGGGACACCATTCCATCTAATTATTCATTGTCTTCTTGCATTCTTTATGGAATGTCTCCTGTTTTTCCCTTTTCTGCTCATTTGAAAAGTAAAACAATCAGATTTGGATATAGATTTCTGGTTTTTTGTTTCCACCAACCAACTTCTTTCTACTTCTCCCTCTCTCCCTCTCCTCCTCACTTCCCTCTTCTCCCTCTCCTTCACGCCCTCCCTCTACACGAATAAACAGTGTGTGTAACTACTGTTCCTGTGTGTATGTACTTTAAGAACTAAAGTTTAAACTTGTTAAGTAAACTTGTCCAGGATTACACATCTAGTGTAGCTGTTGGAGCTCGCTGGGATGTGACTGTCACCTGTCTAAATCACAGAAAATCAGATGCACTTAGACACTGTAGTACTTTGGATAGATAGCTTCTGCCCAAACTCAAGGTTAAATCCATGTCCTCATTCATTTTACACGTCATTACTTAACTTATTTTGCTATTTTAAGATACCTCTCTTTTGACAGGATCAAATCTTGTGTGTCTGTCAAAGCTTGACTATAAATGCCGTTTTAGCTGCCAGTGTTCTTGGCTTCTAGCAGAATGGAAATACCTAATGTATTGAGTATTATTTAACCTACTCTATATTATACATGCCATGTTCGTGTGATGTACACAGTTCTTTTCTGTTCGTTTGCAAGAAAGGGATTTGTGTTCCCTGTTTGTATCACTTATGTCAATGTTTGTCAGCATTGCTAAACAGGTACTATTTCATTATCGGTAGTCAGTGAGCACTGTTATTTAGTGTAGTTTCTGCTCTTACTTTGTAACTATTCTCTCAAATCAGTTTCTTCATTAGAGTTGTTGACTTGTTATTGTGTGGATTTTATTTAGATATGATAAAGGATCTTGGCATGTATGTCTCAATACTGCCTTGGGGAGTAACATTTATGAACATTTGAAGATGCCTTCCTTATTACACTAGCATCAATACGGATATTTGAATAAGCATGACAACTTTAAGGGTATTCAGGATATTTGGGAATCATTTTCACTTTAGACATTTTACTTTTTCTAGAAGTGAAATAATACTGATCATAATAGGGAAATAATTCCAAGGCTGAAAGTAGATGTCAAATCTATCATTGATTCTGTCATATAAACCTTGAAAAAAAATAACATATCTTTGAAGTTTTAAAACTCAGGTTAGATTTTCACAAGACAACTTGATATTTCTTTCAAATAATATGTAACAAAAAAGTACATGCCATTTCAAGTAAGCCCTATTCTTTTTTTAAATCTTTTTTTAAGATTTATTTATTTTATGTATATGAATCTGCATGTACACATGTGTGCCAGAAGAAGGCATCAGATCCCATTACAGATGATTATGAGCCACCATGTGATTACTGAGTTCCACCATGTGGAACTCAGGACTTCTGGAAGAACAGCCGGTGTTCTTGACCACTGAGCTATCTCTCCAGCCTCCCCTCCTCCCCCCTTTTTTAAATTTTATGTGCATTGGTGTTTGTCTGCATATATGTCTGTGTGAGGGTGTCAGATCTTGGAGTTACAGACAGCTGTGAGCTGCCATGTGGGTGCTAGGAATTGAACCCAGGTCCTTTGGAAAAGCAGTTAGTGCTTTTAACCACTTAGCCATCTCTCCAGCTCAAGTAAATCCTATTCTCATCATAGGATCCTTGAAAATTGTTAGACTTTTTTTCTACCTGAAAATCAGAATATTAGAATTAATAAAATTTCCTTACATGAGCTTTGTTGAAAAGAATTACTCTTGTCCCGACAGATGTTGGTGAATTAGACTGTGATAGTGTATGAAGATGTTTCTCAGTCATCATAATTGCACAGCATTGTTCTTTTGCTCTAATTTTTGTCTCATTATCATATTTAAAACTTGGAAATAATGATGAATTTTATTATAAGAAATTTATGTTATCTCTTATGCGTCTCACTACCAAGCTGTGAAACTTGTCCAGTACACTGAGAGACCCCATTGGGAGCACTGCATACTGCTTGAAGTCATAACTACCACATACTTCTCAGTGCCTCCTTTATGTGACACATGACTCTCAGGAGCAAATGATACATGGCTCTTCTCTTGTTATAATATTGTTTTTATTTTTAATAAAGTACTGTAACTGATAGCTTACTACAGATGTTTCCATGACTGAATGTAAATGCTTTCACTGAACCTCTTTTGTCTATTGGAGTGATTGTTTTATTGGATTCTAGTTGTTGCTCTGTGCATCTCAAAAGCTTGTTTTTTTTTTTTTAATTGCATCTTTTCAGCTGTTTGCTATAGGGGAATGAACTGTGCTTTCAGGATTGTGGAGTAGAACCCAGAAGAGAAATTCTCAGGATGAGTTCTGAGCTGTGTAAACTTTCATACGTACAGTTTCTGGCAATTTTAGAATGGCGTCTTTAACAGTTTGGTTTTCCAATGGTACTTACAAAAACAGCTTATCTCTACCCTGCTGGTATTGTGAAGACATTGCCTGATAGATACCATGTGAAATGACAGGGTGTCTCCTGAGTTTGGGTCAGAATATGGTACCATATTTACCAGTGTGACAGCTCTAGAGGCTTTACTCTTAAAATGGTGATGCTCTTTAGGGAAACTGTTCTACATTCATTGTGAAGAACCTGGCTGTGATTAAACATGTTTCCTGTAACCATAGAAAGTAGCCTGACTGCCTAACAAGACCCTGTCATTGTCTTGACAATGCATTCATCTCTCTACTTCCTGACTGAAATATAATGTGATCATTCTCCTGCTGCCACAGCTAAAGTTGGTTTGTATTACTGCCACAATTCTACGCTATGATGTACATGAGCCCAAATAAACCCTTTCGTCCTTAGTTGCTTTTAACAGGTATTTTTCTCACAGCAACAAGAAAGGTCCTCAAAATACTAGGCAAATGCTCTACAGTGTACAGATGATCTTTGTCCTCAACTTAGGAGATGTTATTTGTTGTACTTTGAGGCAGGGTCTCCTTGTGTAGGTACCCAGTCTAGTATGGAATCCATGTTCTTCCTATCTCACATCCCAGGTGCTGATAGGTATGTGTCAGCAACCCCTCCATGTACATGTGTTTCTGTTTTATCTGTAATTATCCTCTCTTCTTATAGTGGAAATAAAACATTAGCATCAAGAAATTAATAGCATGTCATTTATCAAGCAAAATGTTGGATAATTGGAGTTAGCCTTGAATATATTCTCTCAACTTTTCTTAAAAGATACGAACTATCATTGAATCCTATACTTCTTATGTTTGTTGTACATAATAATTTATTATGGTTGGTACTATGAGCCAGCATCTTTTATTACTGTATTACTTCCTTGAGAGAAATTACTAATAACTTTTGCAGTATTGTTAAAGCACATGCAATTATAATACAATATTGATCTTACTTCTGCAGTAAACAACCAGACAATATACAAACTAGACAAAGAATATAAAAGAAATATTTTTAAACATTTTGCAAACATGCCAGGGTCATGACCACTATGATTAAGGAAATCAGTGAAATTAGCCCCATCTACTTGCCTGAAATACTTCCTGCTGCCCAGGGCGGGTAAGGACACCCTTACGTCTGAGAGCTGAGAACAAATCACCTAGCAAGGTCAGGGAGCTAAATGGAAGAATTAGGTTTAGAAAGGTAGTTGGAATTTACAGAGCAGGCTACATGAGAGAAATGTGCTGGAAAGAAGCTCTGGAGAGTTGTAGGAATTCATTCTCTTCCAGTCTTTTGGATACCATGTTGCATTTATGTTCTGTCTGTCTCTTTCAATCTGACAGTTCTGTAGACTTCTGATCTATCATATCTTCAACACTTACAAAGTTTTGGTCAAAGTATAATGTCCTCTGATTATCTTATGATTATGCAGATGTGATTTTTCTTTCCTTAAGTACAAATGGGAAGTGACCTTGTAGTGCCTCTGTGTCAGGAGTCCATGATGCCTGTCAGTACGCCTTGCTGTTTGGTCCTGCTAACCTTGATGGTGTGACTTAGGTGGTGTCTTCCATTCTATCTCCATCCTGATCTCCTCTGATTACTTGAGTATAAATGTTTCGGAGGATTTTGAAGTCTCAGAGATCCTTTTACAAACCACCATCTACTTCCTCTAATGCATGTCATCCCTGCTTCCAAATGTACTGACAGTTTCTCAAGATCAATTGATTTGTGTCTTTTTCAGTCTGCCCCTTTGAAGTACCTAGGATTCCAGAATTTTTTTTCATTAAATTTACTTTTCCTTGTATCTGCCTTATTGCTTAATACATTTTGATTTACTTAATATACTTTTTGTTTAATACAAAATGGAGTTTATGATGTCCTGTTTATTATTTGGGTATAGTTCTCAAGCCAGGAATGGTGGTGCATGCTTTTAATCCCAGCACTCAAGAGGCAGAGGCAGGTAGATTTCTGTGAGTTTGAGGCTAGCCTAGTCTACAGAGTGAATTCTAGAACAGCTAGGGATATACAGAGAAACAATGTCTAGAAAAACCAAAAACTAACTAAATTCAAACAAACAACAAAAAAAAGCCACTGTATAAGGAATGATAAAAGTGACTCTATGCTTGGAAATACTTTGTAGCAATTGGAAATATTGAAATTCATTTTTATACAGATATGGGAACCTCTTCAAGCCATGTGTTATACAAAAGTTTGGGAAGCAACATGTTTGGCAGCATTCCATTTCCTTATTTATGTGTGTAAATATAAAGACACCTGTACTAATCAGCTTTCTATTGCTGTGATAGAATACCTGGGGAAACTACTTAAAGGAAGAAAATTTGTCTTTGCTCATGCTTATAGTTGTAGTCCATGGTCATTTATCTCTGTTGCTTCGGGCTTACCGCAGTGAAGTATATCATAAGGAGAGTGGTAGAAGAGCTTGTTCACTTCAGGACTCCTGGAAAGTTGAGGAGAGGGAGGCAGGAAAGGGTTTAGGAGAGGGAAAAAAGGAGACCAAGAAATATTTCAAAAGATTATGAAGATAACAACTACATTCTACTAGAAATATTTGGATGTAATGGAAAGTGAAGGGGTCCCTGCAGGTGTCAGACAGGGAAGCAAACCACATGAAGAGATAAGAATGAAAACCAGATTGACTTTATCAACCTGGATCAGACTTCTGGGAGTCTGATGCCAGGTGGTTCATTGTCAGCATAGTTAAAACATAGTACAACATGGGAAAAGGTTTCCAGGCAACAATCAGTCCAATTCCAGATGCACAATAAAGCTTAAGATGTTGACTACATAGAAACTTCTTTTCAAAGTGCATGTGACCACGACGGTGGTTTCTATATAAAAGGCCTAGGAACTAGTGTGATCTTTAACCAATAGCATAGAGGTCAGCAGGCCATAGGGGTCTCCCCTAAGGTAATGGTCTAGAAAGGGAAGCGTCTGGGATAAACATGTGAAATCTCCCCTAAGGAGGATGAGTAATGGTTTAGAGATGGAAGAGTCTGAGATAAGCATTCTGGAACATTTGAGTGAAGACTGCCTCTATAGTTAGCAAAAAGGTCACCAGGTCATTAACAGCCTCCACTGTCAGCTTTCTGGATGGAATGCAGGTATTTGATTTCTCTCCTCCATTGAGGAGATGCCCCTTCATGATTAACGTTCCTGGTTCCCAGAGTGGTCTCTGGAGTACAAGGCCCTCATACCCTCCACAGGAAAGGAAAATGTCAGTTCTTCTACTTTCACACTTCGGCTTAACACTCCCATGTCTTCTGTCTCTCTCTCTCTCTGTCTGTCTCTCTCTGTCTCTCTCTCTCTCTCTCTCTCTCTCTCTCTCTCTCTCTCTCTCTCTCTCTCTCTCTCTCTCCATTCCCCGCTTCTTTCTGGTATACTTGCTAACTTATCATACATGTGGTGGTGTATGGAGCTGTACCTCTGTTAACACTCATGCATCGTGTAGATCTCACCCAATGTCACCGTGAACATCCCTGGGACTTACTGATAGAGTTCTTTGCATGAGGAAATAAAGGGCTACAGAGAAAGAACCTTCCCCAAGACACTCTCTTGCCTTTTGAAGGAATTTAGAAATTCAACACACACACATTTTGTATTTCAAAATGAAAATGTAAGTGTGCCTACTCACAGCTCACTTTACTGACTTAAGTAGGTGTCAAATTAGAATAATTGTATCCTCTTAACCAAGGGCAACATGTCCAGCACAGAATTTAATGATTTCCACCTTGAGTACCTGCTTCAGGTGTGTATAATGTGTTAGTCAAGTGAAGCTGTCAGTCCCAGACTGGCCTGTATCTGTTGCTATAGACATGGAAACAGTTTGAACAAAGAAGCTGAAAGGCTCGTTCTTGTGCAGTGAGCCAGGAAGATCCAGAATACAGTGTGAATGGTATGTTCCATCACACAGCTGTGTCTCCCTAGGCTGGCGAAGACTGAGCCCAGTGCCGAGGTTTCAGGCTTATGCTGTGGGAAGTTTTGGAGCACAGTGAGTGGTCAGATCTTTGAACTCTCAGGAGTAAATTCTGGTGGTGGAAGGACAACAAAATGGTATAGTTTTTCAAAGATTTTAATTGCATATATTTGGCCTCAAGATGTGTGGTTTCACTTAGGCTGTGAGCCTGTGATGACTGGTTAACATTTATAAAAGTCTTGAAGTAGTTTCCAGATGTTTTAATTTTGTGGAAGACTTAGGTTGTTTTAAAATCAAGTGTTTTGTGTAACAGAAATGCCTTAGAAGTCTGTGAGCATTGCTATTTTATATTAGGCTGTGTGTCTCAGCAAGTTTGCGCTTACAGCTGAAGAAAACTTCATAATGTTACATTTTAATAGACTAACGCTTCCAAGGAGTAGACATAAACAGGAGAGGACAGGAAAGAGTCAGCGATTCCCAATGACAGCCACCCTGGCTACATCAGGGCCTGTGCACTAGAAGTCAGGGTATTACTCTACCACTTGCTATGACCCAGGACATGTGGTTGTAGCTCCTTTAAATGTCATCCTCTGGGGATGGGGGGACATGAAGGCTGATGTTGGAGTGTCTCCGCCAGTCAAAGATAGTTGATATATCTAGGTTAGGTATTGGGTTACACTTCCGGTTGTATGGGCATCTTGTTATTGAGCATTACCAAACTTATAAAGCCTTTGATTAACATTAAAAATAAATGTCATCCTCTGTAAGATTGAGACAATATGGTAGTACAGATTACAGAATTGTTGTATGATTTACTGGTCCACATTAATGAGGCAGAGTTCCTTGTGGAAAGTGCTCAGATACCTCTAGGAGACTGTTTGCCTTAATGCCCTACCACTTAATTTAAAACTATGTTTGAGACAAGAGTGCTTATCTGGTCCACCGGAGGCCCTGGGCTGTCTCCACAAATGGTGGATATGGGAGAAAAGAAGTCCACAAATTATTTTCTTTTCTGCCTGTTTTCTACCAGTTTCCCCAGGAAGTTTATAGTAACTTTTAACGTGAGACCCCCTCTGAGGGGTGGGGTGTGTGTGTGAGGGTGATTAAATTTGTACTTTTGTCTCTAAAAGGAAGATTTAGGTTGAGTACAAGGAGTAAAATTTCTAAAATCAGAACTATCTCATAGGGTAGGCCACCTCAGAAAGAGCAGGTTAGCCATGGCTGCTTAGTGCTTTCATTGCTTCATCTCCTGCACCCAGTACTGCACGTCTGTAGCTGTTCACATTGTGGCGAAGATCCTGGCAGAAGATTCTAAGTTACCTGTACTGTTTTTGTGGTCTTGGGATTTTGGGTTCGGGTTCTTATAGTGATGGAGCAAAACAGATTGACATAAAGACAATTGAAGTGTAATTTATCAAGATGAGAAAAGTTGTCACTTCTCTGGATATTGCCAATATGGATAACAGAGCTTAAAGTTAAAGTTGAAAGTGTAGCTTCCTAATCTTCTTTAAAGCTGAAAAAATAAATGAAGTCAATACCTCCACCCCAAGACTTCCCCTGAGGCCCTTTGTTGAGTGTGATGAGGAGTATTTATACAGTAATCATTATAGATAGGTTTTTCCATATTTTGGTAAAGTAGAAAATACTGAGGTCCACCAAACTGTGAGAGTTATATGCAGAGTTTGACACATGCTGCGTGTTGACCTGGGCACTGCTGTGTCCTTTAAGATGTGTTATTCTCAGCTGTCTTTTCCCTGTTCCTTACCCACAACCCTTATCAGATCAGGAAATCTGTTTGTTCTACAGTGATGTCTTGAATATCCCCATTAGATTGCAGTAGTTACCCCCAGCCTGCATGTTAGCCTTCAGTTTAATGGCCTTTTTTATGTTCATTCATTTTATTTTATTTCCCATCGTGGTTTTGTTTATTTCTTTTTTGTTTTTTGTTTTTCTGTTCTCTTTAAAAACCGTCGTGGTTTGCCCTTCATATTCCCCAATGTTTGCACATGACAAGATGTTGCCATCCCAACATTACCTCCCACTTCACTGACCAGTGCCACTACTGACCATCTAGCACCAGCCACAACGGGACCACTGCCTTCAGCTCCTCGAGACGTCGTGGCCTCCCTGGTCTCTACTCGCTTCATTAAATTGACATGGCGTACACCTGCATCAGATCCTCATGGAGACAATCTCACCTACTCTGTGTTCTACACCAAGGAAGGGATTGCTAGGTAAGTGCTTCGTGTTTAGAGTCAATGGCCCGCGTCTTCTTACACCTGCCTGGTTATGCTCACCTGCTGTAGTGTGCAGGGTTTGTCCAGAAAATGAGATTGTTGAAATATGTCTTCCTCAAGGTTATTTACGTCATTATATAAACTCCAAGCACATTGAAGTCCTAGTATTTTTTCCTGCCTTTCTGAAAAACTGGGAGAAAGCTGATAGAGCTGCTGAGGTGGAAGTGTTCAGGTGTAGCCTGGACTGTGCCTGGTGTGTTTTGTTTACTGATTGTAGTGCAGGGACTCAAACCAAATCAAATCAATACGTATGCTAAGTAATCATTGCCACTGAAGCACATCTCTGACACATTGCCACTGAAGCACATCTCTGACAGTACAACTGTGTGCCTTTCTCATAAGAGTTATTCAGCAGAATGTAGAGACTGAAGTCAGTATAATTTATTAGTCAAATTAATTTAGTTTTGGTCTTTTTGATGTCAAAAGAGTACTTAGGAGTAATGTCCCTAAAATGCCACTGTTGGTGAATTCCCTTTTACCTCCACCACCTCAAGAGCTTATGTTATTTGCAGGAGGATGTCTAGAATCTGCAGACCACTTTATCCCACAGCCTGGTTTTGTGTATATGTGTACCCTTGTTTTCCTTTCTTCTCAGTTACACTCATTTTCTAGTGAAGCCAGTCTGCTTATCAGTGGTGCCTTTGTCCCTAGTCTCTCTGGGATCTTTCGTCTTTCCTCTTTCCAGCTAAAGCTACATGTCTAGTTCCTTCTGTGCCAATTTAAGCCCCATGAAGCCCTCTCAGGACAGTGTCTACCTCAGCACATCACTGTTACTCTCCATATGTATTGGAACCACTGATACTGACAACTATAATAATGAGAATAAGGTTGCTCAGTTGTTTCATATGTATTTACATTGTTTTCCTCACCAAATTATGAACTCTGTGAAAGACCCATGTCACCTTCTGACTGTTGTAGATGATTTATTTCATTGTTCTCAGCTTAGGGCCTTAACACATGAAGTACGGTTTGTTTTTCTGCTAGGATATCTGTAATTGTTATATATGTACCGTGTTTATGGCCAGACCCTGTGATTTTGCCCCATCACTAGTTGCAGTAACATACTTTTATCTTGATAGATTGGACTACTTGTCAGATAATGCTTACTGAAAACAGGTTGTTTGAGATTTTACAAAGATAAGGAAATAAAGTTCTGTACATAAAAAGATGGTACAGTATTAGTCTACTGAACATGAAAGACATTAAATAAAGGGAAGTTTAGAGAGTGTTAAGTGCTGAGAACAAGAAAACTGAACACTAAAGCAACAAAAAATAAGAACTAAAACAACAAAACCTCCCAGAACCCAGACTCACACCCCCAGAGTGGAAGGGTGCGCAGCAGCACACGGACCTTCGAGTTTCAGTGTCAGTGTCGGAATGACCTCCGCGACTCTGACGGCTGAATTGCAAATGCATGTAAATTCACTCCTGTGCATAAGGCACACTATCTGCAGCAGGACCTTTGCCTTCATTAATACATCTGCCATAAATGAATCTCCTTTTCAAACAAATAATTGTACGTGGTTTCCTGTCATCCTCAGGCCGCATCCCTCAGGCCTCCCCCAAATGCCCACATACAAGTTTCCGTTCACTCTTGCACTGTGTTGGACCCAGCTTATCCTAGTGCCCTTTGTTAAATCTTTGGATTTTACAAATCGGATGATGTCGTGTGGGAGCTAGAAGTGGGCTGAGACATTTACAGTGCACAAGAGTTTAGCTTCCATGTCTGGAGTAAGGATGGTGAGGCCTTAGTGCTCACCTCCCTGACCCAGAACTTTTGGTAGAAATCAGTCTGAGGTTAAAAATAAAGGACACATTTCGAACCACATGTTGGGATGCCAGTAAGAGTTTGGGCATAATAAAATAGGAATGGACCATTTTAGACTTTTGAGCATTTATGCCCTCTGACTGTATTAACAGTTTGTATTTGGCAATATTTTGAGAGCACTTTTTTGGTTTTGTTTTTGTTTTTGTTTTTTGTTTTTTTTTTTTCTAGACAAGGTTTCTCTGTGTAGCCCTGGCTGTCCTGGAACTCACTCTGTAGACCAGGCTGGCCTCGAACTTAGAAATCCGTCTGCCTCTGCCTCCCAAGTGCTGGGATTAAAGGCGTGTGCCACCACCACCTGGCACTTTTCAAGTTTATAATAGGAGAAGGAAAAAAAAATCCAGAGATAGCATGTATGTTGATCTAGATACAGCAGTCAACAGCCTGGATGAAGCTAAGAGCAGTGATTTAAAGTGGGTAGGAAGTGTGGACAATATATTAAAGAAGATGCTTTGAGAGGCTAAGCGTTGTTACTTCATTAAGCTTGATTTCGAATACAAGCAGTGAAGGGATAAAAGAAGTCTAAAATGAAGTCTAAATCCTATATTGTGATTATCTTGTTTTATAATACAAACAGTTTACTTAGCCTTCTTGGGCTTATATTTATCATCTTAAAAGCAAGGATAATAAATTATTTTATACAGTATAATAAGAATACAATGTAAGAATGTAGACCACTGCCTTACAAGAAAACTTCTCTACTTCTGCATTTAAAAATTCAACCACCAGGTGGCACTATGTGCCTTGGTCATAAGTAGTAATTCTGTTGGGCACTTAAGTTGCATAATCCAGAAGATCCTTTGCTTGCCTTTCTTTATACCTGTGTGATATTAGTCCATTTTACCACTTAGACACCTATATTTTAAACACCAGTGCTTTTTTTGATATTGGCTATTAAATGAAGAATTGAGAGTTACTCTAAGTATTAATAGTATTTTCAAGATGGTTGAAACATAGAGCTGTTAGTCTAATTCTAGGCCTGCATATCATGGCTACTAGGCCAAATTGGAGCCATTATTTTTACGATTGAGGAGCTAATAATTGTTTCTGTATTTAAAACAGTGATTTTTTTTTAAGCATTATATAAGCAGGTGTTTTGCCTGTAAGCTTTAATGTCTGGCACTTTTAAGAAAAAGTTGCCCAACCTGTCTCATTCTTTTATTAAATACCTAAAGAAAGTAGGGTTCAGAAAGAGCTAGTGTCTTGATCATAGTTTCTTGACAGGCTAACAGCCCTACTATAACTAGAATTAGATTTCCTAGCTTCTTGTTAACACTGTCTTAATATAAAACACACTTTCATTCTTATTTGATTCAGTTGTAGTATTCAAACCTCAGTTCCATTGTAACCACCCAGATATTCTGAAAATAGTCCTTTCTGATGGTCACTAGTTCCGGTCCTTTTCTTTCTTCTGAAGAGAAACTTGGTTCATATAGACCAGTCTATCAGAACCTTCTCAGGTGGGGATTTCATCTCCGGGAATCATGCTTATGACTGACTCCCTTTTTATAACAATGATTCTATAGAAGTTTGCTTCAGGTTTTAATAATATCACTGATTTCTCCCATCTCCCGACCTTTCAGAGAGGAACAAACAAAAGATACATAATTCAGCAATGTGATACTTACAATTTGAAGGCAAACTTTAAATTCTGTGTGTGTGTGTGTGTGTGTGTGTGTGTGTGTGTCTCCTCCTGCATGTGAGCGTTCTGCCTTCTACTTGTATAGTGTGTGAGCATGAATGAGACAGTCTTATATGTCAGTTTCAAGTAAAATACCATCCCCAATTGTTTTTCTAAGAAATACGTTGTTTAAAAATTTATTACAGGTGAGTCGTAGCCTGTGCTCTGTAGTTCAGTCCTTCCCATTAAACAGAACAGTCAGTCATTGGTAATCAAAACAAGGTTTAGCTACCTCAAAGTATAAGAAATCAATTTATGTGCTCCCTCTAAATCTGGTAACTTAGAAGTTTAGACAAAGACAAAATAGTACTGTGTATATCTTAGGTAGTGCTAAACAATAATTTTTAATACTATAGTATTTTTTTAGGTGACCTAGCCAACTACAGTGTAATAACCTCTGTAAATATTCTATGGCTACTTTGTTGCTTGTTTGTTTTTACAATTCAGGTTTTTAAAAATTTTTTTAGATAATAATATAATTATATTGGTTTCCCTTTTCCCTCCCCCCCCCCCAACTCTCCTCATTGTCCCCCTTCCAATTCATGGCCTCTTCTTTGTTATGTTTTACACATACACACACACACACACACACACACACACACACCCTCCTGAGTTGTATGTATGTTTTTGGTTATAGTGGGTGATATCAGTAATATTTGAGCAAGATCACCCACAGCTTGCCAAGTGTTTACAACTCACTCTTCTGCCAGTCTTCATATACTGTTCTGCCTGGAAACACTCAGTTTCACTTTTAAGAATAAATGTGACTTAATGATTAGATTTTTCACAGGAGCTGGAGATGGAAACTACCTAGAGCTTTGCTGTATTGATCAGTTTCTTTCCTAACCCTTCTTTATCCAAAGGGAGCGTGTTGAGAATACCAGTCAGCCAGGAGAGATGCAGGTGACTATTCAAAACTTAATGCCAGCAACTGTGTACATCTTCAAAGTTATGGCTCAAAATAAGCATGGCTCTGGAGAGAGTTCAGCTCCTCTACGAGTGGAAACACAGCCTGAGGGTAAGTCTTTCACCTGCCTGTTGGCCACGCCCTGAGAGGGACTATTTGGAGTCCTGTCAGCTTTTTGTCTTGCATATGGGCTTTAAGCTCCTTCTTGATGGGAAGATAAATTTTTATTGAACATAGTAAATAAAAGGACAATCAGTGTATTTCTGCTTTCTTTCATATTATACCAATCTTTTAAGGATTAACTCAGAAGAAGTCTTATAGAGCCTTTTTCTGATCCTTTGTATCTGTATGGTCCTAAGATACATCATCACTTCATTCCTCAACTGCTTTTATTAATACATCTTGCTTATTTTATAGACAGTTCCTACAATGTGCACACATAATGTAGTGCTTTGCACAGTGGTGGGTATTTAACTGTTGCCAGCTGGAGTGCCCTATGTTAACGTACCTTACTAGTTAGAACCTCTTTGCTTTGGGTCTGTGTTCTTCTGTGCTCAATAGTATTGCCTCTAGTTACATTTCTAAGGCTTCTGTGACTAAGGTAAATGTCAGGTTGGTTTATACTATTAATGTCCTTTATGCCTTAACTTTTGGTTATAAACTACAAGCCTGAATTTATAAGAAATATCATAATATTTTTCCTTCTTGAAAAATTTTAACTGTTACTTCTTACCATGAGCCATATTTTTCCAAAATTGTCTCTGGCTAACTTTTATGGTATCTACACTGGCTTTCTGTGTTCAGGGCCTCAGTAAAAGCTTTTGTTTTAGTAGAGAGCATGTGAGATACATTTATTTGTCTCTCCCTATCTGGGAGCTTAGAAGAATGAATTTACTAATTACAGAACAACAAGAATTCAGGAACTCTGCCTGGTGGGTGGAATAAAGAAAGGCAAGAAGTTAAGAACCTTCAACATTTTAATGTTATAGCAAATTACTTATCCAATGTTTGCATGCCTCCTATGTCAGGTACTATGCAAAATACTAGAAACACAGAGATGATGAACAAGTGATTTTGTTCTTGAGCGTAAGCAGTGATAAGTATAATCAGGAGGCCTTTGGTCATAGTAGTGGTGATACTGAAATCACGAGTCAGCGCTAGGCAAGAGCACAGAGCCATGGAGAGTGTCCAGAACTGATCTAAGGTGAACACACTCTCATTACAGAGGTAGGGGTGCTAAACTTCATAATTGACTTTGTTTGGATTAAGTGTGGGAATTATCCATTAGATTTTAGGCTCCATTTCCCTTCATTTGCTTTTAAGGGGGGCACTATAATTGCAAGATACTAGACTAGAGTTCAGAGCAAGGAAGAATTTATATAAAAATACAGAAAGAATCCCAGAAAAGATGGAGCCTGTGGTTGACCTTAAAGCATTTGACATAACGCAAGCATTCTTGGGGAAGGAAAACTGGATGACCCAAATCCCAGAAATAGGATCAAACAGTTCACATGCAAAGTGAGTCATGATGGAAATGAAGGGAGGACCACTGGATTTGATCTGGTGCAGAAGTCGGTCCTGAGGCTGTGAACCTTCTGAAAATGAAAATACCTATGTCTATATATATCCGCATTTCCCTTGGGAAACAACTATAGCTTTCATGAACATTGCAGACTTTGTGTTCAAATTGTTAAACCATTGAACTAAAAGAGTTATTGTCAAATTTAGAAGTGAAAGAGAAGTCATAAGGAGAAGTGGCCTTATTGTGTACTTGCTGTGTGCCTTTCATTGTGTTGGTCAGTTCAGACATAAAGATTAGTAAGGAATTCTGTTCCCAAGGAATTCACAACCTACTACAAGAAACAGTTAAATGCACAATAGTGTGAGGTGCCACCATCACATGGAAGAGACTGAAATCATTAGTTGAAGAGTTTGGTTAAGAGAGAGTATTTGAATGCGGTTATAGGCAGGAGGAACAACTGGCTGTGGTGCAGCCTTTTGGAATTGTAATGTGACAGCAGAGATGCCAGCAGTGAAGAGGGACTTGCGCCTCCTGAAGGTGTGGGGCATCAGGAAAGGTATGAATGCTGAATTAGCCTTTGGAGAGTATTTTCCTATTTGTCATACCGTTGTACAGCTGATTGGACAGAATCATTAGTGCCTTTTAAAGGGATCAATTTACCTAAGCTTAACCAATGAATATATGGAAGGTGAGGTTAAGAAAATTTCTTTTTCTACTTTTTCTCCTATTTTGTTTTCCTTTCTCTTTAGTTAAGTTGGAAGAAAGTTCCCCAGCAACAGAAGTGTGATAAACCCTACCTGTCAGGCTACACAAACTGTGCTGTTAACATTGAACAAATGGCATGATTTATGACTAAATAAAGGAAACAACTGTTAAAGTGACTACATTCAGATCTTTCTACTTATAGCAAAACAAACCTCATAGCATAAAGCTATTGTTTGAGAAAAACAGTTTTTTAAAACATTTTTTTCCTTCCTTGGCCTTAAATCTAATGGTATCTATAATAGTGACATTAATGCTAGAAAACTTATTTTTAATACAGAATTTCTCCCAAAGTATAGACTTGAGCAGCTAGCTAGGATTTATATACTGTTGGGAAAGAACTCTTGTCAGACAAAAAGAATATTCTGAAAGGGTTGATGTATGAGCCATTGTAGAGGTTAGATCCAGGGTCCAGAGGACCAGCTTCCCCACTGAAGATACTGTCCTCGCCTCCTTACTGAGCTCCAGGAAGTTGTCTTTTAGACTAAAAAAGTGACCAGTTTCTGGCTCCACCGTTATAAATTTCCCATGACTTGGAAAGGTTCTTAACCTCAAAATTCATGAGGATGGTAATACTTTGCATCTCATTTGGTTGCTGCTAAGATTAAATTAGAAAAGGAAAGAAAAGAAGCATATTAACTTTACTGAATGTTGGACTCACTGTAAGCATCCAGTAAATGGTAGCTGTTCCTGAAATGGGTTTTATTGCTTTGCTGCTTCTCTCCCATCTACAGTACATCCTTTCTAAACGTGGATCTGACTGTCATACTCCTGGTCACTCACTGCCTGTCAGAAAATCTAAACCTCATAGCAAGATATCAAGCATTCCTCCATCTGACAATTGTTTTCAACATTATTTTTCCTACATCCATTCTGTGGTGTAACCATACAAGTCATGCAACATCGTCTTTCCACTTATCCCCTGATTGCCCCGGTGACAAATAATCTTCTCCCAGATGTCTGAGAAAACCATTTTTTGTAATACCAAGAAATCTTCCCCTCCCCTCCCCTCCCCTCCCCTCCCCTCCCCCCCTCCCCTCCCCTAAGCAACCCGTCACACCCAGCATATCCTGTACTCTCTACTATTTCATTACAGCCACTGTGTGAGTTGGTTAGCATTTATTAATGTGCTGATTCTATGCTAAACTGAGTGTTCTTTGTGAAGGGGGCTTCTGCCCATCGCCGTGTTCCCAGGACCTGCTTAGTGTTCAGTAGTGGAACGATCTCTTCAGTGGAGGTTGCTTTTATGTGCTGCCTTGTTCCTCTACAAAACCAGAATTTGGGGGCTGGAGAAGAGGGCACGGTGATTCAGATATGGTGTGCAGGTCTAAGGACTTGAGTTTGGATTCCTCAACACCCCCATAAACCTAAGCACACACCTGCAACTCCAGCTAAGGGATTGGGGAAGGGAGCAGGTAGATCCCAGGAGCTTGGATCATGCAGCCAAGCTGAAACGGCTAAGCTTCAGGTTCAGTGGGAGACGCTGTCTCAGAGCATGGCAGTAGAATGTGATAGAGAAGACATCTGACACTGACCTCTGGCTTCCACACAGCTCTGTGTGGTAAGAGACTGTGTATACACATGTACTGCTGAGAGTTGGTAAATCACAAGAGTTCTTTTGTGTACTTCTCTTACTTTTAGTTGCTGAGAATGGCTATTGTGAACTGCAGTAAACCTGCTTTAGATCTTGATCTCTTGGGATTCTCTTTACAGTTCAGCTCCCTGGCCCAGCACCTAATATCCGAGCTTATGCAACGTCACCTACTTCTATCACTGTCACGTGGGAAACACCATTGTCTGGCAATGGGGAAATTCAGAATTACAAATTGTACTACATGGAAAAAGGAACTGATAAAGAACAGGTATAAAGTGATAAGATTCTTTTCGGAACCACTGGTTTCTAAAAACTAAAGGGTTAGAGATACGGCTCAGTGGTAGAACAGTTGCCCAGCATACAAGATGTGCTAGTACTGTAACCTCCACTCCAAAATCTTACAAAACTCTATGGTTAGTTGAAAAACTCAAAGGTGAGGGAGATGTATAGGAAATTAAATGATGATGGTTTTGTTGTACTAAGATTTATTTTGTAGTTTTTACCAGCAAGGGTTACTAAGCATCAAATAATATTTCTAAATAGATTGCTACTGTTTATAATTAACTAATCTGCTTTTATTATAAGTAATATTTTGTAAGACAGTTAACACTGTATTGTGCAGAGTTTGATCATTTTGTAGCATTTTTTTTAGCTTGAGCTCTGTGTGTATGTGTGTGTGTGCACATGTAAGTACAGATAAGTATTCTATTTCATTCAAGGATATTGATGTTTCAAGTCACTCCTACACCATTAATGGACTGAAGAAGTACACAGAATATAGTTTCCGAGTGGTGGCCTACAATAAACATGGTCCTGGAGTCTCTACACAAGATGTTGCTGTTCGAACATTATCAGATGGTGAGCTTTTTCCTTTGCAACAAAATAACCATTCTTAGTACCCCTTATCAGTAAAATTATGTGCTTTGATGTGAAGAAACTTTTATTCATATCCCCATTGTACCTCTTAATAATCAACTAACTTTTTTGAGTATTTTTTTCTTACATGTAAACTTTAGGTAACACCACCTTCACCAGCATTGCTGTAAAACTTCACTGGAAAGCACAGACCACATGGTATCTCATACTAAATGGATTCTCGGTGTTCTTAGTAGTCTGTGGCACAAGCCATTTTATGGCTGTGGGATGATTCGCCTCACTGGATGTGCCAGTCATATTTAAATATTTAAAAGCTACAGTTCAGCTCCCTTAAGCAGATGATCAAACATTACATCAGTAATAAAGACGCAGGCGTATGTGCCTGGTTTGTAGTCCATGAAGAAATACACAGCTTTGGCCTCTATTTTCCTACCTAAAATACTTAACTTCAGTCCAAGTCATGATGCAACAAGCAGAGACATGAAATTGAGAGAAGTTCTGCAACTGTTTTGTAAATTTAAATGGCCTTTAGAATTAAAGATGGCCTCAATTCTTAAAATATATTATTAATCTTACATAAAAAATCATCTTAATTAAAGGAGAATAAGACATAAGCTGTGTGGTCTTTGGTTCTTAGATACCGGAAAAATAAAATACCTATGTAGGACACTGCCAGCACAGTTACTAGTATTAAGAATGCTAGATATTGGACATGTTATTATATATATTTGATACCATTTTTAATCAAAATTACAGCCTCCAAATGTGATTGTTGTGTTTTAGTTTGGGTGAAGCATTTTTTAATCAAAATTACAGCCTCCAAATGTGATTGTTGTGTTTTAGTTTGGGTGAAGCCTGCTGTTTCTCTCAGGAGATACTGAACTATTGAATTCAGGTATTCAGATATTGAAATAGATACTAACTATTTGTGAGTAATCTGTCACAGTGACTTGCAACCACCTCTCAGATAATTCAGAAACTATTTATGGTAGATAAACCTGTACCTATGCAATCTCACCATGCACTTACGATAGGAAAAATAAAGTAGATTTTGCAGAATGTTAATAATTAATGAAACTAGAGGGAGAGAATACAATGTTCATTATACTATTCTTTGTTCTTTTCTTTGGACTTGACTTTTTTTCAGATAAAAGGAGAAAACAAAAGATAAATCATAGTTCATCTATCCAACTGCATATCCAGTTGGTTGTGATTTGAGAGAAAAAAAAAAAAAAAGGCTTTTACAGCCTTTTAAATCTACACGTAAGCCAAATTTTAACTGCACTTAAGTAGGTTGGCCTACTGACCACAGTACCATGGAAACTGAGTGGAATGAAGTTTCTTAACATAGGAGTTTAAGGCAGCACTTTAGAGTAAGGTAGATCCTAGATCTTAGGCCTACTAAAAGGAACATCTTTATCAAGTAAACCACATACAAGTTCATCTGTAACAACATGTACATGAAATGGAAACAACAGTAAACTCCGTGAGAGCTGTAAGGAATGTGTACCTGCCACATGGTAGCTTGCAGCAAATCTTAGCTTTGAGGGTGGGAATGTTTGAATGTTTCTATGGCTAAGTTACTTCTTAACATGGACATGTTTTCAGAATAACTGGGCCCTACTTCAGACCTCTACAGCTGCATCTCTGACTCGACACTCATATCATTTTCCTAGGCACAAGTTAGGACAGTGAACAAGGCACATTCTGTTCAGTAGGTCCTTATTTCAGTATGTGATCACAGACGATAGGGTATTCGAAAGTCCTGATGAGAAGATTAGGTAAGAAGGGCTGGAATTAGCATCTGGTGGTAGAGAGCAGACTAGTTAGGTCTGCTCCAGTTTTCTCTGCTGTCTGTCATCACACGAAGGGAGAGTATCTGAGCCATCAACGTCCAGATGCTCTTCTGTTAGGTTCCAGTATAGTAGGAACTTTGGTTATGTAACTTTTGTTTTGCCAACAGACCCAAACTCTTCACACCTAAATGCATGCTGTCTGACACATTGGTACATCAGGAAGCCAGATAGTTCACTTATTGCAGCTTTCCTTGTTGAAATACTTTTCTCGTCTTGAGAATTGCCTTCTAAACTTTAGGAAGTCCACAGCAAAACCAAACCTACTGTGTCTGTCGTCTCTTCTTGGTCCATATTGTCACTACCTACTTCTTGTCACTTGCCACATTTATTGCACTTGATTCCAGAAAATGTGTGGCTCTTCCCACAGTGGGTCCTCAGAATATGTTTAAGTTTTAGAATATTTCTTAAGTCTAGAACACTTTAGAGTCTAGGGCAGTGTTCGAAACCTTCTTAATGCTTTGACCCTTTAGTACGGTTCCTCGTGTTGTGGGGACCCATAAAATTATTTCATTGCACCCGGGGGGGGGGGGGGGGGAGGTGGCGCACGCCTTTAATCCCAGCACTTGGGAGGCAGAGGCAGGCAGATTTCTGAGTTTGAGGCCAGCCTGGTCTACAGAGTGAGTTCCAGGACAGCCTACACAGAGAAACCCTGTCTCGAAAAACCAAAAAAAAAAAAAAAAAAAAAAAAAAAAAAAAAAAAAAAAAAAAATTTCATTGCTACCTCCTAACTATAACTTTGCTGCTGTTATAAATTGTGATGTAAATATCTGATGTGATCCCTGTGAATGGGTTGTTCAACCCCCAAAGGAGTTGCAACCCACAGGTTGAGAACTGCTGGTCTAGGGGTTCAAAGCTACTTATATTTCTGAACTAAGTATGTGATTTTTAGAGTTGTAAGCTGATTTGAGTAAGGGTGGATGCTCATATGAACCAAGCACGGCCACACTTCATCCCCTAGAGCTATCAACATGAGACATTGTTAGCTGGTTGAGCCCTTCTAGTCACATTAGTATTAACATGGTGGGTGATACATGGATGGTTGACTTGTTTTCTTTTTCTTTTTCTTTTTTTTCTTTTTTTTTTTTTTTAACCTGTCTAGTGCCCAGTGCTGCTCCTCAGAATCTGTCCTTAGAAGTGAGAAATTCAAAGGTAAGGCTTTACTTCTATTCACTTTACTGGCACCTTGAACCTCAGAGGGATGTAGAGAGCTAGAAATTCCTTGGGCAAACATCAGAACAGTGAATGCCAGTGTTGTAGTAATTCGTTTGCTTTGAAAAATACTAACCTGAAATTAGGATGTAACTGAAAACAACTCAAATCAAACAGGAGAATAAGACACCGTAGGTATAGTATAATAAACCTGGGCTAAGAACTCGTTGACTGCTTTTTCCTTTCTCTGATGCTAAAACCTCTTTAGCGTTCTATTAAAATTTTTTCTATGTTTACATAAATATGACATTTTAGAGCCTAACCATACAAAATCACTCAAAGAAAGTAGGTTGCTTATGATGGCATGATGCCAGTATAAACCATAGACAGGCACTAGGCAGTAGATTTGGATATCTGTTCACAGCATACCCCCTGGTTCAGGTTCATGTATATCAACCATGTGTGCCTTTCAGATACCCTCCTGGGCAACATAAGAAGGTTATCAAAAGGTACTATGGAATGCTATATCAGGAAACATTCACTTCGGTTTCATTTCAGGGTTTTTTTTGTTTGTTTGTTTGGTTGGTTGGTTTTGTTTTGTATATACCGACTGGCCTGAAACTTATTGTATAGCCCAGGCTAGCCTCAAACTTGTAAACCTGCAGTTTCTGTCTTCCAAGATTTGGGATTACAGACATTCCATCCATCACTCCTGTCCACAGAAATTATTTAATTATAGCTAATTTGCATTCAAGAAAGGAAATAATTCTAACAGTATAATCTATATGCTTCTGACCTTATATTTTCCTTCTAAAAACTCTTCTGGGACTTTTGATGTTTTCATTTGGACAAAATACTTACTCACGAGATAAGTCTAGACTCAAGCAGGTATGTCTACACTGTGTCCATAGGCTGCATGCACACTAGGATCAATATTATGCAGCCTAACCCAAGAATTATAGACACGAATTAAAACAAGAAAGCTTGTTAGTAGTTTTTCTTGCAACATGGCTCTCAGGCATGAGTTTTTGTGAATGACAGCATCATGTCACATGCCTAGTATACTGCTTTAGTAATCTCCCCCTGAGAGGAATTTGAGGTTTTCTAATTAAAGTTTTGTTTGTTGGTTGTGCTAGTGTTTTGTTTTGTTTTGAGTCAGTGACTTACTGTGTAGCTCTAGCTGGCCATAAACTCACTCTATAGATCAGGCTGCCTCTAAATTCACTATGTAGATCAGGCTGGCCTCAAAGTCATAGATATCCACCTGCCTCTGTCTCCCAAGTGCTGAGATTAACGATGTGTATCACCACATCCAGTAAGTTAGAATTATTTTTGACTATTAAATAAGTAACTTGGTGAGGCTTCAAGTACCAAGTGCTCTATATGGCCATTCTCCTCTTTCTGCAGTGAAATTGGGTTTGACAGCATGTACAGTCAGTCAGGAGCAACCCTTTGACATGGTCAGTCTTTTCCTTGTACTCCCTTTCCTCAGAGTATAGTGATCCACTGGCAGCCCCCGTCCTCGGCCACACAAAATGGGCAGATTACTAGCTACAAGATTCGATATCGAAAGGCCTCCCGAAAAAGTGATGTCACTGAGACCGTGGTAGCTGGGACACAGCTGTCTCAGCTGATTGAAGGTAAGCTGCTTTGCATATAGTCAGTGGCTAAAAGGTGGTTCTTTCTTAGACTTGAAATTATGCTAGTCTGAAACTGCTCTAAGCAGTTGTTTTATATAAACAAATTAAAAATGGTTTACAAAAAAAAATGTAATAGTTTTTTATACAAATTAATGTAGAATACTCTGGATTCCTCCATTGCTGAGTGATTCAATTATGTTTGATTTTTAGTTCCTTTTTATTGTCTCCACATTTTTGGAGTTTATAACACTTGGTAATTTGAAAATGTAAGATAGATTTTACTCAACTAAATTGGTAACAAAACTTAAAAGATGCCAAACTCATGTGACCTGCAGAATATTTGAATAGCTGCAATATTATTATAATTACATTTGCTGTTATGGAAAGTTTAAAGTTTTAGAAAATTCTATCAGAAATGGCTCTTTTGTATAGTTTTCTTTTTATGTATAAGATATATCTTATCAGATGGATCCAAATATATATCTAATAAAAATATAGATCACTGAGAATTTTCTTTCTTATACAACTATGAGAAATGCCTAAGCAAGGCTAGGATTCCTTTACAGGAGAATCTTGAGAAGCAACAAATGTACATGAAGGTAGAGTCTAGGCATTGCTAACTAATAAAAGCAAATGCAGGATCCATTGTGCTCAGACCACAGCTAAGTACCAGCCAAATTAAGCATTATCCAAAACCTCTATAGATGAAAGGGTACCTGTTGTCTAGAAGCATGTCCCAGTGTCCAGAGAGTGAACAGCTGTAATCTGCATGGACTAACATTGAATATGCAATGTGAACAAAAGCAGATTCTTGGAGGCTTGAAGCATGTAACCTGAAGCTTGTTAATGGAATATGCAATATGGATTACTAAGAGTCTGTGTCAGACATCAAATTATACAGTTAATCTATAGCTGGACAAAATGGTTGTTGTAGCACTTAACACACATTACCGTATCTTTGTATCTGCTGTGTGCCTTAGTTTTGCTTTATAAACTGTCAGTTATTTAGAGGGGAGAGGAACTCAGCCTTTTTATATTTACCTCTCTCTTGCCTGATCTTTCATATATTCTAAGCTTTCTAGAGGGCATGGAATGATAACTGAATAACTGGACTCTTTCAAATCCTTATTGAGCCGTGTTTGTTTTATTTTAAGGTTTTGTCCATTTATAATTACAAACATTTGCAGTATTCTTTTGCACTAGAGATTAGAGTCTAGATTAGAGTCTTAACTCCCACTTGGAGTCTTAAGTACAGTTTCAGGGAATCCAATATCCTCCTTGGCCTCCAAGGACACCAGGAATATACATGGTGCACATACATACAGGCAAAGCGCCCATACATACAAGATAGTAAATAAAAGTAGTATTTTTAATGGGGTGAGGTAAATTGACATGAGTCCAGCATTTGTTCCTCTCTCTGTCCTTGCTTTTTGTGAGCAAACAGATTTAGGGAGTCACATGCAAGGCAGAGCCTTCTGTCTCTTCTTACTATATACCAGGATTGTTTACCTTAGGTACAGCATACCTTGCATCCCAGCCTAGTTACTAACATTTTCAATATCTGTGTCTTTATTGGGGTTTCCATACCATACTGCTGTCCAAAGATCCCAATTTGGATATAGAGAGGTAGGGTGATATTTATAACCATTCAGTGTCTTGTATTTAAGTATTTGTAATTATATTTGTATGCTCTAAAAATATGTATGAATGGTCATATTAACTTATCCTGCTTTGTAGGTAGACTTTTATTTGTGAATCTTTGTTGCTTTTACATCGGTAAATCATGCACTTTATTAAAGCTGGTAGTAAATAAAGAGTTATATAATAGAAAAGTTTGGGTTTTCTTCTTTTACTATAAATACACTTGTTCAACTGGTTATTGAAAAATAGATTTCTAGGCCATATTTGATGTTGAAATTATTTCAGCTGTGGTTATAGCGGATCTCAAAGAACAGAGGAAACCTGATAGGAGTTACATCTTTACATTCTTTTCTGGGTTTTGGTGTCTTCTGAAACCAACTGGTTTTGTTCCTTTGTAGCAACTCTTTCATTATCTTTGGTCATGGTTTCCTTTTTGACAAAATTGACAGGATTGCATTAAATAATCCCAAAGGTGCCTTCATGCTCTTAAACAACAAAAAGCTCTTAGCTTCCTGGGAGGGTCAGTCTCTGCTGTTGGAGGGTCAGTCTCTGCTGTTGGAGGGTCAGTCTCTGCTGTTGGAGGGTCAGTCTCTGCTGTTGGAGGGTCAGTCTCTGCTGTTGGAGGGTTAGTCTTTGCTGTTTCGTTCTAGGTGGTGTGGGCACTGAGAGTAACCCTGTGTTGTATTTTGCTTGTTCTTTATGAACTTACAGTTTATTAAGTTGTGGACTGAGTTGGTTAGGTGAGATGTTTCCTTTTATGGGAGATTTCTAACTTTTTGTTTTCCAAAGCTCTTGTTTCAGCTTCTCTCTTACTGTTTGATTCTCAGGTCTTGATCGCGGGACAGAATATAACTTCCGAGTAGCTGCTCTCACAGTCAATGGTACAGGTCCAGCAACTGATTGGCTGTCTGCTGAAACTTTTGAAAGTGACCTAGATGGTAAGATTCAACAGTGAGTAGGAATGGCTCGTGATAGATACTGTCACCAGTGAGTCAGATTGAAAGCTATTGAGTTTTGCTTGTCTGTGAACATTGGAATGTTGTGTTGTTACTGTTCCTGTGAAGCAATAGAGTTTGTAAAGGGGTCACCATTTTCCAGACACTGTAAACAAGTACCAAAGGAAACAGGCTCAGAACAACAATCATGTCCAGGGATTTGAAGTTGAGGTTTTTACTGAGGCCAATAAATAAATAAATAAATAATCTGAAATGTAAGGCTGAGCCATGTGAATGTGTAACTATATTTCATTTGCAGCTTTCTTTTTCTGAGTCATGGAGACCTTGTGCTTTTTCTCACCTGTTTGTTCGATAAGTAGTTCCAGATGGTTATGTGTAGTTAGTGCCTTTAACAGTGATGGTGCCCAATTTGGGGAGACCAACGAACTATATTCCTATTCTGAGTTTCAACTAAGGTAGCAATTTATATCTTGAGAAGTATACATGAAAGATATATTAAACTGTTAACTTTTAAAATCTGTTAGTCATCTAACAACTGGCTTTGGTGCCAGTTTTTCTGGATTGTTAAATATCTAGGGAAATAATCGGTATCGTTGTAATACGATATTTGATTAACCTGTTCCAAACAGGTTTCTAGTTTGTTGATGATGTACCTTTCTTATTAAACCTGTAGAATTTAGGGGAATGAAATGAGCAACTGGGTTTTATTTTCTTAGAAGGGAAAAAAAAAATCATAGACCATATTCCACTGTAGCTATAGATTCTCTTTGAGTTCTTGGACCAAAAGGGGTTGTGGGGGATTTTGTTAAAGCCCAAATATTTTGACAGGAGCTAAACAACATTTACCAAGGTTAAGGAAACATTCTACAGAAAATACATCTCATTCTTTTTTCCTGCTTTCTTTCTCAGAAACTCGTGTTCCTGAAGTGCCCAGCTCTCTTCATGTCCGTCCGCTTGTCACTAGCATTGTAGTAAGCTGGACTCCTCCAGAGAACCAGAACATTGTGGTTCGAGGTTATGCCATTGGTTATGGCATTGGCAGCCCTCATGCCCAGACCATCAAAGTGGACTATAAACAGCGTTATTACACCATCGAAAACTTGGGTATGCTTGCTGGGTAGAAGGCATAACCATACCTGTGATTTCTTTCATTTTAAACTTTATTATAGTTATAATATTATTTTTACAGAAAAATTGTAACATTTGTGGAAAGGATTTTGCTGTATTCATCTTAGAGTCTGCACCCAGATTATGTAGGACTAACTTTTCCACATTGACTTTATCTTTTCCTGTTTCCCTGTGTGTATATTTCCCCTGAAACATAAAAGTCAGTTGCAGACATAATTCTCACTAGTCACTAACGTGAACATGAAATTCTACTAAAATTGTTCCAAATAGCCTGCTTATTGAAACAAAGGCATTAAAATTGAGATAGAATTTTCATATTTGACACTTTCCTTACCATTGACCTTTATGACCAAAGAATAATACTGTTTCCTGGTTGAGGATGAGTGTGAGTGTAGTTATCGTGTCTCCTTAGCCTTTGATTTAGAACCAGTTCTGTGGCTTGTTTCGTTTGTTTTTTACCACAATCTTGGTGAATGACATTTGAAAATACATACACAAACCATTTATTATGTTCCTCAAATTAGGTGAGTCCAGCATGCCCACATTACATCTGGGTTTACACACTTTGTGGAGAAATGACATAGTGTCGGGTTTTTTCGGTGCCTCATATTAGACACTCAGAATGGTATCATGCTTATTGTCACTTTCCTTTGTAATAATATGTATTTCATGAAGAAGATATCTTGATTTTTGCAAATACTTGGTTTCCCGTCAAACTCACCTGCAAGTTTTAGGATATATATAGTAAGTTGTTACCGGTCAAACTTTAGAAAAATTCCATTAGCCTCTTTTATTACACCAACTGAAAAACTGATTCTATAATTTATTTTTAAAAGCAAATAACAAAATAGGTATTTTTGAAAAAGAAAAAATTGGAAAATCCATACTAATTGACTTGATGATATCACTTACTAATAATTTAAAATCATGGAGACTCGGTGATGCTGTGCAGAGGTAGAGGTTGCACACTGATGAGATGGCCAGTACTTAACATAGTCAGTTTTTAACAAAAGTAATGAAGTGAGTCAGTACAGAAAGGATATCTTCGTAGCTCTGGACATGGGAATCATTGAGTGTCTGTATGGAAGGGGAAAAAGAACACCCAAAGGACAAGATGCCACAACCAACCACAAACTGTAAAATTGACAAAGTTGTGTCAGTGAAAAGGCGCAGTGGGTAAAGTACCTGCTGACAAATTGAGTCCAATTCCCCAGGACCCAGAGGCAAGGGAGAACTAACTTCTGTGAGTCGTCCTCTGTGTGTCCATTGATCATAAAAGGTCATTGGACCCCCTGGAATGGAAGTTAGAGACAGTTGTAAGCTGCCATGTGTCTGCTGAGAATCTAACCCGAGTCTGCTAGAAGAGTAGCCAGTGTTCTTAACTTCTGATCCATCTCTTCACCCAGTCCTTAATCAAAAATTTAAACTTCTGCTCTTGAAAATACATCAATAAAAATAAAAAGTCAAGCCACAGATACGAAGAAAATAACAGTTATCCAGATGTCTGGCAGTTTGATCCTAGAATATGTAAAAATTCTTACAACATAGTAAAAAGAAAACCCAGTTAAAATGAGCAAAAGATTTAGATAGACACTGCACCAAAGAAGACCTATGAGCAGACAGTAAGGTGTATGGTAGTATATGAAGAAGATTTGCGAATGGAAAATGAACATGTTTAAAGAAGCTTAACACTGTTCATTGTCAAGAGAACTGCAAGTGTAAACCTCAGTGAGATACCACTGTATGTCCTCTAGAAGTCTCACATTTGCTGATAAAAATGCTGATGGTACAGCTACTTTGTAAAATGAAAGTTTATTTATAAAGTTAGCCATACAACTTAGCAATCCCACTCATAGATGTTTAACCAAGGGAAATGAAAACATATGCCCACTTAAAGGCTTGAAAAATTTTACTTTATTTATTTTAGCCTCAAGAGGGAAATACTATAAATTCTATCAATTAGTTAATAGTAAATTGTACTATATCTTTGTCATAGAAACTACTCAGTAATTAAAATCGATAGAATTGGCTATCAGTACACACAACAGAAGAAATGTGTCTAAGAAATGTGCTGAGCAGAAAGCCAAACACAAAATAATACATACTGTTATTGTATTTTTAAGATATTAAAAAATATGCAAAACTTAGCTATAATGACAGATTTATAATCAATGATTGCATTCTCAGTATTAGAAATTGATGTTTAAGAGCATAGCTACTTGGAAATGACCTAATTTCTCTATTTAGGGATTAATTACATGATTATATTAATTTGCCAAAACTTACTATCCCTTTAAATAGCATTTATTTTATGCTAATTATATCTCATAGCTAAATTTAAAAGCAAAAAGTCAGAAATACTAATTTCTTTAATAATAAATTATGGACCAGCAAGATGACTGTCTTAATTAGGGTTTCTATTGCTGTGACAAAACACCATTCCCAAAAGCAAGTTGGGGAGGAAAGGGTTTATTCAGCTTACACTTCCACATTGCTGTTCACCACTGAAGGAAATCAGGACAGGAATTCAAACAGGTGAGGATCCTGGAGGCAAGAGCTGATACAGAGGCCATGGAAGGATGCTGCTCACTGGCTTGCTTTCCATAGCTTGCTCAGCCTGGTCAGAACTACTAGGCCAAGGTTGGAGCTATCCACAATGGGCTTGGCCCTCCCCATCAATAACTAATTAAGAAAATGCCTTACATCCAGATCTTATGAGGCATTTTCTCAATTAAGGTTTCTTCCTTTCAGATAACTCTAGTTTGTGTGTCAAATTGATAGAAGATTCACCAGCACAGAAAGAACAATGGTGCTTGCCACCAAGCCTGACAGTCTTAAGTTTAATTCCTAGGAACCACGTGGCAGAAAGGGAAAGCCAATTTTGCAAGTTGTTCTCTGACCTCATACATGTGCTGTGGCATGTGCATGACTAAAGTACATATGCACATAAACAAACATAAAAATTTAACTTTTAAAGTTAAAATAATAATAATATAATGAATTAGTTCATGTGGCTGTAAGTACCTTCCCAAGTTGGATTTTCAGTGTTAATACTTCTCTGACTTTTCTCTTAATTCATAACCTCCTCTGATCTTTTTTTTTTTTTTTTTTAATTGAAACCGTTGCTTGTTGACATCTTTCCTAAGAACAGCTTTAGGTGCCTAACAAATGAGTTCCCAGATCTTTTATTGGAAGAAAATAAGTAATAGTTTATAAATATAGTAGAAAACAAAATATACTTTCTGTTTTTCCTTCCAAAGAGAGACAGATCAGCTGAACCCAGGCAGCTTCTCCACATGAGTAGTCTTACAAGCAATTGTTGGATAGCAAAACCAAAGCTTTTCAGTGGATAAAAATGTCCCTGTGATGGCCAGCCTCCTACTGTTTCCCTTATGAAACTTGTGAAATAAAAGTCCTTTGCATTTCAGTCAGGACTTAGTCCTTGACCTCCTGGAATTTTCAGTCTAGGGGAGAACCAAAGTAACACACAAGAAACAAAGAAGAGAGTTAAGTGAAGTATGTTCAGAGAACAAACGCTGAGCAAGGCACACAAAACAGCCCACTGAGAAATACAGCTGGGCTTGAAAGATGTAACCAGAATAGTGTTTGAGGCAGAGTGGTAAGAAGGAACACAGTCTGCTCAAGATAATAAGCACTAGACTACTAGAGAAGACTCAGGTGTCCGTCCTTGTTGTTGTAATTATTTAAAAAAAATGGCCACCGGTCAAGCTGACTGTCTAGCAGCTCTGCCTAGCTCAACCATATAGCCAGAGGCCACGTGTGCACCCCAGCTAGAAATGGCCAGCCAGAAACACCAGCCCTGCCACCCACGAGATGCTAGCATGGGAGATGGCTCTGCCAATCTTCCACACTGTCTCTGCAAGGCTGGGCTTTGCCCAGACCATCCCGCCAACCATGCAGGCCCAGTAGAAAATTCAGACTCTAATGCTTAAAGATTAATCAAAGGCTTATATATTTGGTAATGATCAATAACAGATGCCCTTACAGAGGTGTAACCCAGTACCAACCTAGATATACCAACTACCTTTGACTGCTACAGACAAGCGAACATCAGCCTCCATATCCCCCTCTCAATCTGTCTCTCCCTTAGCTCCTCCTCTTCCTTTTCCTCTTCCTCTCCTTCCTCCTCCTCTTCCTCTCTTTATTCCTCCTACCTTAGCTCCTCCTACATTAAGTTTGAAACATTAAGTTTGGCAGGACTATGGAGGGGTCTGAGTTCAGGAGACAAGGCTCAGGAAAGATTTGAGATATCCAAGAGCAAATGTCAAACTGTTAGAAAAGAAGTGTGTTGAGAAATAGTGAAAACAGAATTTGTCTAGCATAAAGTAAAATGTGTTTATTAGCCTGACTTAATAAAAGATTCATGGACTATGAAGTGAAAGAAGCAAGTCAGAGGTGAAGATGTTTATGTAGGAATCATCTATCTATTCATCAAACTTAAAACTCTCCTGAGCTTGAAGGATGCTCTAAAGCAGTGGTTCTCAATCTTCCTAATGCTGCAACCCTTAATACAGTTCCTCATGTAGTAACCCTCAATCATAAACTTATTTTTGTTGCTACTTCATAACTAATTTTGCTACTGTTATGAATTATAATATAAATATCTTCTGATATGCAACCCTGTGGAGGTTGAGGCCCTCAAGTTGAGAACCACTGCCCTAGAATGATTGTTCTCTTAGTCTTTAGTCTTTTTTTGTAGGCCATCAAATCTTGGACCATGCCTTGTCTAACCAAGAAGCTGACTGCTCTGGGTTAAGACGTTCTCTGGAGTATTGATGACACTTCACTCTCAGTTTATGTCCTGCTTCTCTACCTTAGCTATGAGGTCAAGGATGGAAAGGGTTGATTTTCAAGCTGCACCTGAAGGCATATATCATACAGGGAGTCATATCTAAAAATAAGCAATTCCATTAATATTTTTTTCTGCAATTAGGTAGACACTTTTGTATCTTTTTAATCCCGTAGAGAGCATTAAAAAGTTGTTTTTACTTCTTTCCCTCAGATCCAAGCTCTCATTACGTGATTACCTTGAAAGCATTCAACAATGTTGGTGAAGGCATCCCCCTTTATGAGAGTGCTGTGACCAGGCCTCACACAGGTAGGGCATCTGTCTGTCTTGGTCACCTGTACTTTTCCCAACTGCTTATGTAGAATATGACTCAGGGGTCTCCCTGATGGGTGTTCATGAAAAAAAATCATGGCAACTTGGAGTACAGACTTGGAATGAGTGATAGGCTAGGTTTCTAGCGGCCACCACAGAAGTCATTTTGTATAGATGTATACACTTTTTAATATGTTAGAATCTAGGATGCATAGTTTTGAGAGAATTATTTTCAGTATTCATCATGCAGGAAACATACATATGAAGACTATTATATTAGTGTAGCAGTTATTAAAAAACAAGGACTGTCAATTCAGATACTTAGTTATATACAAAACAAGTTACTATCACTATATGAGGAAACAACATTTAAAACCTGAGCTTGTAAAATAAATGAGTATGTGTATTTAGAAAACGTCACTAGGAGTTGGAAAACCCAGAGGTACTTCTGTACTGCATTCCAGCTGCGGTCCTCAGTGACTTCTTTTTTCTTTTTTTACTCACTCTGGCCTGTTTTGCAATGAAGGGTGTGTCTGCTGCATAGAACAAAGCACATACATACATTCCTCATCAAACAAGTACTATGATCTCTAAAATCCATCAGTGCTGTGCCACTTGGATCCGTAATGATCATGACATTTACTGTACCTGATGGAGACTTGTTCACTGCCATATTCTGACTCCTAGGGAAAGTACAGCAGACCGTGCAACATGGTGTCAGTTCACCTCTTATGGATATGTTCAGCTCTGAGCCACTTCTCTACTGCCTCCACACTTAAGATAGCAGCATGTGTGATTGGCTTGGCTGTAGACATTTAGCTTTGAGGGATGAAACATCATCAGATGTCCAGTGACGGGCAGTAGTAACTCATGTCCCAAAATGCAGCCATATCTACTAAAATGTCAAACAGACCGTGAGCTTTATGTTTCTTGTTCAGAAATTATTCTCTGGATTTTTAAGAGCAGGGTTTTTTGTTTGTTTGGTTGGTTTTTTTGTAATTTTTCTGATAGCAGGTAACATTTTCAAGGAATTTAAAAAAATTCAAGCATGTGTGTATTAATATGATCCCTCAGTTACCATTCGGCAGTGTCTTTAGAGTGTTGTTGACAATATGGCTGCGTGCTAACTTGCTTAACATTTTCCTACAGTTTTTCCTTTAAAGAAAAACACATTAGAAGTGTTCTCCTGAATGAATGAGGGCTACCTATTAACTCTGGATTTTCTTTCTTTTTCTCCATTTCTCATCTTTCATTCCATTATACTCCCCTGCATTCCCTTTTATTTTTGTTTATGTTAAAATGCCACTTCCCTTTCTTAATTACTTTTTACCCAGACACTTCTGAAGTTGATTTATTTGTTATTAATGCTCCATACACTCCAGTGCCAGATCCCACTCCCATGATGCCACCAGTGGGAGTTCAGGCTTCCATTCTGAGTCACGACACCATAAGGATTACCTGGGCAGACAACTCCCTGCCCAAACACCAGAAGATTACAGACTCCCGCTACTACACAGTCCGATGGAAGACCAACATCCCAGCAAACACCAAGTACAAGGTACTGAACATTTGCCTTGAGAGCAAAAAGCTAGTCAGTGGAGTTTTCTTGTTTTAAAGTCCTTGATTCATACTTTTCCAGAATGCAAATGCAACAACGTTAAGCTATTTGGTTACTGGTTTAAAGCCAAATACGCTCTATGAGTTCTCTGTGATGGTGACCAAAGGCAGAAGATCAAGTACGTGGAGCATGACAGCTCATGGGGCTACCTTTGAATTAGGTACGTACAGTGCAAGCCATGTCACATGTCATCCCTTCTCTTTGTAAAACATGAAAGCCTGTGGAATTCACACTGTTGTTGTGCCACATTCTCAGCCATGGGACATCTGATCACCTACTCCTACTGTCACGGGTAGTATACATATTGCTCTCTCATTTCAGTTGTGTTTGCCATTTCAACTATTGTGAATTTTTGGGTTACTTTGGTAAAACATTAGTAAACAGTGGAATAGTATAATGCAAGACAGACTAGGTTTTAGAAATTACAAGAATTAATCTCAGGTCAGCCATTCCCAATTGTTCTCATGAGCATGCCAACTAATCCTTCTGAATCTGTTTCCTCTATCTTGTTTGGGGTGATAGTCCCCCATTCTACTTTAGAAGGTTATTATAAGGCAAAATGAGGAACAGATGGAAAAGCGTGTGGGTAGCTACAAGATATTACTGTATTAATCCTGCTTACTAGTGAATTGAAATTGAAAATAATGAAATGGAAAACTGCCCTTGACCAAGCAGTTGCCCAGCTGTGCTTGCCCAGTCTGAACAGTTTACTGGGTAATCCGGGGCCTTCTTGGAAAGCAGCTCTGTAAGGTCTTTCACTGGACTAGTCTTTGGTGTTTGTAAGTACACGTGAGGGGGAACAGATTACTAAGTAGGCTGTCAGCCTTGAGCTCCTGTTGCCCCTGGGCTTTGCTGGGGGATTCTCTGTGTTCTGGCCTATCAGTGCCTGATGAAAACTAAACTACGTTCTGTACAAACCAGTCTTGCCCTTCTGCACAGTTGCTTGGGATTTCTCCAGGGAAGGGGATTGGACTGCAGAGTTAGGAATATAGTGTAGGAAGGGGGAAATAAGTATTCATTTGCTTTTTTTTTCTGGTTTGTTTGTTTGGCTTCATGTTGAGACAGGGTCTCACTGTGTAGTCTCACTGGCCTTCCACTCACTCTACTCATGTAGACCAACATGACATCCAAGGCCCGCCTGCCTCTGGAGTGCTGGAATTGAAGGCCTGTGCCACCACACTCAGTGTGTCCAGCTTAAGAACATCTTTTTGCTTTACTTTCAGCTTACTGACTAATAAGAGAAATGTTTACTTTCCTTTAGGAGGTTTGTTTCACAGGCTCTTCCATCTTATATTAGAACTCCAGTGTTTTAGGAAGTGGCAATTTGAAGGAAAGCTTGATTTGAGCATTTTCCTACTTTTACATTACACTAGATATTCTCACCTATGACATGGAAAAGCCGTTTTCTTTTGTCATCTTTTCTGCTGTATGAACAGCTTTGATTTAGATCAGTAACATCAGCAATTGGTCGTATGCTGTCTGTGTGAGCTTAAAATGAAAAATACCAAGTTTTTCTTTGATACTTTGATGTGTTTTTCTTCCTTGCATTAGAAATGGCTGGTTATACATAGACCTATGTTATTGAAGCCAGGGGGCTTTGTCTTTGTTCTGTACATTTACTGTTCCTTATCAGTTAGAAGAGTTGGGAAATTGAATTATATTGAAATGGATAGTGCTTGTTATTTTGTAGTTCCTACTTCTCCACCTAAGGATGTGACAGTTGTGAGTAAGGAAGGAAAACCTAGAACCATAATAGTGAACTGGCAGCCTCCCTCTGAAGCGAACGGCAAGATTACAGGTAAGATGCCTTAGGCCGTGCACTGTTCCAGGCAAGTCCTGTGGAGTCAGTAGAAGTGGGCATGGGAACCTGGCTTGGTCATTGAATGGAGTGCAGTGAGTCATGTGGTCCTTGAGGTGAAGCAAGGGAGTACATACAGTCTGCCCAGAGCAGCATGGGATGTGTGTGCAGCCAGAGGTTCTACTAACAATGGATGGTGGGATGGGATGGGTACGATTATTTTCCATTAAGCTGTCCACTCCCCAGGTGACTTGCTTTGAACTTGTGTGTCCAGTTTTACTGGAAATTATCTAGGCTGTATATACTGTGCTTTTCTACTTTCAAGCCCCACCAAATCCCATTAGGCTTTTAAACTACCACCAAATGCCCAAGGCCTATCACTTCAGGTTTCTGTGCTTCTGAGTTAGAAGCTTGAATTACCCTAGGCCTACCAAGGAACTCAGGATTATACACACACACAGACACACACACACACATAACACACACACACACACACACACCCTTTGGACTTCAGAGAGAAATTTCCCATAGTAGGATACTGGCAGCTGTTTGGAATCTCTGCTCTAATGCATTAGGAGTTTGCTAAAGAACCAGTTACCTTCTGAAATATGAGGAAGACGGCCTAAGGACTCAGAAAGTATATTTTATTCTTGGAAATTTTTTTGGTCTGTTTGTTTGTTTGTTTAAGATGTGGGGTTTTTTGGGGGTTTTTTGTTTTTTGTTTATTTGTTTGTTTTTTTGGTAGCCCTGGCTGTCCTGGAACTCTCTCTGTTCCAGGATCTGGCCTTGAGATCCACCCTTCTCTTACCCCTAATGCTAGAATTAAAAGGGTGTGCCACCATACCTAGTGTGTTCCTGGAACTTCAAATAAGATGTCCTTTTCCATAAATCCTAGTCTTATATTATTTTCTTAGGTTCCTACTTTGCCTCTTCTATAAAAGAAACAAATATAACTTGACTCAGATTTCATTTTGCTTTGTCTTTTAAAACCTTAAATGATATATCACATTTTTGTAGTCTAGATGGATCAGGAAGGCCTCTGTTTATGAGGCTTGCTGCCTCACTTGTGGGAATTGAGTGCCCCCTGGTGGAAATATCTGGTGACAGTCTCTGTGGCCTCACCCACCCTAAGAACTTTATCAGAGGTTTCCCAATCTATAAAGCATTTTCCTCCTGGGAGATGATTCTGGTTGAAGCTAATTGAGCATGTCATACCATTGCAAAATCTCAGAACTACATTATTCTAAATCTGGGCGCTCATGATACTGTATTCAGATGCTATATCATAGACATTTGTTGACTTTCTGATTGCAAAAAGAAAAGCAGAAATGGGATCTCTTTTTCTATCATTTGCTCTGGACAGGTTACATCATCTATTACAGCACAGATGTCAATGCAGAGATACATGACTGGGTTATTGAACCTGTTGTGGGAAACAGACTGACTCACCAGATTCAAGAGTTAACACTTGATACACCATACTACTTCAAAATCCAGGCCCGGAACTCAAAGGGCATGGGACCCATGTCTGAGGCTGTACAGTTCAGAACACCGAAAGGTAAAGCTCCCTGAGCTGAGGGTTGTGATGTGCTGTCTACAGAGCGGGACTGCAGCACATGGGGACTTTGGGTAGTGTGGAAAGCACTGGTGATGGGCTTGCCAGCCTCACTGTAAAGACTTACGAAGGATTCTTCTCCTACCCACTGGGCAGAAGAAATACAGTGACCTTTTAGTTTCTGTCAGAGAAATCAGACATGATTCTATCGGTCTCCATAGAATTATACTGCACAATATCATGACAGATGTTTTCTTTCAGCACACACAGGCTCTTAACATAAAAAGTTTATATGTATTGTGGAGGATGAGGTTAGAAGGGGCCTTTTATGTAAAACTCACGGAAATGGGTATAAAATAGTAAGCCAGGCAAGCTTAGGCCAATAAAGTGGAGTTGGGTACTGAGACTATAGAGATGTGAAAACCTGAATTTCTTTTCTATTGTCAATTTACTTGGAAGTTTGTGGGAATTTTATTTTTTTTCCTTTAAAACTTCTGTCTGTCCATCTTCAAAGCTGGTGATCCTTGCTCTTGTTTCCTCTTCCCCTCTGCTTGACCTGTCAGCGGACTCCTCTGATAAAATGCCTAATGACCAAGGTAAATGAGTAGATGGCCTCTCTCTCATTTTTTTCTCTTTTGCAACCTATTATTAGCTTTTTGTCTTATTTTTTCCCCCTGAAAATCAGTATCATGTGTTAAAAACCACACACATACTTACTGGCCAAAGTAGAGTTGAGTCCATGTTTGTAGTCCTTGGGATATCTGAAAAGCTAAGGGATTCACTTAGAAGCTAAATTACCTGGTGGAAGAAAGTTGAGTTGAATAAACTCAAGATTGGCATGAAGTGAAGATTACATTATCCTTAGGAGTTAAGATGCTAAAGTTAGAAACAGTGATAAGCGTTTGAGGCATAAAGTGACCAGTACAGCAACTTTTCATATTTGTGGCATTTAGGATTTTATTTCTTTAAGTGAAAAATTAGTATCAAATTCAGTAAACACTGTATTTCCCTTCTGACATACATAATCTTGTTACATACGTGCTTATCTGTGACCAGGAGTTTCTTATTTTTGAGTATGTTAATTTACAGCTCTTTTTCTGTTTCTCCCTTAAACATGAAGACCATTTTTATAATAGGATAAAAAATGTGTGGCATGAACACTTAGGAAGGACAAGTCTTAATGTCACCGTCCTGAAATCCTCAGTTGGCAGGTTTTTCATTGTGATTGCTCTGGTGGCATGATAGCTGTACTGTGTGATTTTTATCCCTAAGGAATAAGCTAAAGACAGATTTCCATACAGAGATAGAACACAAAGTAAATTTGATGCTTGCTCTCGTGGTTTGACAGTGGCAGTCAGTACAGGCTTTTGGATCCTGGTTAATGTAAGAAAGAGTCAGAACAAAGTTCTGAGTTTTACGGCTTTGGACGTGTCTTTGTATTCCACAAGTCCTTTTTGTACATGAGAGAACTGTGGGCATAGGTGTTTGAGTATAGACACGTGAGATTCATAAAGCATCACATTGACTATGCAGAGAATGCAAACAGACTGTTCTTCCCTGTCACTTGATCACCATTATGCAACCCTTTGCTGTTCTGTGCTGCTGATATTCAAAATTCTACACCTGTTGGTATTTAGGGTACAGCCTTTGAATTTCTTGCTTATTCTTTAAATGTTAAAGAAAAGATGGGGAAATACAGGAATATAAACCAAGTAATACCTTGGCAAACAAAGCAAGTTCACTGGCAACTTTTTGTTTGGTTGGTTTATTTGTTTGCTTGTTTATGTGATGTGGTGTTCTAAAAAATTTAAATGTAGCCTACGTGATGACCATGAAAATTTAAATATGAAGAACCTTAAAATGCTGAGTATCTCTGCCAATTAGATTTTGCCTGACATAATAGCATATGAAGAACAACTGAAATCTTGAGGCCTACATAGTATGTGTCACTTGGGAGATATGATAGACTCAGAATTAAGAGGATAAAGTAATAAGTGAGAACAATGGAAATGAGGTCAGAGACTAAATTAGATCCTAGAATATGCCCTATGCCCTAGGGATCCTGAGACTATACCATAGGAGCCAGGAACTTCTGTTCCTTTCTTGTATAGGTTTTTGGCTTCTAAGAACATACTAAACATTATATTTAGCCTCTAGATTTATTCTACTAAGTGAACTACTTATACAGCCTTATATTTGGGTTTATTTTGTTTAAAATATGGTTCTTTATAAGAGGAAAGAGGAATTGACATTAACTTTAATGTTTTGCAGAAATAAATTTATACATTTCTAGTCAAGCTTTGTGAAAATATCTCTTCTAAGTGTTTACTAGAGCCCCATGTACTCTGCCTCGATAAAGAGGAAGAAGATATCCTTCCCTGAATTTATGATGTTTGTAATAGTTAGCATTTATTGATTATTTACTACCCACCAAGCAGTAGTTTCACAGTGTTTCGTGGTCTTAAATTTCCATTTGGTCTTGGAAACAGAGGCCCAAATGACTAATTAGATGACTTGCCCCACAGCAAAGTACTGCCATGTAGTGGAGCTGGTGTTCACGGGCAGTCTCGTAAACACTGGGTGCCCTTAATGGTCAGGAGCAGCTTTTATTTTTATGCTTGCAGGCCTCTTCTCAAGAGCTTGCTGCTGCTTCCTGGCTATAACTTTAAAGTGAGGAATATCTTTATGGAGGAAGACTTTCCTAAGCATTTTACTATAAATGTAAAGAAAGAGACTGAAAACCAAGAATAAGGATTATAAAACAGAAATAAAATAAAGCCTGGAGTTTCTGTCTCCTGAGAGCTGCTGCTGGGGAGACCTCAGGCCTGAGTCAGCAGCCTCACTTATTTGAACTTGTGACTATATAAGATCAGATGACAGTGACCTTTGTAAGCAACTAGAGGGAAGGCTTGGGTTGTGTTTGGTTGGTTCTGTTGTTTAATGGGTACATGACAGAAAAGGAAGTGAGAATCTGATTTGAATCTCTGCTTACCATCCTGCTCTTGCTTAAGTTAATTTTATACTGGAAGGACAACTTTATAATCTGGAAAAAAATTAGCCAGAACAGTGCTGACACTAGCCAGGCCAGAGATCAGCATCACCAAGTCCTTTGGAGAATATAATTGTTTGGTACAGCACCAGGCTCACTTACTCCCTTGGTCCATTTTTTTATAAAATAATCTACTACATGTCCTCTCTGACCATCACTTCCTGGACTAGAGAAATGACAAGGGGGTTCCCCTACTTCCTGAACAGCAGATTCGTAGTCAGGTCATGGCCTCGAAACAGAGGCCACAGTCATCGGGATACCTCCTTACACTCAGGCTAGATCTGTTTACCTTGGCACACAATCATTAGTCTCCCATTATTTGTATTGTTTCATTTTCTTACAGAGTAGACTGAAAGCGTTTTGTTTTTAGAAAACACTCACTAGCTGTGAAATGGACTGTCACAACTACATGCTGGGTTATCACTGACATGGTTTCTTCTGCTTCAGCCTTAGGATCAGCAGGAAAAGGAAGCCGACTGCCAGACCTAGGATCTGACTACAAACCTCCAATGAGTGGTAAAAACCCCCTCCAAGGCTTTTTCAGCTTGCTATGGACATTATGCAGTTCTGCTTCAAACCTTTAGATGTGGTTTATGGCTTCGGTGTTGGCTTATGGTGTGTGAGTGTAGTTTATATTATCTAGTGGAGCTGTCTTTGGCCATTTTGTGGCAAGTGTTGCTGAATTACTAGAAGCCGATTTTTATCACAGAATCCTGTTTCTGCATAGCCAGCTGGAAACAAGACTGATTCCTAAACAAATGATCTGTCTCCTACTACCTTGAGAAAAAGAGTTAGACTTTGAAAAATTAGGCCTCTGTTAGGATTACCCATCACCTAGCACAAGCCAGAGAACTGCTTCAGAATCTCAGTATCTCCCTTGCTATGTTATTTTTAGTCTGAATTCTAGGGGAAAATACTCTTACTTTTCTACCATTTTACAAGTTAGTGCCCTCAATTTTATAACACTTTCTTCTTGGCGCTGGAGTATAGTTAAGAGCACACAGGCGGTTCTTGCAGAGGACCCGGGTACGATTCCCAGGACCCACAGAATGACTTGCAACTGTATGTAACTCTAGTCCCAAGGAATCTGCCATCCTCTTCTGGCCTCCTTGGGCTTTGCATGATCTGGTGCACAGACATATAGGGGCAAAACACCCATACTCATTAAATAAAAGTCAGTAATTTTGTTCCTTAAAAAAGCACTTCTCCACAGAATGTTACTTATCATTTCTGAGTTACTCTCACACTTGGACTCACCACTGATCCTCAGCTCTGGGATGTAGGGAGAACAGATTGAGGTATTCCCAATTAATACAGTATAAAACATCAGTGGAAAAGTGGCACCTTTGAGGCCACTCTCTAATTCTGTCACAAAACCAAAGTTCAGACTTCTGTCCTCTGGTTGCTTGTCTTCACTGTCTCATGCAGCCTGAAGTGCAGAGGATTCTGCACCTGGTGTAAGAGTCCAGGTGCAAAAGGTCTAAAAAGAAGTTGCTAAAATTGATTTTTTTTCCACTGTCTTATCACCTCTACTTAGGCATATGAGAATACCTTCTTACTCTCCAACTATCTGTCTAATGCCCATACTTCAGAAAAACCCACTGATTTTTAGAAGACACACTTGAATGCGTCAAGAAGTCTTATACCACCCTTGTTTGGCTACCTCTCCCTCATGCATTTGTTGCATATTGGGCTGTAGACAGCATAGTATTAAGATTGTGGGAAAGTAATTATTCCTTTATCTTTTCTTTCATTTCTGTATCCAATTGTACATTGTATTTTGAAGGTTCAGACTCTATAGCAGCCTATAGGAAGAGAAGTAAGAAAGTGCCTGATAGAAAAATAGGCATATTTTATAAAAGAGGTATTGTCTACCCCATATCCCAAAGGGCATATGAAATCCTTTTTTTTTTTTTTTTTTTTTTTTTTTTTGATTTTTTCGAGACAGGATTTCTCTGTGTAGTCCTGGCTGTCTTGGAACTCACTCTGTCACTCTGTAGACCAGGCTGGCCTTGAACTCAGAAATCTGCCTGCCTCTGCCTCCCAAGTGCTAGGATTAAAGGCGTGCGCCACCACCGCCCAGCGGCATATGAAATCCTAAAGGCCATAGAAAACTGGGAGCCAGAGAGTTGCTTAGCAAGTAAGAGCACTTTCTGCTCATGTAGTAAATTGGAGTGCAGTTCCCATCACTCTCAGCTCGAGTGGCTGGCAACTACCTCTAACTCCAGGCCCAGGGATCCAGCGCCCTCCTCTGGGCTCCACAGGTACCACACACCTGCAACAGACGCTCACCTATATACACATAAGCAAATATAATCTTTGGGGGGGGGGAAATTTACTAAATGTCAGGATGGACATCAGACACTCCCAGAAACTGTAACAGCACATGCAAATGCATATCAACACCACCTTCTCACTGTAGAGGTCAACTACCTGCAGATAGAAGTGTGCACTAGGTTACAACTAGCTTGACAAAAGCCCACATACTTAGACTGGACTACCTGCAGATAGAATAGAAGTGTGCACTAGGTTACAACTAGCTTGACAAAAGCCCACATACTTAGACTGCTAAGAAATCTGGGCTTTATAAGTTGTATATGTAAAATGTCTGACACTACTGATAGACCAAGACTTCCATTTTTTTCAGTATCTGCTATTATTAGTCTGAGAACAGTGAAGAATTGATTGAGAGCTAAGAAGGTGTGAAGTCAGGAAGATAAAGAAAGACACTGTCCCAGTAGTCCAGTCAAACATACAGAGATGCATGTGACATGATCTCAGGCGAGAGTATTGACAGCCCTTTGGTGGCCCTGCCTTACTCTGTTCTAGACAAAAGCTTTATCCAATTCATACATAGAATTTAAATCCACGTGAATGCTGAAACTTATTTGTGTTGGATGCAAAAAAGAAGTAACTTTCTCTTCTGTTTATTCTCGTACCCCAGTACGGTACCCGGTAGCCTTTAGTTTGCCAGGTTGGTCCCACCTTGCAAGAATCTAGCCCAGTAGTCCAGCATTTCTGTTAATAGCAATGTTGGGTTAACAGTGTGGTTAATTTTATTGGCTCTAGTCTTTCCCAAATACCAAAATGTTATCTCATTGAAGGTCAGTATGTACAGTTTTAAGTTGTCTGCTTAGCTTTTTCTTAGAAATGAAGGATAAAAATGATTGAACCAAATATAAAAGAATAAGCTCTTAATCCATTCTAAATCAGCCTCAGATTTAGCACTCTACTTAGATGTCTATAAAATTATAGAATCAAAGTTGGGAGGTCAGATAATCCAGTGTTAGAAGGGATTCCCACACGATGAGAAAAGGTTTGGTTTAGGAACCTAGTGCTCCATTCATTAGCGCTACTGTTTGGCTGGCAAGCCCTGGGATCTGCCTGTCTCTGCCCCACCAGGTTATAACTGTACTCAAGCATGCCTGGTGTGTATGTGGCTGCCAGCTACTCAGACTCAGGTCACAGCGCTGAGCAGTCTCCCCAGCTGTTTCATGCCCGTTCTTGAGAACAGTTCCTTCCACAACATCCCACTTCTTAAATACTTTGTCTCTGGTTGTTTGGTTGGTTATTTTTGAGACAGGATCTCAGTCTATAATCCAGGTGTGGGCCTGGAACTCACTGTGATCCAAACTGGACTCAATTTGCTGCAGTCTTCCGCTTCAGTCTTCAAAGTGTCAATATTACAGCATGTGCCACCACGCAGTCTAAAAAAGTCCTAGTGCCAGGCACAGGACACCCCTTCTGTAGTGTTTCCTGAGCCTTTGTGGTCAGGAGACCAGGAATTGACCAATGTCAATGTCTCTAGTTGACCACTCACTTACTCTCGGTGCCTTGAAGAGTGATGCAGCTCTGCAGTAACTGCTACACACTGCAGTGAGTTTAGCCCACCAAAGTCAGGAGTAACAACTCAATCAGCATGCATCAGGGTCCTTCTGCTTCTTGTCTCCTCTCTCTAGAGCAGTGGTTCTCAACCTGTGATTTGAGACCCCCACCAGGGTCGCATATTAGGTATCCTGCATATCAGATATTTACATTTCAACTCATAACAGAGTAAAATTACAGCTAAGAAGTAGCAACAAAAATAATTTTATGATTGGGAGTCACTACACATAAGGAACTGTGCTGTCACAGGACTAAGAAGGTTAAAAACTAGTCTTCTAGAGTGTCTCCCTCAGGCCTTTGTATGCTGGGATCTTTCTTGTCTTAATTATAAGCTCAAAAGCCATTTCGAGGAGAAGTTTTTTTTTTTTTAAAAAACTTTTTTGATAACAGATAAACAGATGAAAACAAGTTGAACTTAGAGTCCAGATTGAGTGCTCTACATGCTGTTTTTTTCTGTGTGGCTTATCTACCCAGTGACCGACTCGGGGATATATAGTGCAGACTCAGGCCTTGCTTCTCCAGCACTGTGGAAAGAGACCTTATTCTTGAGACAGAGCCACACTGGATTCAAAGGAGCTTTTCACCTGCTAGTCTAAGTCAGCCACACACTCACTCTGTATTGTACCTCCACTTTTTTCTTTTTCTTTTTTTTCATAGCATTAAATAGTAGTTTCTTATCTGTTTGTTGTTTGTGCCAATTCCCACCCCCAGCATTCACGTCTTTGCTATTCACTGTTGCATCTTGAATACATACAACAATGCATGTATGTACAAGGTAACCACTCAGTAAATAATTGTCAAAATAGTGCATATGTACAGAACTACTTCTTGCTGAAGTTGAATAAGAAAATAAGCTCTATAATCTGTATACTTATGTGGAAAGATTATTTTTCAAACAGTGATTTTGTAATCTCAGACATCTATGTGTTAAGGAAAGCTTTTTACCTTATATATAGCTATACATTTTTATATGATTTTGAAAGCAAAATATCCCAAAGGATTTAGAAATGATCGTTGCGGGTGTGTATGTACAGACGCCAAGTTCTGTCCACCTTTTAAGACATGGTCTCTCACTTTGTCCCTCACAGAGTAGGCTTGCTCCCTGACCTCTAAGCTCTCATGCTCTGTCTACCAGGGCTGCACCTGCCTTGCATCTCCAGCACTGAGATTCTAAACTTATATAACCATGCACAGCTTTTATTTAATGGGTTTTGGGGATGGAACCTGGGTCCTTATGCTTGCAAGACAGAAACATCTTATCGACTGAGCTGTCTCCGCAGTACAACATGAGACTTTTAAAAATGAATGTGCACATCTTACAAGATACCAGAAAAGCAAAACACTTACTTATTAAAATGTATCTGAACCTTTGTGCTTAGAAAGCTCTAGAATATCAGTACACTTGAAGGTTTTGTTGTATGCTATTCTTGAGTAAACCTCTATGCCAATCCCTGTGTGTAGGGCAGACTCTCATATCCTTAGGAATTATAATCTAATTATAATTATAATCCTTGAGTGGCACTCTATGCAGTACTGTGATAACTGGTTTGAAGGAAGTTCACTTGAAATAGTTTGATAGAGCTGATTGAATATATTTTTTAAATCACCTAACTAATTAACATTTGTACCATTTTCCCTCACAGGCAGCAACAGCCCTCATGGGAGCCCCACCTCTCCTCTGGACAGCAACATGCTGCTGGTCATCATCGTCTCCGTCGGCGTCATCACCATCGTGGTGGTTGTGATCGTTGCTGTCTTTTGTACCCGGCGCACCACCTCTCACCAGAAGAAGTAAGGATCCCTAAAATCTTGCCCTGTTTTTGTTTGTTTCTTCTTCTCACATGTTGCTTCTGTTTTTAGAGTGATGCAAAGAGTTAAAACATAGAGTACAGGAAAAGCCACTTTAAATGCAGTCACAGCCCCCCATGGGAATAATGTCTTAGGGATCTTACATATCATGACAAGTCCCATAAGATTTTAACAGAGCTGAAATATTCCTGCTATCTATTGAACACAAGTTGAAGAAGAGGCAAGAGAAAAAGAAACCATGGGAGAAGGGGGGAAATGAACCTCTCAGAAATTTAACACTGGCTTTTCTGAGCCTCAGCAAGCTCCTTAAGATGTTAGAGACTGAGGGGGTTGGAAGGTGGCTCAGCAGGTAAAACCATGTTCAGCTCTTGTAGTGGACACAGTTCTCTTTCCAGCACCTGCTTTGGACCCATAACTACAGCTTCAGGGGAATCTGACACCTTCTGAGCTCTGTAGAAGTGTGCACATAATTAAAAATAAAAATCAATCTTTACAAAAATAAAAAGTTTGAAAACATCTTCCTCTGTCTCAGGCCAAAAAGTTTGCATCTACAAGCAGGAATCTTCATAGACATTTCTGAGTAGGAGACCTGGTTAGGAAGTGGGGCAGTTCCTCAGAAGAGATTCTAGAAGGCACTGTCAGGCATAAGAGACCACATAGTAACATACATATTATTGTCCCCAAAGACCTTCTAATAGGACAAGAATGAAAAAGAAAGCTAGTGGCATCAAAGATTTGACTCTACAGTCTGAGCTAACCTTTATGTTTGTGTCCTAGTGTTTAGTAGTAGTAGTTATGTATATGTAGGTAGGTATATGCACATGAGTGTAGGTGCCCACAGAGGCCGGGGGCATCGGATCCCTCTGAGACTAGAGTTATAGGTGTCTGTGAGCTAAGCCACAGCAGTACTGGGGAGTAAATTCAGGTCCTTTGAAGGAGCCATCTTCTCTTCTGTGCTGTCTCTCTAGCCATATATCTTGGGTTTTTTTTTTTTTTTTTTTAACAATAACAACAAAAAATGTTTTACAAACTAAGAAGTAAGGGCTGGGGACATGGGTCAATGTATAAAGTGCTTATAATGCAAACATGAGGACCTGAGTTCAGGACCCAGTACATGTTTTTTAAAAACATACTTAGCAGAGTGCATCTCTAACTCCAGCAGTGTGGGGTGGAAGGGGGGTGACAAATAGATCCCTCAAGCTTGCTGGCCAGACACCCTTGCCAGTCAGGGAGTTCTGGGTTTAGTGATAGACCCTGTTTCAAAAAACACAGTGTAGGGTAATAGAAGAAGACACCAGATGTCAATCGCCAAACTCTATACATACTTGCACACATGTCTACATAACCCCCACACACATGTATGCATGCAGTGAAAAACATGAGAAGTAAAACATTGAGTTGATAAAAATAGAACAGTTTGTAGGTTGAAGAAAAAATTCTGCTATGTACTTTACCACAAAAGTCAGAAAGTACATCTGTATATGTTCATAGCAAGCAAAACAGAGTTTCTGTACAGACATTTGCCACAGGCTATTTCTCAACAGCCTGTGTGCCAGCGAAGATGGGAGAAAACTATTAGCCTAATATAAGTATTTTATGTGTGTGCACGCATGTGTGCATATGTGCACACGTATGAGACAGGCTCTCACTATGTAGTCTTGACTGGCCTGGAACCTGCTATTCCAGGCTGGCTTCAAACTCACAGAGATCCACTTGTCTGTCTCTGGTGCTAGGATTAAAGGCATGGGCCACCGTTTCCAGGTAATGTATTTGTTTTCAATATAGGGCAGGTAATAAGCTACCAGGTGACTGCTATTTGAATGACTTTATGACAGATAAATCATGTGATGTCTTAAATCTCTCTTCTCAAATAGTTTTCTATAGTTTAGGTTGCATCTCTTTTCTAAGAGAAGAGGGACTCTCTTCTGGTTTTGATTATGGAAAACTGTTTCCTTATGAGCCTGAAAGTCAGCTCTTTTAGACCTTTTTGCAAGTTTCTGTGTTTGGTGTTTCATTTATTTATCTGTAAGTCCTTTCTCTTACAGCTATTATTAGAATGCTTGGGACCTTTAATAGTATCTAAGAAGAAAAAAAAATGAAAACACACACACAGGACAAAAAATTCCACAGTGCTTTAGAAAGAGTTAAAATTCAAAGTAAAACTGCTGGTATCATAGGAGTGTGCCCGTGGTTTTCACGTTTTCAGATTAGGAGTAATCAACTTACAATGATAGCACAGGAGTAACAGTAGCCCTGTAAGGTCACATCGCCTAGTGGCAGTTTATGAACGGCGCCATTTTAGTTTGTGAACATATCTCCATATTAATCCTATGTGACTTCCAAGTAATTGCTGTACAAATGATTTCTATACTGTATTGCTTCAAGAATAATGACAAGGAGAAGCTGACATAGTCAGTGACATTTGAAAACAATATATTTTCAATCTCAAGTTGGTTGAAACAGACTGTGAAGCCCAGATATGAAGGTCCACTGTACTTGTTTATACTAGCTTGAAGTCTTTTTGTCTTCACTACATGTTCAAGCTTTAGTCGTTTCTAATGTACTATCTGTCCCAACTATTTACCAGTTGCTTTCATTGGGCTCCACATTCCTGGGGCTTGAGTCAGGCCTCCTCTTTTCCCCAGTCTCTTCTATGTGATTTCATGTAGCTCTGGTTTCATTTACTATGTGCTTCCCAGAAACGGTTTCTATTTCCAGCCAGGCCTCTTTCTCCTGTGGATCAGACATAGGGACCCTGCTGGTTCTATTGCATGTCTTTACTCAGCACACAGCTTAGATGTGAAACATCTAACATGTATAGGCGCCTGCATTTGAACACTTGGTCCACAGCTAGAAGCTCTTATGAAGAAGGCTATGGAGCCTTTGGGATATGGACCCTTGTTGGAGGAAGTGTTCCCTAGGGGTCAGCCCTTAGGTTTTATGGCCCAGTCCCTCTTACTGTGTAATGTCTACTTCCTGACTACAAGTTCAGTGTGACCAATAACCTCCTACTGCCATGCCTTCTGGCCATGGTGGAATGTATTCTCTTAAACTTCGAGCCAAAAAAAACACCCTTCCTTAAATTGGTTCAGGTCACACAGTTTGTTGTAGCAATGAGAAAAGTAATTAATGTCCACATGTCCAAACCAATCCATAAAATGTACACATGTCCAAACCAATCCATAATATTTTCAGTAAGACCCTTCCTGGTCCACTTTTCCCGCTGTGACTAAGTGGCCTTGGCCTCGCCATTCACTTCTTTTTTTTTCTTTGCCCCCACCCAGTCTGTGTTCATTCCCTCACTAAGTCCTGTATTACAGCCTCCTAAACATGCATTTCAGATTTGCCTCTTCCGTTCCACTGTCACAGGCCAGCCTTGATGGACTCCCTCCAGTCCTCTACCTCACAGATCCATTTTCACAAGATAGCAGGGATAAAGTTTTAACTCAGATCGACCTTGTTACTCTCCTGCTTAAAACCATAAAGTGATTCTCATTTCTGTGAGAAGGGAGTTCACAGTCTTAGTCTGCTGTGAGGCCCTTTCTGACCTGGTTCTGGACCGCCTCCGAGCACGGTTTCCCAGCCTCCTCGGCATGGCTCGTGCTGATCACGCAGGACTTTGCAGAATCCTCTAGTGTACAAGGCTGCTCGGCTCCATTTCTGGGCTTTGACACAAACTGATCTTACCACCTGGAGTACACGTGCTGTCCCCATTAGGTCTCAGCACAAAAGTCACATCTGCACATTTCTCCTCTATATCTGAGCTCCAACTATTAAGGTTAACACTTGGCATTTTGGTAAGTTCAGAGCATTTAAAAATAGTTGAGTGTCATTTTCATCACTTGACCAAAAGTGCTGAGGGCACAGCAGTGTAGCAGAGGCTCTGACAGGAACAAGGTGCCTAATATGTAGTTGTTGAATGGGAAAGTGAGTGAATACGAGTACTGGCAGAAGCTCCAGTTACCACATATCTGATAGTCCTGGTGGGCTACCTAGAACATGACTCCTTCCTTTCTCTCAGCCACAGATTTTTATCTGTTTTCATTGTTGTATTTTTACTTCTTGTCATTTCTGCATTTAGGAGAAACTTGGAAAGGACCCTTCTGCTTTTAAAGTTTCATTTTTAGTTACTATCTCAATCTTTTAATATAAAAACAGATGATATTCAGATGTACTCTGGCATAGTATGTATATGAACGAAGCAAACACATTTCCTTTTTTCAGACATAGACCTTTTGTCTCTGATTTGTTGTTCTGCTGCTACTGCTTGTTTGTTTGCATGTCTGCCTTTGTCTAAAGCATCTCTCAGAAGGGCAGGGCTTGTTACTCTTTTACTTGGGTTGGAGTGGTTTTATTTTCATTGGAGATTGTATTCCTCACAACATGCTAGACAGACACTCTGATACTCAGCTACAGGCCACTTTTGACTTATTTTGAGAGTAAATCTTGCTAAGTTGCATAGGCTGGCCTTGAACTATCTCTGTAGCCTAGACAGATCTTCACTAAGATAAAAATCTTTCTGCCTCTGCCTCCCAAGTAGTTGGGATTATAGGCTAGTGCCACCACCCCTAGCAGAGAATCAATTTTAATCACAGTGTTTTGACAAATATATTCAAAAGAAGTACATTTTTAAAACTACTCTTAATTCTGTGCCTAGGAAACGAGCTGCCTGCAAATCAGTGAACGGCTCCCATAAGTACAAGGGCAACTGCAAAGACGTGAAGCCTCCAGACCTGTGGATCCATCACGAGAGACTAGAGCTAAAGCCTATTGACAAGTCTCCAGATCCAAATCCTGTCATGACTGATACTCCGATCCCTCGAAACTCTCAAGACATCACACCAGTGGACAATTCCATGGATAGCAATATCCACCAAAGGCGGAATTCATACAGAGGTACCATTTTCACTTTGTAAGATTGCCTGAATTTGGTAATTTAGTTTTTAAGAAATGTATATCTTGAGGTTTTTTTCAGCATTTGATGAACAATACCTAGCTGTTACAGAGGGGAAAGGTTGTGTATTATTTAGGAACAGTCTTCTAGATCTTTTTAAGTCTCAGCAGGCTTCAGTACAGCACTTGTGCCACCTGACTCATGCTTGTGCATTGGATTGTGTCCTTTTCATTGGACTCCAGCTGTCACGATGGCTTTCAGAACCTTTGTGATACCAGAAGCTTCTTCACTGAAGTGCAGTGTGCACTCTCATACCATCCTCTTTGAATCTCAGCAGGAATTCCCATGATCCTGTAAATGGAAATGCCTTGCCTTGTGCATTGTTAGTGAGTCCCAAACCCTCCAGTGGAATTGTACTACTGTGGAGGCTGCTCAGAGCTCTAGGGCATACGCTTGCTGCTAACCTCCATACTTTATATCCAGGGCATGAGTCAGAGGACAGCATGTCTACACTGGCTGGAAGGAGGGGAATGAGACCAAAAATGATGATGCCCTTTGACTCTCAGCCTCCTCAGCGTAAGTAGAAGCTTCCCTTTCCTCAAGTGCTACCAGTCTTCTATGTCATGGTGGGAAATAGCTACAAGCATATCTTTAACTTCTCTTGATTCTAAGACAGAGACCAACTGCCAGTGTTGTGGCACTTATAGAAAAAAAATACCAAACCATTATTATATTTCAAATAAATTTTATTCTTAAGCTAGAGTGCTTAAGAACACTGGCTACTCTTCCAGAAGACCAAAGTTCAATTCCCAGAACCATCATGGTGGTACACAACTATCTGTAACTCCAGTTTCAGGAGAACATAACACCCTCTTCTGGCTTCCACAGGTATCAGCCATATACATTGTACACAAACATACATACATATGGGCAAAACATCCATACACATGAAAATAAAAATTAAATATTCTTGTAACATTTTTAAGTTATAGATGAATAGATTCCAAAGCTAACTTAACAGCAGGCCTAAGACCTAAGCTGGTTCTCTGCTTCCCATGAGGTAGCAAGGGAAAAACAACTAAGAATTGTCCTCTGACCTCTACACCTGCACAATGGCACATGCACTCTGTGCACACACATACCTTTGCACACACATGATAATTTAAAAAATAATAATTTCTGTACTCTCCCAGAAGTAGGTAAGTGTGTGCTTTCCCTGAACTCAAACAGCATGTCCACAGGAGAGACAGGAAGCATCTTAAGACTGCAACTGAGCTTTCCAAATGTCATACCAACACTTTCGGCATCCTGCACCTGGTCAGTATTAACATGCATCTGTGAGATTTTTAACTGATTTTTAAGCTTTTTAAAATTGTCTCATATTTGTAGCATGGAGTTTCTAAAGCATTTTCACTATTGACCCATGCTTCATTTTGTCAAGCATATATGTTGCTAGACCTCTTTTTGTAATAAATAAAATTAAAAATAAGTTAAATGTTACTATTGAGAATCAAGAGAGGAGTGTGGTGAAGAGACGACTCAGTAGTTAGAGCAGAAGACCCAAATTCAGTTCGCACCACTCATCAGGTCGCTCACAGCCACCTGTAATTCCAGCCTCAGGGGCATCTTTCATCTCTATGAACATCCCACGCGTGTGCACAACATACATACAAACACACACACAACTTAAAATAATAAAATTAATCTTGTTTAGAAAATCAAGAAGTGCCAAGCATGGTGGTGGTAAATCTCTATAATCCCAGCCTTAGGGGCTAAGTCCACACTCAGTTCAGGGGCAGCCTGGCTGCCAGTCAGACCCTGTCCCCAAAGCAGGGGAAGGCAATGAGCTAAGGCATTATTTCCAGACTACTGTGTCCGTTCTCTTGCGTCTGTTGTAAGATAGGCCTTTCAGACTAGCTGGCACTGTGGGTCTTGCAGTTAAGAGATTGCTTAGCTGCATTTCTGCCAACAAACGATGAGATAAAATAGCTCTGGACGTTCTACACAGGAACTGGTGCCATGGAATCCTCTACTTGGAAAAGCTCTCATCCACACTTCAGTGGAACCTCCAAGCATGCGCATGTGTGTCCCTCCCTCCCTCACACATCCTCACAGTGTACGTCAGAGAAGATACCAGATTGCACATGTGTGTCCCTCACACATCCTCACAGTGTACGTCAGAGAAGATACCAGATTGCACATGTGTGTCCCTCACTCACACATCCTCACAGTGTACAGTCAGAGAAGATACCAGATTGCACATGTGTGTCCCTCACACATCCTCACAGTGTACAGTCAGAGAAGATACCAGATTGCACATGTGTGTCCCTCACTCACACATCCTCACAGTGTACGTCAGAGAAGATACCAGATTGCACATGTGTGTCCCTCACTCACACATCCTCACAGTGTACAGTCAGAGAAGATACCAGATTGCACATGTGTGTCCCTCACACATCCTCACAGTGTACAGTCAGAGAAGATACCAGATTGTAAAGGTAGATCAACTCTGAAAGAATAAGGCTCTGTTTCTTTAAAAATAAATAATTTTTGTACAAAGTAACTTAAGCTTAATGCCCATAACAGAAAGAAAGGCTTAAACTTGGAAGCATACAGGGAGGAAAAACATATTTTCTCTACTTTATAGGTTCTTTATGGGCTGGAGAGATGGCTTAGCGGTTAAGGGCACTGGCTGCTCTTCTAGAGGTCCTAAGTTCAATTCTCAGCAACCTCATGGTGGCTCACAGCCATCTGGAAGGGGATCCTATGCCCTCTCCTGGTGTGTCTGAAGAAAGCAGCGGTGTACTCACATACGTTAAATAAATAAATCAAAAAAAATAAAAATTGAGAAAATAATAGGTTCTTTATGTAAATACCCCCAGTTTAAAAGACACAAAAAAAGAGCAAATAAGTCTACTTCACTTTTGGTTTGGTTTGTTTTGGTTTGGTTTGGTTTGGTTTGGTTTGGTTTGGTTGCTTTTACTCTTAAGAAGATGGTAATGTGTGTGTTCTAAGGTCTTAGTTCCTCTTAAACTAGCTTATTTCTATAACTTAGAAAATTGAACACTTTCTAGATTTATTAAATATGTCAAGGGTAAAAGATACAATTCCAATTGAAATCATTTTCTCTCTTGTTTGGTTTGGGCTGGGTTGGTTGGTTGGCTTGGCTTAGGTGTGGAAGGAATGTGTAAGAATACACAGTATTATGTAATTTGTGCCCAAACAGATGGGTAAATGTTAGAGTCTCCCATTCAGAACTCTGAAGCCAGGTGCCTGGATACATCCCAGGCTTTGAGAGAGCCTTTTTGAAGCCTACCTAGTGCCCTGTTTTACAAGCTTGGATTCCTTGAGCTCTGTGTCCCATGATGAAGTCAGAGCCATGCACCTGGCATCCACATACCTAGGTCTGAAAAGGCTGGGCAAAGCTAGATGGGCCTGCTGGCATCAGGATGAAGTCAGACCCGCAAGTTCAGATCCAGCTCACTTCATTCTACACCAGAACGTTCACTTTTTATTTACATATTTAGAAACAGTTGAAATAGCTTTTAAAAGAAAACCAAGTCCATTCTGGTTTTCTTTTACCCCAGAATGCTTTCAATTTGCACTCCCTAGGTCAAACTCAGTTTAACCACTTCACCCCAACCTGGATTTTGGTAAATACTTATTCTGAAGCATCTCACCTTGAAAACTGCTTGCCCCAGGGGAGATCTTGATCCGAGACTAACTGATCTCCCTTGTCAGCCAGATTTTCCAGTTGTAATTTCTTCCCATGGAGCTGCTGGAGCTTCTTGTCCCTGAAAGCAGCTGGAGGAGAAAGGCATGATTTTATGGACTGAGGGTTCCCTTCCCTAGGGGATGTTGGGAGCCCCACAAAGATCTATGGAGAGCTCACACAACAGAAGATAATTTAGTAGGCTCCAAAGAGCTGATTGAGGGTGACTACTAAAGGTTATGAAAATGTCACTTAGAAAGGGCTGGGGACAGTCCCTGTGTTCCTGCACGTTTGCCTGGGCAGTGTACAGCTGGTTATCTTGACCATAAACATGGGTCTTCAACTATTCTAAGGAATACCTATGAAACAATGGTTTCTCCTAATTATATCTCAGGTTAAACGAGAAACTTCATTTAAGAGGCTTCATAGGAAGTTATATGTGGACTCTACACAGAACTTTGTATTCTTAAATTGAATCCTTAGTCGGGAAAGAAAAAAGCAAACTCGGAAATTTACATTTATACTTTAAAATGCTAATGAGTGTGGCTGAGCCCCCAGGCTGAACACAGTAATAAATGATGCTGTACTACTGTAACTGGTATTTTTATTACTAGATTAGAGTATGAGGGTTAATTTTTTTAATTTATATTCCTTTCAAGATATTAAAACTGATTAAACAGCTACTTCTTTATTAATACCCATTGAGCATATGCTCAAAGGAGTCTAATGTCCCTTAGCAAGGACAGACATACGAATCTCCCTTTAGCAGGATAGGAAAAATAATAGAAACATTATTTGGTTATATATTTATATTTTATGACATTCAGGTAGATATTATAATATTCATGTGGTTCATATTTTAATAGAAGAATTCAGAAATGCAGCTAAGCCAAAGAAAAATAACTCCCTTAATCCTGACTGCCATTCACCCCAAAATTACCACTGTTAGTGGAATATATCCCTCAGACTTTCTTATTATATATAGATGTAGAATATACCTAGAAGTGTGTCCATTTGTTAAGTCAAATATAAAATTGATGGCTGATTGTCCAGCCACTTGCCATCAAAAAGCTAACGATTGGGTTAATGGGAGGTGGGAAGGGGTGACTTGTATGTGTCTGTGCAAGCATGTTAAGCATCTCTCTGTCTTGTGTTCATTCACAGCTGTGATTAGTGCCCATCCCATCCATTCCCTCGATAACCCTCACCATCATTTCCACTCCAGCAGCCTCGCTTCTCCAGCCCGCAGTCATCTCTACCATCCAAGCAGCCCATGGCCCATTGGCACATCCATGTCCCTTTCAGACAGGGCCAATTCCACAGGTGAGAGATGAGGCTCAAGCCCAGATGTTGGCATTCCAGGAGTTGGCAAGTGGAAATGGGGAAGGACTTGCCTATTTACAAATTTTCAGTGTTACTTGTTTATCATAACATTTCTGTGATGGATTCATATTTGTTTCTGTAAAACCTACTGTACTTTTCTCCCTGCGTTTAAGTATTCAGTGCAAGGTGCCATGTTGGTAAAAAGCAGTAGCAGCTTGAATTGCAAAAGCTCCTCTTCCTCCAGTAAACCTCACACCTTAACTTTGTCACTTTTTCTAACCCTCCCCCCTTTTTTAGTTTTACAGTTTGGAAGGGAAGTTTGTTCACAGTGGCTTATAGAAACCAGTTGTCTCGGTCACTTTAATGTTGGTCAGTCATTAGGTGCAGGTTACTGCCCTGTGGGCCAAAATAAGGACAGCATCCAGAAGGCATCTGGGCCACCTTAGGGGAGTGGGGAACAGCTCTAAAATATAGGAAAGTGGCATAGCAGTCTGCGGTGTGTCTTAAATGCTTTGTCATACAAACGTCCTCATTTGGAAATCATGGCTTCATCAGACAGTTTTAAGGAAAAAAAAAAATGAAGATGAGACAACAAAAAGAATAGACTGTTACTGCCCACTGACTACAAGTTCATTTAAATCTTGTAGCTTTAAGTTGCAAATCCTAGTATTTATTACTGGTTTAAAAAAAAAAAATGTTGGCAGTTCTGAAAAATGAGGAAAATTCTAGTGAGTTCCATTTTTTAAAAAGCCTCTAACTTAAATATTTAGAAGTTTGAGTCCCCACTACTAACATCTCCCTGTCCTCAAGTTTTGGTCAGTCATTAATACACCCAGAATGCCAAATGAATGCCGGAGCTTTAAGGTCAGTCTAAGAGGTTGTCTAACACCTCTCAGTGCCGCACACTGCCAATACTGTTACCTGGTTTAGATGCTGCTGCTTAAACCCACCCTAAATTCGGCCTTCCCACTATTTCCTCCCAAATCTAGGTTCCAGTCCACATTTAGGGATAGATCATTATTCCAGCCAGCTACATGGGAACCAAAATTTGCCTAACAGACACGAGCTCCTAGAACAGCGAGTGCCACACTGACCATGTTGAAGGCTGAGGGATCCATCCCACACAGTCCTCTCATAAGGAACTGTGCAAGTGTATGGAGAGTCCTCCCGGTCTGACTGCCCTGTCCTCCTCCATCCCACACAGTCCTCATGTAAGGAACTGTGCGAGTGTATGGAGAGTCCTCCCGGTCTGACTGCCCTGTCCTCCTTTGTCCTGGACTAGGAGAGGCTTGAGAGTTGGAGAGAAGACTGGAAGCTCCCACTGAACACTCATCCAAGCCCTGTATTGTTGGTAGAGTTCTCTTCTGTGTCTGCTGAGACAGAGAGTGAGGAAGGGGAAAGGTTATATTACTACCACAGCTCTTGCTTTGATGCCCAGAGAGGACAAAGTGATAGCTTCATTAGAGAACTCTTTGAAAAACAGCCAGTATCTAGAAGTAATCCAAGTTCTTCTGCTTTGTATTTCTCCAAGTTGGAGCTTAGACTACTATTTTCATAGCTTTGGGTGTGGAGGCTGTGCAGAACTGGAGCCTGGCCACATAGTCTCTGCTCTAGGGGCATTTACCACTGCTTGCCATGAGAGAAGCACTTTCTGTTTGACCATTGTGAACTTTGTGTGTTTTAAACAGCTCTGAAAGGTAAGGGATTAGGCCCCTCACCAAAGCAGAAATTTTAGTCTGAACCTAGTATTTTAGTTAGAGCTTAGCATGCAAAGTTGAGGAGCATCTTCCTTGGAGAATTCAGTGTTCTGGTGCCCTCTGGAATATACAAGGCAGACCAAGTCTGTGGCAGTAGCTAGGACTGTGACACATGCAAGCAACTGAGCATCCCTTGCTTACTTTCTTGCCATCTCTTCGTAAAACACAGTTGAAGCAGCTAGGCCTTTGTACACAGAGTTAATCTACCATATTGGCTAACCTGGTGATATGGTCAGAACTTAGACCTATTTCTCTCTCACTGCCTCCTCCTTCCCTTTCTAGCCAGCTTCTACCTGGCAAGATTGTTCTAGCCCACTTAGGGTAGGAGTAGGGGGCACATGTACATTCATCTTCATCCCTGGGACTTAGGATCATTTAAGTGTGGTCGATTCTGTCTACTGAGAGCCCAAGGGAACAGATGGATTGCTTTTTCACAAAGGCAGGGAAGTAGGTTAGATTCCTGCATATAGCTTATGTGTGTTGCTCTTAAGGCTGAGAACTCAAAAAAGTCAGAGTTCGTGGCCTTCAAACTACCTGTTGGAGCCTGTTGCGCAAGCTAGTCTCCCTGACTCCTTTCTGGGTGAGACGGTGGTCTATCCTGTTCACACTTTGTGAAAAATCTCCTCAGTCCCTGACATTGCTGCTGCTGCTTTGCAGGGGGAGACAAGCATCAGGTGCAAAAAGGCAGAAAATACGAAGGGCTTCAGAACCTGAGCCTGGGAGTCAGTGCAGGGGTTCAGATTCTGCTCTGTTGGACCTGTCTATGGGTGACTTGCTTATTTACCCTCCCGGTGCCTCCCAAGTTACTCTGAGAAATAAATGTAAAGTGCTTAGCATAGAATAAGCACTTAGGAGTCTACACAAAGAACCTCTCTGTTGTTACAGGCACTATATTCAAGCTCTTCACATACATACATACATACATACATGTATATATATTTTATATACAAATAAAATTTATATATAATGAATTATGTGTCTCTATGTTTTATAGATGAAGAAATTAAGACTCAGAGACCCAGTGGCTTTGCCAGATTCCCTCATCTAGTATTACCAAAGTAAAGTAAAGGACTGGCCGATTCCAGTGTGCTTTTCCTGCTCCACTGTGCTGCCTTCAGGAGCTCCTCCCTCTTTGTATTTTCTGAGACTGTTGCCTTGTTCTCCAGGCTAGCCCTTCCCTGTGCCTCTGGAAAAAAACACCATTCATTTGACACAGTTACCAGCTGTGTAAAGACCCCTAGACTACTGTGAGGCTTTATTGTCATGAGGTCAAAGCCATTCGCATTGGTGATGGCCATGCAATACCTGAGCATTGGCCTCACCTGCACAAGCCTTCCTGATAGAGCCAATTTCCAGTGGGTATTACCCAGCCTACAATACTAGACATGGTTGTCTGTGAATGGTCAGTTTCTAAGAGCACCAGTCAGTGAGTGAAATTTGAAAAATTATATATGCTAGTCTGTGGAACCTTCATGAGAACTCCATAATAAGTACTTTAAATCTATAAACTTATAACTACCGAAGTATGGAACTGGAAAAAAAATGAAACATTTGGTTGAAACAAGATTGTTTTGGGATTTTTAGATCAGTCCATCCATTCTTAGCCTTGGCTGTCATCCTAATCCATGTGTCTCTGGACTAGCACTGATCTCCTCAAGTGCTTGTTGAACAGGCTTAGGGAACCCCAGAAAGTAGCCACAGCTGCATAAATAGTAAAAAAAAAAATACTAACATTTAAGCTTTCCTGCTATAGAATCTGTTCGAAATACCCCCAGCACGGACACCATGCCAGCATCCTCATCTCAGACATGCTGCACTGATCATCAGGATCCTGAAGGTGCTACTAGCTCCTCTTACTTGGCCAGCTCCCAAGAGGAAGACTCGGGACAGAGTCTTCCCACAGCCCATGTCCGCCCTTCCCACCCACTGAAGAGCTTTGCTGTGCCAGCAATCCCACCCCCGGGACCGCCCATCTATGACCCTGCACTGCCAAGCACACCATTACTGTCCCAGCAAGGTGAGTAAGGAGATCAGCACTGCTGCAGAGACTCTGGCTTTGGTCAGCTTTGGGCTAGAAGTCTTTACCACCCTCCCATACCACCCTCTCAGCCCCTTTTTTTCTTCTCCTCCTCTTCCTCCTCCCCCTCTTCCTTCTCCTCCTCTTTTTCCTCTTCCTCCTCTTCTTCTTCCTCTTCCTCCTCCTCCTCTTCTTCCTCCTCCTCCTCTTCCTCCTCCTCCTCCTCTTCTTCTTCTTCCTCCTCCTCCTCCTCTTCCTCTGCCTCCTCTCTCTCTCTCTCTCTCTCTCTCTCTCTCTCTCTCTCTCTCTCTCTCTTTCTCTCTCTCTCCCTCCCTCCCTCCCTGCCTCCCTCCCTCTCTCTCTTTTAGGATTAAAGGTGTGTGCCACCACCACTTGCCCCCCCCCTTCCCTTTTTAAAAAACAAGTAAATAAATATTCTCCAAGGTTTTTATAGGAACTTAGAAAAACTCTGTGTCATTGTCCCCTTTGTGAGGAAAACATACAAGCCACAGCATACTGTAGTGATGAGCAGGGGCTGAACTTTGGAACTGTGTTTTCTATGTGGAATCATTAATATTAAAATCCGGAGACATAGGTTTGGACAGCAGAGCTGGTCTGTCTAGGCCCCTGGAATCACCTCACCCTAAAAGATGCTACAGACGAAACAAGGGCCGGGGAGGCCAGGACTGAAAATCAGGAGTCTCAAGATAGTGAGAGCTGATTTGCTGTGCTTCACAGCTCAGCAACAGACTCTGGCCACTGCTTATTATGGCTTGATTCAGAATAAGTCTGTGATTCTCAAATTCTTTCAGTCTCTCAAAGCCTTTTCAGAGATCAGTGCCATTCCAAGGACACATGGATCAGGACTACTGCCAAGGCTGAGAATGGATGGACTGATCTAAAAATCCCAAAACAGTCTTGTTTCTGCATATGGAGTATGTCAGTATTTAGCGTATTAGGAATTAATACAAGAACATTTTTAGTATTCAACTAATTCATTTAAAAGATAAAGAGCACATTTCTGAATGAACTGTTATCACTGTCTTACAGTTTCTCTTACCTTGTAAGTGTCTGATTTGACAGAAGGCAGCTGGATTCTCTCATCTGCTCCTGCACTCAGTCTACTGTAGCAGGTTGTTTTGGTTGTTAAAAATCTGCCCTCACAGATACGTAGTTAGCAAATGGCAGTGACTTTCATAACTTTAGATCCTTAGGAACTTTCTTTTTTGGAAAAATGTGGGTTCTGTATTGTCCACACTGGTCTAGAATTCTTAATCCTTCTGTCTCAGTGTTGGGATTTCCAATATATGCCATCAAGCCTAGTCTGGGTATTCTTTTTTGATACAACAGAAAAATTCAACAAATTGTAGCTTCTTAAAAATTGATTTATAATGTGAAATCTCTGTCTATCCATGGACTCTACACACTCTGGTCCACTTTGTTGCATTGATCTAACTTGTGCTTTGGATGTGTGACACTGAAACACACATTGGACATTTGGAAGATATTGGTTCACTAACTTAAAAAATCCTCCAAATATTCACACATCCATTGTTTCTCAGAAGCTTTCACAGTCAGATAACAGAAACAAGCTTTTTAAAATGGCACGCTTCACTGCAAACTGATTTTAACATTGGCAGTTACTGTCAGATTTTCCTTAAGTTCACAGCTCACTTCTTTCTATTTCTAGAAAATATCTGAATGACCCATATGTCAATCACCTTAGAATTAAAAGGTTTGTTGTTACATGATAGAACCTCAACTGGCAAGTGAGTCTATCATGGTCCCCTTCTTGAAGATGGTTCTGTGTGTGGTATACAGCAAAAACATTTGAGTTTTGTTACATACATGTAATTGAGAGTTAAGATTTAATAAAACAGTTTCTTACTGCTTCATTAGGGGTAATGTGCAGGCTTTTTATAAAAGTATGACCCTGGCTAAGCTCACAGCCTATTGCTGCTGCCTTCATTGCTGGGGCTCTTAACAGTTTTGCCCATACTGTGTACCCTCAATACAAATAAAACACAGTACAGGCATGTGTTAGCTTAAGCATCATATCGGATGAGTTTTTACTCCCAGGTACTTATGAGTAGTCATGGCTCACCATACTTTGAGAACCATTGGGAGAAAATACTAGTTTTATAAAGTCAGAGGAATGTTTCTCTAGTCTCTTGAGTGCCCTGTTGCCTTCTTCCTTCCATCTTGCTCCAGTAACTTCCCAGAGCAGATCCCTGTTGGACCGTAAGCATCCCTCACAGTGAAGCAGCTTCACCTGGTGGACTGCCGAGGTCCAGGGCTACGACTGAGCCACAACCTAATCATGCCCTTTGCTCCTCAGCTCTGAACCATCACATCCACTCAGTTAAAACAGCCTCCATCGGGACTTTAGGAAGGAGCCGGCCTCCTATGCCAGTGGTTGTTCCGAGTGCCCCTGAAGTACAGGAGACCACCAGGATGCTGGAAGACTCGGAGAGTGTAAGTTCATGGGGCCTCAGCTGAGCCAGGATGGCCTGAGGGAGCTGCTTGCATGCTATTAGCTGATTGCACTTTTGTGTACACTGAGGTCTTTGCCACCATAGGTAGAAAGCAGATTCACTCACTCGTCAAGCCTGTGGGATGCACTGTGGCTTTGGTTTGATGCCAGCCCTACTCTAAGTCTTAAAGTGCTTTGTCGTCCCATCGAAGTCAGTGATGCACAGCCTTACTCTCGTTGCTGTCCCTTCTACTTGATGCTAGGAATACGCACATGTTCTTTCATCCCTGAGCTCCATCCTGGGCCTAACATGGTTTTCAGACCCCAGTACACAACATCTGCATTTCCAGATATGGGGTTCTCTAAAGAGAAGTCCAGAGATGCAGGGTACACACACTCTTGCTCTGACAGGGCTCTAGAAAGGGAAAGCGACAGAGCTTCTGCCTTGTGAGGTCATTGCAGGTGTGTGTGTGTCAGGAGAAATGCATTGTGTGTTGTCAAGAAGTGCTGTCTTTATTAATAACGACCTCGAGTACATCCTGCCGCTTCTGACTTCACAGAGCCAGCCTGGCTTCAGTAGGCCGGCTTCCCAGGGCAGTGTTGGCCAGACTGCTTGATACTCTGGGCTCTCCTTTCTGGACAGCTCTTCAGATCATTCCCAGTAATGGTGTTCTCCCTTCTATAGAGCTATGAACCAGATGAGCTGACCAAAGAGATGGCCCACCTGGAAGGACTAATGAAGGACCTAAATGCCATCACCACAGCCTGATGACCTTCACCTGGACATGACTTCAATCTCAGTCTAGATGTCTTGGAACTTAACCTTGAAAACAAGGAATTGTACAGAGTACGAGAGGACAGCACTTGAGAGCAGGAGCCAGCAAACTAGCCAGTGCCTCCATGTGGGGTTGGCTCTGGGCACAGCCACCTGCCTTCTCCTGGTCAGCCTGGATTATGCTTGTATTGGGGCAGCTTCCCTTTGCCTGCTGATAGCCTGCAGGACTGGGCACTATGGGCCAAAATTTTGTGTCCAGGGAAGAGGCAAGAAGTACAGCCTGCCTTTTGCTTTGTGGTCACTGGCTGTGTCTTTGTGCTGCAACTGCATCACTTTTATGGAGTGTAGACGTTGGCATTTATGTACAATTTTGTGTCTTATTTTATTTTACCTTAAAACACTATCAGAAGCCAAGGGAGTCCGTGATGTTCTCTGCAAGCAGTTGACACTTGACTGCTGGTTCCAGTTACTTACGGAAAGTCATCGACAGTGAGGTTGTTGGACACCATTGACAGGCATTGGCTTGTTGTGGGCTTCATTTTTACTTTTAATTCTGAGACACTGCATCCTCTGCCAGCTGTTAATCCATCACTTTGAGGGGAGGACATGTTGCATCGCTGTTTGTAAGCTTTTTTATTATTTTTTTATTATAATTATTAAAGGCCTGACTTTCTCCTCTCATCACTGTGAGATTACAGATCTATTTGAATGAAATGTAACATTGAAAAGACTTGTTTGTTGCTTTCTGTGCAGATTCAGTATTGGGGTGGGATTGGGGATTGGGAATAGGAAATGGAGGGGCTGCTGAGGCCCTGTGAATGTTTCTGTCAGTGTACTTTGTTCCAGAAGCCTGCAGAGGATGAGCAGCATCCTTAGTGTCCTTTCCTGGCATGTCCATCTTCGTGTCACTGCATAGCAACTGTAACAACTGGGTTTTGTTTGGATCTGGTCATAAATTCTTGTACAACAGTTGGTTTTGATGATTTGGCCGCTCTGGTATCTTGGTCGTTTCGTCTTTGGAGTGTCCATACTGAGGTCCCTAGTGATGTATATTTAATTGCTTAAGAGATGCCAAGTAGAACCAGAGCCTGATTCTGCTCTGAGAAGCCAGAAAGCACAGGGTGGAGACTCCTTTTGTGCTGCTATTATTGGTTCTCTTTGGAAGGTTAAAAGCTAAAGTAGAAGCTTGGTTTCCTATTCCAAATAGGACGCCTGTTTCTCTGGGAGCCAGTCCTCAGCCAGGCAGCTCTCATGTCCGCATTGCAGAGGCTCTCCTGAAAAAAATCAGCCAGGATGAGGCAAGATGGTGTGGTGCCCATGAGGCTTCCCCACATGTTCCTGGACTTAATTCTTCAAGGAACAGAGGACAGAGATAACAGAAAGAGGGTCAGCAGAAGCAGGTGCCTTCATCGATCCCAGCAGCTCAGCCAAACCTCAGTTAGAATGAGGCAGCAGGAGATTCCAGCTGTGCTGAGGGCTCAGACACACACAGAAGACTTTGCAGCGTGTTAAAGAGGTAAGCTGAGGTGTGTATTTGGTGGTGGTTTTTTTTTTTTAATGTTAATATATAATAAAAGGTGTAAGACTAGCCTTCAGGCATCATCTTCTCCAACAGATCCCTGGAAGACAGTATAGAAAGTAAATCGGGCTTGAGCGCCTTAGCCAGTGAGACTACTCAGACCACCAGTGGCTAGCCTAGCCTACCTGTCCATGAACATGGGTTATTTTACCCTTTTAACTTTCAACAAGATGAGCTCTTTGTATGATTGTGGGTGGGGGATTTGAAAACGCAATGATCTAACTCCTGTTGCTCTTCTAGCTGGTCACATGACAGCACCAGGCAGGGTTCTGGGACATGATGCTTTGACTCCTACAAAATGCTGTCAGAGCATTCTGGCCTCCTGTAGGCTAGATTCTTCAGAAACTGTCTAGCCTTTGCCCACAGAGCGTGCTAGGTATTTAGAGCATTCCTTCCCATGAACCCCAGCACTTCTGTTACCTCAGGGCCTTGGTACCTGGATACTGCCACAGAATTTCAATGGGGCGGGGAGGGGTGTATTTTTAAATAAAGTAACTTAAAAGTTGGGGGATTTTTTAAAATTCAGAAAATGCAAAGCTATTCTGTATTACACCATTTCACAATTTAATGTCTTATATTTTCCTGTGACTCTGGAAACTAAACCATTGTGTGTCTTGTCGCATCTTAGTTGAGCTGTGGCTCAGCGGCTCCCTTCAGGAGGGTGTGGAACAAATGTGTTTGTTGCCTTGCTGCCTGCTTAAGGGTCTGAAGGACTGCTGGGACTGGGTTCTGTACACACGTTTGGCCTTTTCTGTAGTTGATGCTGTAAAGCTTATGGCTTTTTTAAAAAAGTAATTTCATGTTTTTATTTAGTATTGGAAGTCCAATACACTTTTTTAATCCAATCAAACTGGTCTGGTCAAAAAGTTCTTTCCCTTAAAAGTTTGGGGTCTCCTATTTCCAGCTTCCAGTGACTTCTCTGTGGGTCTCACTGCTATAAAGACAGGAGTTAGAATGGCAATCTGGGCAGAGGTAGCAGGTAATAAAAGAAGTGTCTGACTGCCAGCCCCAAAGATGTGTCTTTTTCCTGTCCATTTCTTGCTGTTGCTGCTAGGGGCCGGGGGTGGGGGGTGGGGGGTGGGGAAGCCCAAGGAATGGCAAACAGCACCGAGCACAAAGCAACCCTGAGGTTCACAGCATCATGCTGAGTCAGCTCTCTTATCTGAAGAGGCAGAGTTCCACTGTTGAGATCTTTCCATTTTCCATGCCTGGAATAGTGATATCCTCAGCATCACAGGCCCCCTGCCATCTGTTATCCTGTGACAGAGGTAGTGCTAGATCAAGAGTGCAGTGTCCCTCCACTCTTGTGTCCATCTGCTCTGCTGCCAGCCTGCACTTGGAAACCTGGATAGCACCCACTATCCCTGTTAGTGGTGCTAGATTGGCCTCAGGATAGTCCAAGTTCCCAAAGCTCCAAGAATGCTTGTCTGCCCTTATGTTTGCATCCAGATAGACAAGTAAGTACCAGATACACTGCTACTCCAGCCTGGGAAAGCTGCTCTTGAGATTCCACCCCTCCCTAGCCACATCGCTCACCCGCGCTACCCCCTCTGCATCCCTAGATGGCACTCTTGGCACATTTTCCAATGATGGCTCTGTCTTTCTACAGGCATTTGGTCTCAATAATAACAAGAGTTTCTTGCTGCTTTCTGACTGCCTCGGGGTATATGCAGTTTCTGTCGCTAGCAGATGCCTGTCTCTTGGATGGGTGGACAAATAGCCCTAAAGATAAGGTCTAGGGCCTGCTGGGAGGCTTCTTCTATTAGCCCCTCCCTACCTTGCAGGGACCTCAAATTGATTGGTCCTTAGTGTTGGGTACCAGGGCCCCTTTGGAGTCCTGGAGTGCACTTGAAAGAGAGCTGCCTACATCACAGAGTCCTTAGAAATCATGCTCTTGCCACAGCTGCCACCTTGGTCCTGAGAAGTAAAACGAAGTTGCCCTCAAGACTGGCTCCAAGTTGAACAACATGGACAAAGCTCTGGGGGGAAAAAGGCTCCCCTGGCCCCCATCAGTCATCTCCTCCCTCCTGCCAGGGGTAGGTAGCACCATCTGGAAAGACTGGAAAACATCAAATAAGCCACCAAATGGTTAACTAAGGCCATGTGAATAAGCAGGAACTAAGAGGAGTCACCCCTGGCCTCATAAAAGATTCCAAGTGCCGTACTAGTAACCTTGGGCTTCTGGCTACCAAGGAAAAGAAATACTAGGGTACTGGGGAGATATTAATTGAAAGGAAATATTCTAGTTCATTCTGCTGTAATAAAAACTGACCAAAACAACTTAGGGGAGGGAAGGGTGTATTGGGTTTACAAGTTCCTGTCATAATCCACGAGAGAAGTCTGAGCCGCCCTGTTTGCTGTTTCATAGCATTATCTCCAAGCAAGGAATCACTTTGCCTCCAAAGGAATAAAGAGACATGAAAGATGCCTCTTGTTGGCTGCCTCACAGGGGTTTTACCACCTGCAGTTACCTGGGCCTTCCTACATCAGTATAGCTAGCGGTCTGCCACAGACCTGCCCACTGGCCAATCTGATCTTGGCAATTCTTCTTCTGTGGAAGCTTTCCTTTCAGATAACTCTAGGCCATGTCAAGCTGACAGTTAAACATAACTGTCAGGAACATAAATAATACTCCAGACTCTTCATGCTATGTACTAGTGGGATAAAATACTATTTAAATCTATCACTATCCTTAAGCTTAGTGGCTGATGTTCATGTTAAGATGTCCTTTACCCAAAGATCTAGAGATGAGCAGTTGCTACATTTCAGAGGAAAGATGATTGGAAATTTCCTTCATTATGGGTAGGGTGGGCCTGGAAAGCTGAACCTTTAAGATGATCAGGGGAAGTGTTTCCAAGGGGAAATCAAAAGAAAATGCTTTGAGGCATCTGAAAGAATGTCTTAAAGTGAATGGATCACCAGCGTGCCCAAATGCTGTTTGACCTTGTATAAGCTAGGTCCCTTCCAACACCCAAATCTGAAGTGACAGCTGCTCTGGGCACAAGGCACTGCCCAAACTGAGATAAGAACATCTAGACAGGAAGACTCACATCCAAAGCTTGGCCTGGTAAGGGTGGCCCATATGGATGGCCCATATGGATGGGCCCTCTGGAAGCAAGACCTTAAGAGTCTGAAGCTAAGAACTCCATGGTATCAAGAAGTACAAGACCTTCAGTACAGTTGGGCTCTAGCCAGCAGAGTCCAGATCCTAAAAGGTCCTGGGCCATTGTACACATTGGATACAATGTTCCAGGGTCCTGGAGCAGACTCCTGTCACCTGGTTGCTACACGCTTGACCCACGGTGAACACCTCTACCCTCTCCCAGATGGGGGGGCAGGAACCACCGTAAGCTCTCTGCACCACACTTGTGCTCCATGCTCGGCCAGCCCTGTCAGCCCTGGCTCTCTAATGTCCCCAGAGTGCCACTTCTTGTCTGTTACGCAGTCTAGTCTCACATGGAATCTGGTGATGAGCACTTACAGCAGGCCAGAATCTTTTTTAACTTAAGTTCTGTCTCCCTTGCTCAACATCACACAGTTTCTTGAACAACAACAGTTGAGCCTGGCCCACCTGACCTCTTTCTTCCCTTCCCTTTCTCTACTTGGCCTGGCAGCAGAGCAGACTGCCTCTGCATAATAAGTGTTGTGTGTGGCCTCTGCACCGTTTCTTCCCCCCCACCCCTTCAACTCACCACTGGCTCTGTCAGTATGTGTGTGTTTTAAAGACCCAATCTAACTAGATCCCTGATTTTTTTTTTTTAATGTTTTTTTCCAATACATAAGGACTTCCTTAAGGAAAGAACTGTATTGTGTTTGGATTCTCCACCTTAGTGCCTAATGCACTGTAGGGTTTTACTAAATGAGTTTCTCCTGTGAGAAAGATAAGCCCTGAAGTCTGCTGGCTACTGCATCATGACCCAGCTCAAGTTCTTCCTCCAAGGCAACACATCGTTAGGAAGGCTTGTTCGGAAGAGGCCTATCCACTGAGTCTGAGATGTCAGAAGAGAACCCATATGCAGGAGATGGGCAGAGAGAAGTGCTACAGAGCTGCCCACTCCACATGGATGCCTGAAAGAAGACACCTAGACATCCATGTCAGGCTCAGACTCCTGTCACTGGGGTAAATGCCAGAACTCCAGCAGGCCAGTACAGAGGGACAGAGTAAGCTAGTGCTGTCCATTCACAGAGCATTTTCTGGACAAGGCTGGACCCACTTGAACTACATGTGGCAGATCAGATGCTGCAGGTTGGAGGTCAGCCTAGTGAGTTAAGGATGAAGTAGATCCTTTCATAAACTCAAAATCAGGTTTTGGGGTGAGGAGTTGGCTCAGTGAGTGAAGTGCAGGGACCCAAGTTCAAATCTCCAGAATCCACAGAAAGCTAGGCAGAGTGGCACAGGCTTGTAACCGCAGCACTTCTATGAGATACAGAGACAGGTAGAGATGGGGATGAGAGAGGGGAGATAACCTGAAAACTCACGGTTCAGCTAGCCAGGCACACAGCAGCAAACAACAGAGACCCTACTTAACAAGCTGGAAGTCAAGAACCAATGCCTGGAGTTCTCCAGCCTCCTCCGTGCTCCTGGACTCACACCAGTACACACAGACACACAGAGGCCCTGTTGAGAATTCTGAGTGGTTTACAGCTTTCTGAAAGAGGGAAGAAGAGCTGGGATTCTTGGAGGCGAATGACTAGAGCAGGCACCTATCGACAGAGTTGCCTGGGGAATGGTAGATAGAAGAAACTGCTTATGAACACTGTAGACGAACAGAAGGAAAGCTGGCTGGAACTGAAGCCAATGAGCATGTGGAATGGGCAGGTATCACAAAGGAATATCTCGAGTCTGTCAGAATGGGTTTTCCTCTCCCAAAATTCAAGGAGTTATACACTGTTTACAGGTACTTCTGGAGCCTGTGGTGCCTACGTATGCAGCACGAGTTAGACATATGTTGGTGACTTGCTCCCAGCCTAGGGGAGGACATAGATCCTTCACAACAGAAATCACCACCCGGCGTGGAAGCCTGCACAACAATTTGGCAAAGGATGCCATTTCCAGCCCTGAACGGAAGCTTGGGGGTCATGAAGCTGGCGGAGAGAATGGTGCAAATCCACTCAAAAAAGGAACAGTTTCTCTCAGTCCTCGTTGCATGGACCAGATCTAATGAGAAGACAAACAAGCAGGTAACTAGATAATTGCAACAGAAATGCTTTTAAATGATTTTTCTAAAGAGAGTAAGGGATAATTCTAAAGAAGGAACAGAGAGTGGTGAATTTCTCTTACCATGGTTTTTACTGCATCCCATGTTTGGCAGGATGTCTGCCCCCCCCCACCTCTGTGGGGGGGGGGAGAGGTGGGGGAGGGAGAGAGAAGGGGGTAGTGGAGGGAGAGAGGAAAGAAGGAAGAGGGAGAGAGTCATTCTCTTCTGATCAGAGAATATACTTGAATGATTTCATCTCTTTTAAATCTATTCAGACCTGTGGTCTGTCTTGAAGGATGTTCCATATGCATGTTGGGGTACTGTTGGAAGAAGTGTTTAGAGACACCTGTAGGTATAGTTGGTCTAAGCTGTCCAGGTCTTCCACTTGCTTTTTGCTTTTTGTTATTTGAAGGCAGGCTCTCGTATAGTTCAGGCTGTCCTAAAACCTCCGCTCCTCCTGCTTTTGTCCCCAGGTGCTGGGATACAGTTGTGTACCACCACATCTGGCTCCCAGGTGCTGGGATACAGTTGTGCACCACCACATCTGGTTTCCAGTCGATTCTCTTGTTACTCTTCAGTTCATCTGCTCTATCCCAGTCTTGAAAGTGGAGTGCTGGCTGGCAGTTATTACTGTTGACTTGTCTACTTTTTAGGATTATTTCATGCATCTGAGGGGAATGTATTTTTATAAATGTTATATTTTTTTCATTGGTTAGCCATTTTCAAAAAAATATCCTTTGTCTTTAGCAATAATTCTCCCTTAAAGTGTCTTCAGTATTAGAGCGACACTCTGGTCTTCTGGCCATTGTTTACCTGGTGTATCTTTCACATTTTTTCTTTTCAACTTAGTGGTATATTTGAGGATAACATATATCTATGTCTTATAAACAGTATACAGCTAGATCATGGGTTTTAATCCTCTTTGTAAGTCTTTTGCTTTTAATATGAATGTTTAGTCTATTTACATGTAATGCATTTACTGATACGATAGAAGTTACATCTGGCATTTTTCTATTTGGTTTCTCTATATCCTGCTTTTTAAAATAATCTCATCACTGCCACAGATATTTTCTACTGTGTGATTTTAGTTATCTGGCCAGAAAACACAAATCGCTAAAAAAATTGGCAAGTTGGTCATCATCAAAATTAAAATTTTTGAACTTTGACAGATACAAATAAGAAAATAAAAAGGTAGGCTACAAACTTATAGAAAATAATTCCCAAACAACTATTTATCAAGTACTTATATGTTGACTAATTTAGTTAAAATTCAATAATAAGGAAATTGAAGGCCTGTGAGATCAATTGTGTAATAATTTGAATAAGCATTTTTTTTTACCACAGATCATATATGGGTGGAAAATGGATGTCTAAAGTGACACACAGCATCTTTAGTCCTTGTGGAAATGCACACTGAAAGCAGAGTTTACATGACATACCCCTGGAGTGGTGACATTGCAGCTGACGGTTGCAAGCGTGAGGAGATGAGGTGACTAGGACCCGCGTATAATTGCTGATAGAGACTCAAGCGGCCCTTCCACTTTGGAAAATGAAATTACAAATATACTAATCATCTGACTCACAAGAGTCGTTGCTGGGTATTTATAATCAATGAAAACATTCAAACATTGTTTTGAAACAATTAGAAGAATAAGTTTTTAAGTATTCTCACCACAAAAATATGATATATGAAGTAATACATGTTCATTAGATCAATTTAGCCAGTTCACTAAGTACATATTTCAAAGCATCATGTTGTGTATGATAATCTGTATTTGCCGATTTAAGTGTTTTAAAAATCCACATTCATATGTCTTGAACACAAACATTCATAGAAACTTTATTCTTAATAGGCAAAAATGAAAATAGCCCAGTTGTTTGTTAAATAAACAAATCCTGACCAAGCCATACAAGGGAGCTCAACACAGCATCCCATGGGCAGAGCTCAAAGGCTCTGGGCTGAATGAAGGATGTCAGGCAGGACTAGACTAACTGCTTCATGAGTCCACTTACATGAAATCTCAGAAACATCAAAACATGAGGGATACAATGACAGGCTGCTGGAAATCAAGTAAGAGGATGAACCTGACGAGGGATGAGAGAGGGTCATGAAAGTGTTCTGGTTCTAACTGGTGATGGTTAGACCTCATTGAACTCAACACTTAAAATGGGTGAATTTTGCTGCATATGAATTAAAACTCAATAGGAAGCATAGATAAAATTAGCAATAGTAACAAAACCACGAGAAGCTAGGAACAAATCCAATGAACTGTGAAACCTGATGAAGACCATTAAAAAACCATATTAAAAGATGGCCAAGTTGTTCTTGAGCTGATGTGCTAGTGAGTGTTAACTATCAACTTGACCCAGGCAACCAGAATCACCTGGGAAGAATCATAATGGAAAATTGCACAGATCGGGTTGTTCTGTGCTCATGTCCTTGGGAGATTGCCTTGATTGTTAACTGATGTAGGAAGATGCAGCACACCGTGGGTGGCGCCATTCCCTGAGCGGGGACTCCTGAGCAGTATAAAGGGAGAAAACAAGCTGAGATTCCACAGTAAGTCAGGACCCATGTGTCTGTTCTCTCTCTGCTCTTGACTGTGGGTGTGGCACTTTAAGTTCCTTCCTTGACTTCCCTGTAGTAATGGACTGTAACCCAGAAGTGTGAGGCAAACAAGCCCTTCCTCCCCTACGTTGCTTTTAGTTGGTTATTTTATCACCACAACAGATATAAACTGACAACTGGCAAGTATTCCAGGTCCCTATTCTACATATACAACCTCTTTTGTGATTACGTTGTGGCCCTGTGACAATGGAATATGAAAGAAAATGACTGAATAACATAAGATCAGAGTATGAGAAGTGTCTTAAGCAGAGAAGGCACTAAGGAAATTTCTAGAATTTAAAATATTTATATTGACAAACTTAAACTTCATTTTTATATAGAAAGCATCTGTTTATCAAAACATATAAGGGGAGATGGGAGGGAAGGAGGAGGGAAGAAAAGGAGATGGAGGAGGAGGGAGAGGGAGAGAGAAAGAAAGAGCATGATACAAGCCATGCGTAGGAAGAGGGTATTTGTGACACATAGTTAATAAAGAATTTATTGTGTTTTCCTAGTAGATAAGTGTAAAAGCCCTACAAATCAACAAAAAGACAAATGACACTAGAAAATGGAACAAAACACATAAATCCATATTTTTCAGAAGTAAAAACACAAATTAGTATATGAACAAAGTATATGGGAAATTAGTGTATGAACAGAGACCCAGCCTTAGATATTTGCTCAATAAAACACAATTAGTAGCAGTAGGCTGGGGAGTAAGAAGCCCGATGACTCCGTTATTGGCAAGGACGTGGAGCAAGAATAACTCACACCCTGCAGGTGGGAGTGCAAATTGTTTGAACTACTTAAAACAGGTTGGCATTATCTCATAAAAAGAAGATTAATTTGCCGGTGACTGTTCCACTGCTAGATATGGAGCCTAGAGACGGTTCAGCAGGAACCCTGACTGGAAGCTCTTGTAGCAGCCACTTCTGCAAGGGAGAGAACCTGACTTGGCTTTCCCATCTCCAGACTGGAGTCCTACACAGGTGAGACAAAGAAGAGGCCTTAGTGGCCCCCAGTGGTAATACCCAATGTACAACACAACGGCATATGCAGTGGGGTAGTATTTGTTTAACAAACACTTTAAACCAAAAGTCTGTTCAGTGGACCACAGAGATTAAAGGAGTGTGGCCCTTTAATAAAAGGGCAATAAAAAGACTCTTTTTGTTGCTGTAGCAGGGCTTCTGCTGTCCAGGCTGGCCTCCAGCTGGTCACATGGCTACCCTTGACCCCCTGGCCCTCTTGCCTCCACCTCCTGAGTACTGGGGTTACAGGCATGTGCCCCCACGCCCGTTCTTAGGCTGGGGATAGAACCCAGGGATTTGTACATGCTGGGCAAATACTCTGCCAACTGAGTGGCATCCTCAAACCTATAGATCCTTATTGTAGAGAAATTCAAAACAGTGACAAAACTAACAATCACAATATAAATAACAAAATCCTCTTCCCCTCCAAGCAGCCACTTCTAATCCAACTTCTCAACCTTGGTATGCAACCAAATACATTATACGGAGACCTTATTTCTGTAAAAGGGAGTGGAAGGTAGCTCTCAGATAAGTGATTTTTCCTGGAGAAGCAGGGCCACAGGTGGCCACAGAGAAGATGCCTTCAGAGGTGTTCTTTATGTTCTGTTTCTTAAACTGGGTGGGTAGTAAGAGGCTACTGTTGTTACTGTCTCCATATGGAATGCTTCTGCCTATCTGAAATATTCCACCTTCAAGAGAAAGAGAACTAAAGAAATAAAGTCAACGGGGTGAGAGGTCAGCAGGGGCAGAGGTCAGCAGGAGAGAGCTGAGCCACACTGGGAGCTGCAAGCAGCAGAGAGTGGAAGAGCCTAGTCCATCGAAGAGGATGAAGCCCTAGCCAAGGCTGAGGGAATGGGGAGCCTGGGTTGAGATAAAGTATGGGAGGCTTTTGTCTACAAAAGGAGAAGCCCTGGACATGAGTGAGGTTACCCTGGAAGAGCATACAGAGTGACAGAAGAGGAGGCCGAGACCAGAGGCCCCATCAGCACTAACCTCTGGGAAGAAGAGGAACTCTTAAAGCTGAGTCTAGTTTAAGTAGGGTGAGTGGAGACCCCAAATCTGGGGAGAACCTGACCAGGGGGGTCTGACACTGAGAAGAACAAGGCCAGGGATGGACATCAGGCCTGGATTCTCCAGTGTGGGCCTAGAGGGCTGGCTCAGAGCCTCTCCCAGGGAGGAGAAATGGAAGCCACGGGTTAAGGAGAAAGAAGAGACTTCCAGGGTAGGAAGTGAGGCCAGAGGGTTGAGACTGCCCTTAGGACATTCTGCTGGAGACAGCAACACTTAGGATGGACACAGCCTCCAGGGAACATTCTAGATCATTCAAATGTTCTTTTGAATGGCCTGGTGTGGACCTATAATCTCAGCTATTCAAGAGGAGGCTGAGGCAAGAGGATCCTGATGCTGAGACTTGCCTGGGCTACGGACCGAATTCAAGGCTAGCCTGAGTGACTTAGCAAGACCTATCTCAAGAAGCAATCTAGAGAATGTAGCTCAGTATGGTACAGCACTTGTCTGGCTTATAAGAGGCCCTAGGTTTGATCCCCAGAAACACACACACACACACACACACACACATATACACACACTGGTCCTTCTCACCTTTCTAATAGCCAGAATAAGAGCTACCCCATGGGCTGAAGCTTGTCAGGGAGGCAGTGTTTAAATTTAGGGAGGGGGGAGGAATATTTCATCACTGACTCTTTAGAATTGTTAGTCAGTGGTAAGGAAAACAAACCAACCACCGTTTTCACTGTGGATCTTCAGTTCTATACAGACCATCAACTCCATGTTATCATTGTGCCACCCTGCCTCTGCTTGCCCTGTGCACGGGAGCCTCGGTCTCCTGCTGAATATGATCCAGCTCCCTCCACTCTGGCTGATGGGCATTCGGTAAGCACCAGCTCTGAGCCTCACACCTCTTTCCTGTGGCCCACTCTCATTGAGGCTTTTGACTTTAAAGTTGGTGAGAGAATGAGACAACAGGAAAGCACCAGGGCTTAGCATACAATAGGCACTTACTACCTGCTCCTGTGAAGTCTAGGAACAAAACAATTACCTGGTGTAGCCACCCGCTTCAGTTTGATTGAGACCTGCCTCTAATCCCACCTCACCCTACCCCACCTATGAAGGCTTCCCTCTGGCCCCAGAGGCCACCTTTTACCAGAGGCCACTGGTCCAGCCTAGGCTGCCCCCACAGCAGCTGAGTTTAGCCCCGCCTATGTCATGCCAGTGGGGTCCCCGAGGAAGCTCTGCTACCTGGCCACAGGGGCCAGTTGTCATGGGGATGCTGGGCATGCTGAGCTGTCTGCTTAGCAACAGGACTCCCAGGCCTGTCACCACGGAAACAGCCTAGGCGAGCAGTGATGGAGAACAACTGGCCAGGTTCCCCACTCTTTCCAGAGGAGATCCCTCTCTTTACGCAGGCAGGATGGTATTCCCCCACCAGCCAGGAACCTGAAGACTGCTCCCCCAGCCCAGAGACCTCCTAACTCCCAAGGTCCAGGGCCTGCAGGTACCCTCTGCAGCAAAGGTTAGGTACAAGAGTGTGATGTCGAAGTGGATGCGGGACCACCTTCCTAGCTCCAGACCTGCCCTTGGACTGCGAGAGCCCCACATCTGTCCTCCATTCACTGATGCCTATGATGCTCTCCCTACAACTGGTCACCTCCTGCCCCCAGCTAATCATCCCCTTCTGAGGGCCTGTCTGCAGCAAGAGGGCATGTGGCCTGTTCAGCATCTAGTTGGATGGCGCTCGCATGTCCTGTACTAGCCTCCTCCTCCTCCTCCTCCTCTTCCTCCTCCTCCTCCTCCTCCTCCTCCTCCTCCTCTTTCTCTTCCTCCTCCTCCTCCTCCTCCTCCTCCTCCTCCTCCTCCTCCTCTTTCTCTTCCTCCTCCTCCTCCTCCTCTTCCTCCTCCGAGACTGGAGCTGTGGCAGAGGCAGGGAGGAGGACCTGCATCAGGGTCCTTCCCCCTTCACACATGACACTGGGGATACACTGCCTCACACACACACTCACCACAGGTTGTATGCAGGTGCACATCTCTCTATAGTTAGGCCTCACACTCCCATGCGCCGTTCTGCATACAACTCAATGCCATGCTTCGAGGGGGGAGGGCAGGCTCATGCACATGTGTCCACAGCTGCTCGAGGGGCAGTGTCCCGCCCCCACCGCCACATCCTCCCTGGAAACTCCAGGTTTCCCTGTGAACCTCACCTCTCCATCTCTGACCCCAAAATAAGGCGGCGTTTGCTGTAACTTTTTTTTATTTAAATAAAATATACAAGACGGTGTGTTTAACCGTTTTCTGTTTTAAAAGTGGAAGATTTGAAAATTGCTTGTAGAGGTTGTGGGGTGGAAGGTCCTACGGACTGGACCTGGCCTCTCCATAGTCACCAAGGAGTTTGCCAGTGTGTCAGAGTGTTTATAAAATGCATGTGTCAGTAGAGAAGGGTGCTTAGGCCAGGCCTGATGACAAAAGACTCCTCCCCCATCTCCTCTCCTCTACCTCTGGGATGGACTCCAGGTTCAGTGGAGTCCAGCTGGCTCCCTAAGATGCCTGCCTTGGGGACAGAACTCAGGTCTGTAAACTGAGTCTGGGAGGTCCCCTGTGTAAACTAGGGCTCCTACCGATCTTCCAGGGCACCAGGGCCGTCACCCCTTCTTTCCCTGCAAACCATCCACAAAGGATTCCCTGTGGCATCCCAGGGCCAAACCTGTTCATGCCACCCTTTCTGGCTGGTGCATGGCATGGTAGAAACAGCCCTCCTCACTGCATGGGCATCAAAGTCCTACCTGCTTCGACCCATGGATAGGGAAGCCTCTGGCTGTGCCTCCACCAGGGTCCTGAAATCTTCTAGTCCAGGGCCAAAACCACAGATCAGCTTAGTCTCTCATCCAAGGTCCTCCTCGGGTACCCAGCCTGTATGTCTCCCCCAGGACCCCACCTCCACATCACATCACTGCGATGACCTCCCCTTTGCACCTCATCCTAATTCCTTTCTCTACCCACGCGTCCCATATTCCAAGGCCTGGCTCAAGCCCACCACTGGCCACGCACCTTCCTCCAGCCGTGATGGAGGCCCAGCCACCTCCTGAGTCCTGAGAGTTTTAAGTCTTGGAGCCCTCAGCTAAAGTTCCCTGGGCTCTCACCATAGTTCACTGGAGCAATGGGCTAAATTTATTGGGGGGGGGGGAGGGGGCAAAGAAACATGATTTATTGAGCACCTACTATGCTGTGTGCCAGGCACTGGGCTGGGCATTTCACATCTTCGTCTAATCTGGTTCTCACTGGTCATTGTGAGGCAGTTCCATAGTTCTTATTTCACTAATGAGGGAACAGAAAGGTCAGGTAACTTGCCCAAGGCCACACAGCTAAGAAGTGGCAGAGCTGGGATTTGAATTGAAACCTAACTACCACCAAGCTCCCATTTCTTCCTCCTGCACTTTGCCTAGAGGCCAAAAGCCAGGGCTCTACCAAACACTGTTTTCTGATGGGAGGAATACAGGTTTTAGCCTTAAGGAGGTTAATCCACAGCTCAGACCAGACCAGCTCTGCCACTCCTGGTTATGTGATTCTAACCAGCCCTCAGTTTTCTCACCTGTGAAATGGGAGAAACCATAATCCCCACCTCCCGGTCTGTGGGTATGTATAACCAGTGCTTGGCACAGAACAGACTCAATAAATAGTTCCCCTCACCTCCCATTGTACAGCTGGAGAAACTTTGGGCCACAGAGGTGACAGGTGTGCTTGAAGCCCTGGGAAGTGAAAGGCTCGGCCTGGAGTCTTCCCCTTCCATGGGACTAGAGGTTGGGCTAGAACTGGGTTGCAGCCCAGAGATGGGGAAAGAGGGTCTGCTGCAAGGTTCCAGGGGTCCCCTTTCCCTGAGGACTGGGAGGGAGAGCTTCCCCCAGAGCCGGCAGTGCCCAGCCTGCGGGCCACAGCAGATAGATGGATGTAAGGTGACCTGGGTGTCCTGGCAACATGGGATTAAACTAGACTGCACACGCATGTGCACACATGGAAGCCGATATCTACACGGCTCTACAGATCACTACATAGCTATACATAGACACATCTTACATACATATACATAGTCATATACATATCTTGCTACGTTTACAGTAGAAAAAAATGCAAGGCCCTCAAGGGTCCGGTGTGTCCCAAGGACTTGGGTGCAGGAGGATCCTGGGAACACACTCCTGGGCGGCCCCCAGCAGAGTGGGCTCCAAGTTCACAGCCAAGGATCTGATGGTAGGTAGCTCTTGCTCTAAAGAACAATACAATGACAGGTCTGTGCTAGGACCCAGACATGGGTCACCCCACCCCTGCCCTGTCCCCAGAGGCCCTGCCTGCCTGCCTGCCTGCCTGCCTTTGGCTGTTGCCTTTGGGCCTTACCTGCTCCCCCCTCCCTCCCGCCCTCCCTCTAGTGCTGAGTATTAAAATAGTCTATAAAAGCAAGTGACCAAAAATCTATAGCTCTAAGAATAATAATACCTGGTTATTTTCTGCTGTCTTTTTTTGTTTTTCTGGGGTATGTTTTTTTTTATGGTTATTATTGTTATTGGTATATCTCCTAATCACAGTTAAACCTGAAGGAAGAAAGGAGCAAGAAAAAGAAGAGGGAGGGAGGGCCCAGCTCATAAATTAGACGGCAGTTTGGAGCGTACTGGCTCAGACCTAGCGCCAGGTTCCCTCTGGGGTGCAGCAGTCAGAGGAGGCCCTCCAGAAGAGGCGGCTCTTGCCCCAAACAAAGAAAGTGGGGGTGGCAAAGAACCTGAGGATGTCTTCCGAGGCAAAGTGACATGCTGGCCTGGGATGGCACCATATGGCCTTCCGGGAGGCCCAAGGCCCCCACTGCTCCCGCTGCCACCCCCAGCTCTGGGATAGAGTGAGAAGGCAGCCACCGACTCCCCTGAGGAGTGAGGCGAGGCCCTGCGGAGAGTCTGGGCCCCATCCTGGGGAAGGGCTGGCTGAGAGGCTGAGATGAGCTTCAGGTCCTGTGTGAGGCGGCCGGGGGTGAGGGGTGGTGTGCCCCTGCGCTGTGGGACCTGGGGAGGTGGAGGACTGGATGCAGGTGGCAGGAGCAGGGAACCATGGGAGCCAGAGGCCCGGGGTGGGGCACTCGGGAAAGTTCTTGGGGGGCCCGGGCTGTGGCCCGGAGGGCTGAGGCCTCCTCGGGGGGTAAAGGCTACAGGAGAAGCCCCCCCAGAGGCCCCTGCCATGAAGGATGGCCGTTCAGGCCGTGGGGGTGTCTCTGGTGTACTTGGTGGACCAGCTGCTAGACCTGGGGACAACTCTCCAGGAGGCTGGCCGAGCTGCCCAGGGCTGGATGATGGTGACCTGGAGGAGGGTGGGGGCGGCAAGAAGTGCTCCAGGAGTCCCAGGCCTCCTCGGGCCCCAGGCAGTGGGGGTGGCGGCTGGGCAGCCTGTGGAGAGCGAGCGCCTGGTTGCAGTGGGGTGAGCAGCGGGGAGTCAGAGGATGACAGGGAGCCACCTAGCGCCTTGTGAAAGTGGCCGAACCCAGTGGTGGTGGCAGCAGCGGAGGTGGATGGTGTCGGGGCAGCGGGGGAACCGCAGGCTCCTGGAGGTGGGGAAGAGCTAGAGGAAGGCAGGAGAGGGCTCAATCCGGGAGGTGCAGAGAATCCAGCCAGCTGTTGGATGTGGAAGGAGGATGAAGACGGGGTGTCCACCTGTGAGGGGCTGCTGGCTGGTGAAGCAGAGCCCAGCGCTGAAGGGATCAAGGACTGCAGCCTCCTTGGGTGCCTCGGTGTCTGTCCAGCCCCAAGGTTGCCCAGCCCAGGTCCGGGAGGAGGCCGGAAGATGGCGGCGGGCAGGCGGGGGTGGTGTGTGAGGGCTATGGCCACCGAAGTAGTAGCAGCAGCAGCCTGCAGTGGCGCCTGGATCAGCGGGGTCCATATGACAGGCGTGGGGGTTGGGGTGGCCGAGGCGGCAGCCTGGACGCGGTGAGCACAGTGGGCCATCTCACGGTCATGCCGCACGATCTGCTGGATGATCTCGTTCTCCTGGTAGTTGAAGACGCCTGAGTTGAGGTCGTGCTGCACCTTGTGGAGGAGGATGGAGTTCTTCTTGCCTGAGCCATAGAACAAGAGCGGACACTCAGGCCACGCCCAGGAAAGGAGATACAGGTCTGCCCTGCCCTCCCGCCTGCGCCCTGCCCCTCACCTATGCGGTCCAGGCGGTCCAGCGCAACCGTCTCGAAGGCCCTCCGCATCATGGGATACTCCTCCAGCACCTCATTGAAGTTGTCCACGCTCAGTGAGTAGAGGCGGCAGTAAGTATCCGCCCTCACGCTGGCTGTGCGACGGCCCCGGGTCAGCAAGCAGATCTCTGTGGACACAGCAGGGCTCAGGGGCAATCAGGTATAAAACTTCGCAGGCCACCCAGAGCTGCATGATCCTGACCTTGGTCTCCACTAGTTGGTACAATGAACTCACTAGGTTACCTGCTAGGTTGTAGTCATACTGGGTAGCAATACTCCCACCAACTGGGTGTCATGCCGTTTCTATCTCTGGGGTCAATCCCCCTCCAATGGACAAAATGCCTTTGCCCACTCTATATTCCTATGCTGAAATCCTGGTCTCAAGGTGATCTGGTACTTAGAGGTGGGGCTTTGGGGAGGTGATTCATACCTTTATAGAAGAGGCTAGAGAGGGGCAGGCCAGAAGGCTGAGCAGTATGGCACTTTTGGCCAAGTCTGATAATGTGAGTTGGATACTCAGGACCCACACTGTAGGAGGGACTTGACCACCCAAGTTGTGTGCTAACCTCTGCATGGGCACTATGGTGTGTGAGAATGGGTAGGTGTGGGTGGGTATATGCAGGCTTAGGCACACACACAAACATAGTAGAAGAAGCTAAGGAAATGACCCGTGTGTTCTTTCTACCATCTGAGACAACAAAAATCACTAGGCGAACCCTCAATGGAACCCACCACACTTGTACCCTGGTCTGTGACTCCTAACCTCCAGAACTGAGAATCCAATTTCTCTATTTATAAGCCACCAGTCTTAAATACTCTATTAAAGCAGACCTCACAGACAGACACCCCTATACCAGGCTCACAGATGCCCACTTCCACACTGTGGCTACAAAGGGCCCCTCCATGCTTCTGATCTCAGGGTATCCCTTTAGCCTAGTTCCCAGTCACCCCCGTTCTCCTGGTGCCCCCTGGCTGCCTCTGTCTCACCTCCAAAATAGGAGCCATCAGCCAGCTTGGTCTCCTTGTTGCCCTTAGTGAGCACACTGACCACGCCGTGCTGGATAAAGTACATCTTCTTGCCGATGGTGCCTTCGCGGATGATGTAATCCCCAGGCTGGAAGACCTCAAAACGCAACTTGGTCAACATGGACGTCACGAAGTTGGGATCTGCATTGGCAAACAGTGGCATGGAGGCCACCAGCTTCCGGCAGTTAAAGTTGATGATCTCCTGTTCCAACGGACAGCATGGGTTGGGACACAAAAAAAAGAAGAGGGTCAGGGAACTGTGTGCCAGCAAGGCCTGGCACCCCTACCATCCACCCAGGCTGCCCGCAGCTCACCTCTCGAAGTGGCTCGCTCAGCTCACCCAAGATGCTTTCCTCATCAAACATCTTGCCCTGATAGCGGTGTTCGTAGTAGTCATGGATACGCTGCCGGGTGTCAGGCGGGAGCTTGTGGAAGGACATGTACTGCTCTACCTGTTTGTACTGAGATGGGAGAGAGACAGGAGTCACTTCCAGACACCCCAGGCTGGTGACCAGAGGCACACTCCAACCCTGGGGCTTTCTTAGCTAACTCTGGCTCAATGTAGTATAAACACACTTATACCCAAAATAATGGCCCTGACTCCCAGCTCTGAGGGGTGATGGAGGTGAGGAGAGAAGGAACAAGCACCATCCGTGTCTGGTCCTCACCGTACCCAAAACTATAAAGATGAGCGGGAATACGGACTGTCAATAGCCCACATATGAGCTAACGACCAGGGAAGTGACCGGGTTTCCTCTAAGCATATTAGAGTCACCAACTTCTGACAGGAGAGACAATAGGGTCAGTAACAGGAAGGGCTGTCGTGGAGCAGAATCCAGGAAGTACACATGAGAGCACCTCACTCTTTTTACAAGCTGTGTTTGTGGATAGATATGGTCTCAGCTGAGACATTGAGGCTTGGTGGTAGTGGTGGTGGTTGTTTTTGGTTTGGGTTTTGGGTTTTTTGACACAGGCTGGCCCCTAACTCATGAAGATCTGCCTGCATCTGCCTCTGCTTCTCTGCCTCTGCCTCTACCTGAGTGCTGGGATTAAAGGCATGTACCACTATGCCCGGCTGAGGGTTTGTTGTTGTTTGTTTGTTTGTTTGTTTGTTTGTTTGTTTGTTTAACAGCAGCTCCAGTCGAGAGTAGACAGGCCTGGCAGGGAAGTAGCCTCCTGGCCAGCCTTTGTGACAGAGGCAGCCTGCACATTTGGTTGGAGTTGTGTTTTGGAGAATTGCCTCTCAACAAACAGATGGGGGAACACCAGGAGGAGTTAGAAAGGCTGCTGGAGTAGTCTAGGGAAGAGATGGGGTTGGGGCGGGGCAGAGAGGTAAGATGTCTGAGAAGGATTTTTAAGTAAATCAGGAAGACTCACCCAAGAATAAAATAAGGGGAAATTCGTAAAGAAGTCCCAGGCAGCTTCAGTCTGTTTGTGGTGTAACAGACCACACAGCCTTTGCTATACAGATCCCTGTTGTGTACACCACAGGCTGAGCCCAGATCTGCCTTTAGATGGCGCCTCACCTAGGCCTGACCTGAGTCCTGTCCTTTATGACCTGACTCCTATCCGACCCACCTCAACTTCTTGGTAACCCAGAACACTGCTTTCTCCCATGCTCCAACACTCCTGGCCTAGAATTCTCTCCCAATTTCTCCTTCTGCCTCTTCAAAGCACGCTCTCCTGCTTCCCCACCCCCACCCTGTGCCCCCTGGCATTTGACAGCATCATCAAACTTGGCTGATGGCTCCCGGATAGGGTCTGAGCTCCTAAGGTTTGTCAGTAAAATGGGCAGAGTGACAGTTTGGTGTAGCAGGGACTACTCTGATGTCATACAGGATGGGGGTGGGTGGTCTGCAGGCCACCCAGGAAACACTGGAGCTGAGAATGGGCTGAGCTGCTGATGCCAGGAGCATGTGAGGGCAGTGTGCAGAACATGCCGCCTGGGAAGCCTCAAGAGGCGGGAGGCCAGCAGGGAGGAATGGCCAGAGACGTGCAGTCCTAGAAACCAAGTGCGAAGCTAAGGAGTGGGAGCCATGTCAGATGCTGAGAGCCTGCTTCCTCTAGCACAGGCTCAGTGACCAGATCCTCCTGAGAAACCCCTGGGTGGACACACTGTTCAACCTACCTTCTCCTGGTACTGGCGCCGGGAGGAGTCCAGGGACTGGATGAGGGCGGTGGCGTGACCGATGAACATGGCATAGCAGGTGGCGCCCACGATCATACTGAGCATGGTGAGCCAGACGTCAGACATGCCTACCGGTGCCTGCCGTCCGTACCCAATACACAGCATGTGGCTCATGGCCTTGAAGAGGGCGTAGGAATACTGCTTCCCCCAGGAGTTGTTCTGCACACACAACACAGGAGGACAAATAAGTGGAGGTGGAGAGGGTAGGCCTGGGCCAGTGACAGGGAAGGGGCCCTTCTTGCTGGCACCTAGAAGATTCCCTGCCAACCTTCAGGCACAGGGCTCCCCAGTGTTGCTTTTGGCTAAAGACTTTCAGCAATGGACAGGGAAGCTGGCAACTCATGGTGGCCGCAAATGAAACCTAGGCCTTGCTATTATTACACTAGGGTGGAGAAGGGGGAAGCAAGGACCACACCAGAAGATACATTAAGGGAATGAGCCAGCTGGTCCTGGCCCTGGACAGGGGAGAGGGAAGCTAAATTCTCCTGGCTGGATAGCATATGGCCCCAGGCTGAGCCACCCTGCTGTCTTTCCCTCACTAAATAGCTCCATCCCCTATCCCTCAACAGCTGCCAAATAGAGCCCATTTCCCCACTGACCTCAATTATAAAGCTAGCATGCTTCCCCTAGGGGGATGGCTCCGCAGGAGCCAGCATCACTGTCCTCTTTTTGGGTGAGAAGCAGTTGGAGCTTCCTGTGCTCTCAGAACCCTGCTTGTCTCCCCAGGGCCTGGGCCCCTGATTCTCCTGCCTCTGCCCCCTAAAGCTGGACTCTCCTGAGTATAGTGTGTGGGCTGGGAGGATGGAGTCAGGGAGGGAGGCTCTTGGCTATTTTTGTCTCCAAAGTGCCTCCAGGAAGGCTCCTTGTAGGAGCAGTGTCTCAGAAAGGCCATCTCTTGAATTTAGTGCATGTGTGGGCCTGATACCTTCACATACATAGAAAAAAAAAAGCCCCCATAAGAAGGAACACTACTGAACCCTGCTCCTAGTATCTTCACTCAGAAGCCAAGGTGTTGGGAACAATGTACAGTCCACAGAGCCCTGTGCCTAGATCCCTAAACATTTCTGCAGCATCTGGAAGGTATCAAATCAGGCCTGGGCCAAGTTCAAGGTCACCATCCTGCCTAGAGCTGAGCTCTCTCTGGAGTCTGTGGTTCAGTCCACATTAGGGTGGGGTGGGTAGGACTGTTCCCCAGGGGTAAAAGAGGCCTGAGCCCCAGCCTTGAGTCCTGGGCCCCAGCCTTAGGGCAGCCCCTAGCTGTCTTCTGTCAGGGTTTCCCACCTCACTGCTGAGCCTCTGGGAACATGGGAAATTCAACCCATATGGCAGATTCCCTTACAGTTAGCTCATCAAAAGGCTTTCCCAAAGGCCTGTCTGATTCTGAAGATGCCTCAGGGTCTCTTTCACCTCTTTCGAAGCCAGTTTTTCATCCTGTGGGGCCCTGGGGATTTGCCTTCAGACCACACCACATTGAACAGGAGGAGAGGCAGGGGTTCACTGGTGCCAGAAAAATAACCCACAGGGACTACTTCTTGGGAAACCCTTTCTGTAGCTGGAGGCTCTGTCCTGAGGCTTTTGGAAGCCTCAAGTCTGATCTTCTAAACCCATGCACAATGTTGGAGAGAGTCACCGTCCAGCCTGCCCACGCTCCATGCTCAGACCTGCACAGGAGGCTGGTGTGGGACACTCAGCTCTGCCTATACAGCACAGAGGCTCTTATGCTGCTGACAGTGCCCTCATGGCCTTTGGTTTTCTCAGCTCAGCTTCAAAGCAGCATGGTAAGGGAGACAGGAGCCATCTGCCCAGTTTTGTCCCATGATCACAACACAGAGTAGCCCAGGTCTTAGTCTCTGTGGGTAAAGCCAGCCCAGCTGTCAAAATGCATGGCTGGATGAAAAAGCTAGAAGGTGCACAAGCTCCAGCCAAGAGTTCTGTGAATGACTTCTTGTACTAGGAGAGACAGCTCAACATGAGAAGGACAGAGCTGTGTGCCCTTAACCGGGCCAGCATCTCACATGCTGGGATTCAGGAGTTACGTAGCCTCTCTACCCGTCTCTGCTTCTGAAGAAGAGACGTCTAGCCCAGAGTGGCAGTGTCATGTACTTACCACCATGCCATTGATGGACACCCAGCAGTCATGGGGGAAGTCCTGCAGCATGGGCACCAGGAACTGCAGGCATCCATCCCAGTGGCAGAGCAGAAGCATCATACCGATGAGGTTGACAATGCGAACCACGGCACTGGCCAGGTCATAGGTCATGTGGAAGATCTGTGGAGTCGAGCCATTGCACAGACAAGTAAGTGGTCAGAGTGGGTGTGTGGGCTGGGGCTGAGGCTGAGGCTGGGGCGGGAATCCAATAAGCAAGACCCAGAAGAGGTGGGCTGGAGGGTACCATGGTGATAAGCCTGGCATCTGTGCGGATGCAGCTATTCTCCCCGTAGGAGGTGCAGCTATCCAGGACAAGAAGTGGGCAGAGAGGCCACCTCAGCAGCTTGCTGAGGGCATGTGGACTCCAGGGAGAAGCCAGCTAGCCCAAAGCATGCTGTGAATCATGTTCTGAAGTCAGCCCCCAGCCATGAGTCCTTCCTAAATCCGTTACTAGGACATCAGGGCCCAGTCCTAGGAATGGCAAAGGGGCAGTGTGGGCCCACAGGCTTCATGTTCAGATAGATCTTGAACCCAGGCCTAGTCCTGACCAAATTCCTAGCTGTGCTGCCCTGAAGAAATCCCCAGACTTCTCTGATCATGTTTCCTCACATGGAAAATGGCGAGAAGAATTTGTAACTGAGTGGTTGTCAAAAGGATTAAATTATACATATGAAGTACTTAGATCTGAGTATAAAAGTATTCAATAAATTACAAGCCCATTATGAGACGGTTATTAACAATTAATCTTCATGATTAGTTCATACGCATTAGTAATACTGCTGTTACTTACACTTGAAGCAGTTACGGCAGTACCCACACCCCAGCCTGCTGCAGCTTGCCCACCTTCCTGTGTGGTTCTGTGTGCTACAGTGTGGCAGGGTCTGGTCAGGATGGGTACATCCTAGCCTCTCAGGCCCTGCCTCTTCCTCCAAAGCTGCCATGCACCAATGGGTGGCAGACACGTGAGCCCAAGATTACGAGGCTTTGGGGAGATAGAGAGAGGTTGGGAAAAGTGCAGGGAGCATGCAGAAGTTCTGGCCTCTAGTCTGGGAGACACTGGGGGCTCTCCAGCTATCTGTCCCTAGTTCTGATACCTCCATACCATTCTCAGGAAAATACATTACTCCTGGATAGAGGGGTTGGGGTCCAAATTACAAACCTACAAATGCCACTTCAGACCCGAGTCCATTTTAGAAGGGAAACTGAATCCAGAGACAAACTTTTTAAGTATTTCAGTTCTTGGTCTGATGTCCCTAAGGCACTGGTATGAGAGACATCGGTCACTTCAAGCAGGAGAGCAGCCTTAAGAGTGTGTGCTGAGCTGGGAGCCACAGAGGCAGACCTGCCCCTAATATAGCACAAGGGAATTCCACAAATTTCAGGCCTTCATAGCTAAGCCAGGCTGACAAACTGATAAAAAGCAAATATTCTCTGGTTCTACTTAAACAGAGCCCACCCTCACAATGCCCCGAGGAGCCAGCATAAAGCTGGGATTGTCAGAAAAACCACACTAGGGGCTGGAAGGCTGGAGAGCACTTAGTCAGCAAAGGGTTTGCTGTGAAAGCACGGGAACCCTAATTTCATCCCTAGGACCCACATTACAGAGCTAGGCATGGTTGCACGTTCTTGCAATCCTGCCACTGGAAGGGCAGAGAAGGATCTCTGAGGCTCACTGACCAGTTTGCCTAGTATGCTTGGTGAGAGCCAGGCCAATGAGAGACCCTGTCTCAATAACAGTAAATGACACCAAGGACTTACACAAAGAGAGACATAGACACACAAACACACACACACACACACACACACACACACAAGGGAGGGAGGGGGGAAGGAAGTAGGAGAGGAGGGAGCAAGAGACAGACAGGAACCACATCAGAGCATGGCCCAACTAGCTCCTCTTCCCTGACTGTCCCATGGCCAAGCTCCGTTCATGACACTCCTACAAACAACCATGTGTGAGAAGGTCAAGGGGATACAGAAGCATGGGGCAGTGCCCTTGGAGCACAGTTCTCATAGGCTCTTGGAGTCAGCTTTGAGCTGTTTAGACAGGGAACGGCAGCTTCTGATCCGCTTCCCTCCATGCACCATGTGCAATGAGTCCCCAGGCTTGCCTGCAGGAGATCCTTCTAGAGTGAGGGGCTGATAGGATCCTTCTTCCCTGAGTCTCAGAGCTGTACCCTCAGAACTCCTGACTGTCTACTACTCCATGTCTCCAGGAGGCCACCCTGTATCAGTCAGTGCCCAAGAAAATCCCCCTCCATCTGGGGAGCAGGGAGAAAGCTTGCCCCAAACTCAGAGTCAATCACACACAGGAACAGAGACTTGGAAGCTGGCCCAGAATAGCAGCAACAGAGGAGACTGAGTGGGGACCAAAAGGGGACATGACAGAGGGGCCAGGCTGACACTAGGCTGCCCTGTCTGGATCCTGAGGGAGACTGGGTAGCATGTCACCCACAGACGCTATAGCCACCAGCACAGCTGGTGTTCTGCCTCCTCCCACTTCTGGCTTGCTAAGACAGCACAGTTCTGTGGAGGATTTCTTGGCTATGGATTTATCAAAGGGGGACTTCTCTCGCTGTACCCCAAGTGGAGTCTCATGGTCTAAGGGTCTCCTTGTGGTAGATCAGTGAGGCCCATCACCGAAAACCTCCAAAGAAGATCTGCAATGCCTTTCCTCACCAAGAAAGAACACCTCCTTTTGTTATCCCTTCAACCCCAGAGATGCCCCAGTTTTTGTTTGTTTGTTTGTTTGTTTGTTTGTTTGTTTGCTATGTCCAGGACACATGGATAGACAGCAGTGACAGATTGGCTTGCCAGTCCAGCTGTTCCCCTGTCTATCTGCACGTGGACATATCTAAAGCCACTTTGTCCCTGGTTGCACAGGCAAGCAACAAGAACGGGACCTTCAGGCTCCTATGTGGAGACATCCCCCTCCCCCACCACCCACCCCCACCCCTGCCCCAAGTATCCTACCTATTCAATCAGGCAGGGACAATGTACACACTGCATGGGGCTCCATCCCTCTAGCTCACTCTCTACCAAGCAATTAGATTTAACTCTTCAAGATAAGCAAATGTTTTTTGTTGTTTTCTTCTGTTTCGGGGCACAAATGAAAAGAACATGAGTCTGGGTGAGGAGGGAAGTGGGGGAGGAGCCGAGGGAAGAGCAAGGATATGATCAAAATAAATTGTATGAAAAAGTAAGTTTTAAATGAAAATTTAAAATAAAAAAAAAAGTAAGCAGGCTGTGTCACCTTCGACTGGAAGCTGTCCAGTGACCACTATCAATATTTCAGATCACACTCCACCTTCTGACTACGGCTTCAGCATCCTGGACCTCAACTACTTCCCCAGCCCTCCTCCACTCTGCCCAGGGCCCCTCACCTCTGGCTACAGTGGTCCCCTTCAGGTCCTTGAATGCCCCCCAGACAGTTCTTCCTAGGCTACAGGAATTCAGCACTGCATCTGCCAGCCCATCTGCCTATGCCCTTCTTCTGGCTCCTCACCCTCCTGTCTTCTGCTGCCACACAAAGGCCTCCCATGATGCTCCGTAAAGTAGCCAGTGACCCTCCCTCCCGGCTCCCCAGGACTGTTCCGAGACTGATTTCTTCTGTGGTATTCTCTCTATTCCAAAATGAGATTTACTAACTCACGTTCAACAGCACGAGCCTCGGCTCCCACAGCCCCCTCTGGCTTTTGTGTCTCTGTTCCTGCATGGAATGCACAGGCAGGCACGCAAAACATCTGTTGGCAGCCTGCATGCATGCGTGTGTGCTTAAATGAATAAACAGACACCATATGGAAGCCAAACGAAGCCCCAGGCCCTGACTGCAAAGTATATCCATCCGGCTGCTGCCGGCTGTCACAGCCCATAATCCCTGCCCTTTTCTACAAATTACTCTGGGTCATAAAGACAGAAGCGTCAGAGCTGGCGCATATTCACACAGCTTCTACTTTCTGCACCTCTGATGGGTTGCTTATTTCAGAGGGCTGCATGGACCACAATGCACATGTGCGGATGTCAGGGGACAAACTCGCACCTTGTTGAGACAGGATTTCTTGTTTACCGCAGTTTACACCAGGCTAGCCAGCCTGCAAGTTTCCGCAGACTCTGCCCCTCAGCTGACTGTAGGAACACTGGGATTACGAACATGAGCTACTGGCACTGCTTTGTGTGGGTTGTGGGATCTGAACTCAGGCCCACAGATGTGCACAGACTGCTTTAATCCCAGAGCCATACCCCAACCCCGTTCCCCTGCACTGTCTCCATAACTCACTTTCTTCCAAGACTGAGCCTGTGTAGTTTTGCCTTCTCCACAGTTAATATGGCATGCAGCACATGGCAGAGACTCAAGAACTGGGCAGAGCTTAATGACACAGGTGAACATTACAGTGACCATGATGGAGCTGCAGGTAAGCAGGTCCCAACCAGTATATACAGCCAAAGAGGGCATGTAGCCTAGGCAGACATGAATCATAGGAAGCCTGATTTGACCTTTGTGGGAAGGATAACGGTGCTTTTCTTTCCCCGTGGACAGAGAGCCTGGGGTAGCGCCGCATGGCACTGCCCAGTGGAGTAGCTGAGGGTACATGACTGCAGAGCCAGTTGTGCCAACACAGCCACGGCAGAGCTGCCTGGTGGGAGCTGGTCAGGATAGAGGATGCCCTCAATTGCAAGGATACTCACCACACCTTTAACATGAGACAGCACTCAGGATATGGTTGTCAAGGAGAAGGCTGGCCATTACCGAAAGAAGCTGTTCTGTGCTCATGTCCCCATTGTGGGTTGGGGCCACATGCCACCTGCCAGTCAGCTGCACCAGGTAAATATTTGCCTTGCTCTTTATATTTCATTAAAATCTCCTATTACAATGTTGGCTGACTGGGGAGTTGAGCATCTTTCTCTCTAGGCTAATGGAGGCTTCACCAGACAGATGGCCTGGGAAGCTCGCTTTCTGCCTGCTTGGCACTCTGGGAACCTGTGTCCACTCCTGCAAAATTTCAGCTTCACTGGCAAAGCAACATGTGTTCCATGTCCTGGCATACCCCCTCAGGGCCTCAGTTATCTTATCTGTGGAATGGGTCACTAATTATGAGTTCCTACACCCACAGCTCTCTTGGAAACCAGGTGAAATAATGGACAAAGGTGCCACACAGTAGGTACTTACACATAGTGGTTCCTTTCCTTCTATCTCTCACCCAGCCTTCAGCAGAAATACTTCCTCGATACAGTTCAGACCCCAGGCACTGGGGTCAGGCTGCCATGGAGTCTCGACTAAGGCCTCTTCTTGAAACCTAGTTATGTTTTTCCAAAGACTCATTTTCTCCTCTAGAAAATGAACAAGTCCCTACCCACATGAAAGACAAGTCAAGATCCAAGAGAGGCCAGGACATGGGTGTCCTGGGCATGGCCTGGAGCTCTGGGCTGAGGGTCACACTGGCGCCTGTGATGGCATTAGCGGGCAGGGCCAGCCACAGTCCTCCAGGACCGATTCCCACAGGTGCCAACCATTAGAGTCTGAGAGAGATACAAAACTGGAGTCCCTCAGGAAGAAGGGCTCAGACCACATAGCTCCCGGACTGAGCGCTCATCTTGCCATCCCAGGCTTCTGGGAGAGAAGAGGCTTCTGGGATGGGTCTCTTGGTGTGCTGAAGCCCTCTGCGGCAGAACATCTGAAGGGGGGCCACCAAGGTTTCTAACAATAGCCTGCGTGCCTGTGACAAGCTCACACCTCAGAGGGAGGGGAGAGGCTGGCTCCAAGAGGCTCTGAGGGAGGCTGCTGACCTAGATCGCCAGGGACAGAGGAAGCTTGTGCCCAACCAAAGCCACTCCGCCCACCCTGCTACTAAGTCTAGAGAAAACTCCAGAGCAACTAAGATGGGCCTGCTGGGGGAGCCAGGAGAGGCTAGGAGATCAGGTGCCACGTTTTTGCCAGGGGGCGTTGGGCAAGCTGACACTTCAACCTGACACTGGGGTTCCCTCTTTCAAGGCCTGTCAGTCAACCTGGCCCTCTGGGTCAGCTAACACCACTTTCAAGAAAAAGAACCAGGGCCTGAGCACCTCAGCCTCAGAAAACACCAATCCACTCCCAACACCTGGGGGGAACTGAGGCCCCTCATAAAATAAAATTATTCGGGATTTTTTTTCTATGTCCGCTGTGTTCCCTAGCTCTTATGTAGATATGGGGTTGCCAGGCAAGCTAAGGCTGGGAGAAGCCCAGAGGGTGGAGTGGGCTACCGCAGGTCCTACAAATGGGGTTTCCTGGATCAGCTGGGAAAGCCCAATCCAATTCCAGGGGAGCCCTTGGCTGGGCTGTGTCCAGGCAGAAAACAGCTCAAAGCAATTTCCTCCCGAGCTGGTAAGAGAGATAAGGGTGATCGTGCAGGGTGTGGGGAGCCATCCATCTGGCTGCCTGGGATCTTCCTTCCTGCCCACAGCTTGGGGGTAGCAACGTTCAGTTCAGGGCCTCAGGCCTCAGTTCCCGGGACCTCTGTCTCCCCCAGAGCTAAATCTTGCCTAATGATGTCTAGATAACCTAGAGAGTAGCCAGGTCAGAGGGGCTGTGGGGACAGCCACCCTGGGCCTGAGCTCCTAAAGCCTATGGTTCAGGGACAATAAAGGAAGGGCTTTGTTCTGCCCTGGGCTCAACTAGCCCAGCCACATGCTACTCTGTCAACTCCCACTAGGCTGTGAGGAAGGTCGACCCCAGGGCCTGTGGGATCTGGTGACCCAAACCAATGCCAAAGGAAGAAAATGGAGGTTACTCTATCCACTTAGTCTATCCGTTAGCCTATGGCAGGCAGAAACGTTAGGGTTTGCTCTGGATCTTAAGGGATTACCTGGGTCCTGATTTCCCCCGGCAAGGAAAGCAGGCTACCAGGCCACTGTGGGAAACAAACCACACTCCTTCCTTCATCAGCTGCAGAGGTGCGATCCCTCCTCTCCTTAGCTTTGAGCTCAGACCTACACTTCTGTACAACTGGCTATCCTTTGAGGACTTCAGATACAACCATCACACACCATGGCCTCCGTCCCCCATGATCCACCCCTTTTCTGGTATTCCCTATTCCAAAAGAGTCCACAGAGCCCCGCCCAGGACAAAGCACAGATAAACACTTGGCAAGGCCCTTTCAGACCAAATGGAACCCAGTCAGTCACTCATCATGGGTGTGGCCTACGAACAGAGGGGGTGTTCCTAGATCACAGGTCATGGACCAGGAGACAGGGAGCCTTGGCCATAAGGCCTACCTGTGGGGCAGGTGGGGATTCAGATCCTCAGTTTCTTCACCTGGAAAATGACAGTAATAAACCCTGCCATTTGCCTTGCTGGTTATTACTAGGAAGACTGGTGACAAGGGACATTTGCTAAATAGCTGACTGTGACAAGCCTCATGAATAAGCTTCAAGAAAAAAAAATTACTGATACTCAATCTTATGGGGGGGGGGGGTGAAGAATGAGGCTGAGAGATGTGAGGTGGCACAAGCCAAGCAGTGTGCGGCTGGGATTGAACTCGGGTCTCCAACACGTCACTCAAGCTCCAAGGTCCTCAAGTATTGTCACACCAGGCAGGGACAACCACACTGCTGGGAGCCAAGACAGCCAAGTGGATCCAACCTCATTTCTGCCCCGTGGACCACTTTGTGACCTTGGCTCAGTCATTGTCTCTCTTTGTCAGCAAAAAATAATGCAAATTTTCCAAGCCCGAGAGAATTTCTGGTGCGAGTGCTTCTGCCAAGCTGGTGTAGGCACTTCTTCCATAGCACATGTGTTCATGACACCCCCTGACCTGAATCTGCCTTGCACGGACCATCAGCTAGGCTGCCGCAGGACTGGAGGGCAGGGACATTGGAACCTGATCGTAGGGCTTTCAGCCCAGTCAAGCAGGGGTTCTGGAAACCGGGAGGCCCGCGGGGAGAGGCACCTTGGCAATAAGCTTGCTTAGCGCAGCCTAATCCACACGCCAAGGTGAGTGTCTCACGCAGCACTGCTCTCCCAAACCTGAGAAAGCTCCTGGCATAGGCTGCTTGCTACTGCTAACAAAATATGGAGCTCCGGTGGTTAGTCCTTATCAACTTGACACAAACTGGAGGCATCTGAGAGAAGGAACCTCAGCTGAGAAAATATCCCCTGTAGGTAAGCCTGGAGGGTACTGTCTTGATTAATTATTGATATGCAAAAACCCAAGCCACAAGGGCAAAGCCTGGGCAGGTGGTCCTAGGAATGCATAAGAAAGCAGGCTGAGCGAGCCAGGAGCAGCAAGGCAGTAAGCAGCACCCCTCTGTGACCTCTGTTTCCATTTCTGCTTCTAGGTTTCTGCCTGGAGCATCTGCCCTGACTTCCTTTATGATGGACTGTAAGCCACAGGACTGTGACTTTAACAGCAACAGAATGCAAACCAGGACAGAGGCAAAGCGATGACACCTAGAGATGTCACCTGCTCTTGTGGCCTCAGCCCCCCACCCCACCCCCCACCCCAGCCTGTGGGCCAGTGCTCCAGCAGGGAGGGAGTTGAGGACCTTCGAATGATGTGAACCCACCTAGTCTATCTGAGGCTTTTCAAACTTTAATATGTGTAGCTAGAGTCCTCAGACTCTTGAATTTCCTTACAGTTTTATACACAGGACTTCAGTGCCCCAGGGGCTTTTGGCCTCTACAATCAGTACCTACCTGGAAGCTGGAAACTGATTTGGCTGTGACATAAGACCTAAGAGTGCCTTGGACAACTGACTCTTACACAAGAGGATGTAACCATTCCAACTCTCTTCCCTGGTTAGCACAAGTTCAGGGTAAGGTGTACACTGTGCCCAGAGCTCCCCATGGGACTTTGCTTGATCCCTCACCTCACTGGCTTCTCATTTGTCCTGGACCCTCTTGCCCTGTTTTTCTTACCATGTTCTCCAAAAGATGCCCTCCTCCCAAATCACTCTCATGAAAATCCCCGTCTCAGAGCATGAGTGCCAACAGTAACCGTATGGTATCCTTTGTGACTGTTACAGACTTAAAGTGAGATGCAATCTGTGAAATGCTGTGTATCGAAACTAACACTGGCTACAGAATCACAAAGGACACTGCAGATGCTTGTCCTCTTGGAGCAGGCAACAGCCATGCAACCCATCTCCAGTTCTCAGAGAGTACCCACTGGCTCTGCCATCTTGGCAGGGACCTGGTCCTCCCACAGAAAGTTTCTGTCCAACCACTCACCTCTTCCCACTGATGAATATATCGGATGAGGCGGGAAAGTCGTAAGAGGCGCAGGAGGCTGAGGATCTTAGTGAAGCGGACGATACGCAGAGCCCTGGCGGTTTTGTAGACCTCTGAGTCAATGCGAGTCTCCACTATGAGGAAGATGTAGTCGACGGGGATGGAGGAGATGAAATCTACCACAAACCAGCTTTTCAGGTACTTCATCTTAATCCTCTGGGGGTCAAGGATGATTTCTGTGTTGTCCTCCACCACAATCCCCGTGCGGAAGTTGAGGACCAAGTCAATGAGGAAGAACGTGTCTGACACCACGTTGAAGACGATCCAGGGGGTGGTGTTCTCATCCTTGAAGAAGGTGATGCCCACGGGGATGATGATCAGATTCCCCACCATCAGCAACAGCATCGTCAGGTCCCAGTAAAATCTGCCCAGAGTGACAAAGAGGTCAGTCACCAGGAGAGCGAGGGCAAGCTACAGACACAGGGGAGACCCTGGGGCTTCTGGGGCACTCAGGGAGACGGGAGTGTGAGCATCAGGGCAAGGTGTAGAGGTTGTAAACACAGGGCATGGCACAGGCAAAGGTTCCTCATTCACCAGGATACCCTCCATCTGCATTCTGGGAGCTTCCCAGGTTTATATCCTCTCCAGCCAGAGGCAACCTGGAACACAACTGAACAGTGACCTCTGGGAACAAATAAGAGACTACTTTAGTGACAAAAGAAACTCAGATCATCTTCCCCAGGTTCAGGCCAGGCTGCCCTTATGTTCCCTGGGGTTTAACTGTGGCTGAGATAGGCTGACAGCCATGCCATCAAGCATGACCAGAGAACGGGACACCCAATCACCCATCAGGTGCCTGAGAGGCAGAGGCTTTAGCTCCAGCTTGAGTCTGTCACTGATACCTTATGTGACATCAAGTGGGTCCAAGGCTCCTCATTCTGAGTTTCCTCGCTGTGTAGACTCTTACAATTGTGATCTAGCATGCCTCACGTTGACTCTCTAGTAACCCCCTAAACCAGGAAATGCCTTACCATCTCTCTGCCCAGTTTGCACATTGATACAGGAGTGTTATCCAGCCTTCATATATTTCTTTAAAGAACACACTACATCCACCAGTGAGTTTTGGGTCCAGATTCTACAGGGCGTTCTTGATCTGGGTACACGCTGCCCAGCCACATACTAGTCATTCAAAGAGAGCTGTATGTACTTATTAGAAGCCACACCCGGGTATCCCCATTCATACACACAGCATGCAAATACCCATGTGTACACACACACACACACACACACACAGAGAGAGAGAGAGAGAGAGAGAGAGAGAGAGAGAGAGCGCACCATCATTCCTTTTCATTTCATCTCCTGGGGAAAACAAACAAACAAAAAGACTGTTCCATAGAGGAGCCACTTAGAACCATGTGGCCCTTCGTACATAAATCTAATAATATACCCAGGCTAGAGGAGTTTCTAAAATTAACAGATTGGGTGCAAAGCGGCTGGGAATGCTGACTCCAGCAGGCCTGCCACTCCAGCGGATTTCTGCACCCCCGCCCCTCCCCGGCTCTGGTTCCCTCAATTACAGACCAAATTCAAGACAGTAATTAACAGGAGAATGTTTGCATTTAGTGGTCTTCATAAAACTAAATTGCATGAGGCAAAACCACCCATTTCCTTACATTCTGACTAACTGTTTCAATCTTGAGTTTCCAGATATCCCTTAGCCGATCTGGGCTGGGGTTAGAATACTGGCACTTCCTTCTCCTGTCCTGGAGCTCTGTGAGGGGCGAATCACCCTCTGTGAGGGTGGGGGGTGGGTAGAGTTCTAGAGACAGCCAACCTTGCATCTGCTCCAGTTCTACTCACTGAGACTCTCCTGCCTCAGTTCTTCTCATCTGCTCAGGGGAGTGACTCACATACATCACAGCAAAACTTGCCATAAGAACAAAATAAACTGAGTCCAGTAAAATGTCTTGACCCATGCCCTATATTATTAAATCAGTAAATAAATGTCTTCAATGAATCAACTGGCAGGAAAGACATATGAGGTGAAAGGCGCACTCTCCAGGGACTTGCTGAAGCAAAACTTCCACTAGGGGTAGGGCCAGGGGGAAATCTGTAATAAACAGGAGAGGCATTGACAGAAGCCAGGGACCACAGCACCTGACTGATCAGATGACAGCACCTATTGCTTCAGCATTCAGATGCCTTGACCTCAGGGAATTTGATCCCCTTGGAGGATAAGCCTTGGGGGTCTAAAAGCCATCCCTTGCAGCTGGGCATCTGAAGATGTAGCTCTTGGCGACCACACTGGGAAGGTGAGGGGATTCAGGTTCTGGGGACTGCTCTTGGCCTTGTAGACAGTGTCTCTGTGCTCTTTGCCAGATGGTTGCACAAATCTCTGAACTAAGCCCAAAATTGTGTTCAGCACCATGGACAGTGTCCGTCACGCCTGCCAGCCCCAGTCTGCAGGTCCAGCCAGGGAAGCTTGGCAACAGCTTCCCTGCCGGATCTTCTGTGTATACCACCCTCTCTTCATCCCCAGTCTGGGTGGCCAGAAGTATCTCAAGTGAGTCTTTCTTGTGACTAGCATTTTGTATTGGTGGCTCCTTGAAGACAGAAAAGCCTTTATTCATAAAGAACCCACAAATGCTTGCTGCACAAGGGTTTACCCCTCAACTTTGTGCTTTCTGTGAATAAGATTGTTTGACCCCCCACACCAGTACTACAGTTATTTCTGTCTGTGTTTTAAAGATGATAACACTGGGGCTCAAAGAGAAGCATTTGCTTGGAGCCATTCGGCTAACGAGGAGCAGAGGCAAGATTCAGAGAGGTCAATAAAACTGCAAAATCTGGCCTCGGGTGGGTGGGTAGGTGGGGGTAGGCAGCTCTGCAGGCTGTAGGAGACAGATGAACCTTCTTGGTACTGTGTCATAGTGGAGAGGGTCCTATCAAGGTAGGTGCACCCTTGCCCCAGACACAGGAGAAGAAAGGATCGTTGAGAAAAACTGAGAGGAGCGAGTTTCCTGATATCAGGGCCTCCTAAGGTCTGGCCTGTGTTAGGGTACAGAAGATCTCTCTAGGATTAAAAGTCATCTGATCGATCAGTCAGCCAGGAAGAGCTGTACCCATCCTTCAGAAGGGAAGACTAAAGTCCAAGGACCAGTGGAGTTACTGGAGCCATAAGATAGATGTGCAATGTTCTCAGCACACCACTGTCCCTCGAGCCATTCAGAAATAACATCACAATCCAAGACAGCCAACCACAGGGCAGGCACCCTGCTGGGGTAAAGAAGCAATGGGCAGCCAGACCAAGACGCTCTGCAGTTGGCACATGTCAGAATTAGAGGCCTGGTCTCTCCAGTGCCTTTCTCGGCCCAGTGCTGATGGGCTATTCAGAAAGCAAGAGCTAGGCTCTGGCTCAGTCCCAGGATGTCAGACCTGTATCTGCTTGGTGGCAGGCTTTTGCCTCCTGTCTGCATCAGGTAGATGGTGGAGAGCGGGATTCCAGAAGCTGACACTGAGGTTCTAGGACCCATGTGTAGAAGGACTGAGGGTCAGCAAATAGGCAAATAGCCTTTTACTCTGTGGTCTGAATTACATCATTTGGTGGCTGAGGGGAAGGGGCTACCTTCCATGGAGATGGGAGCAGAGAAGATAGCAACTCCTGACCTTGAACCCAGAGACTAGACAAAGGATCCTCTCCTTCTATGTGGGCTGAAGAAGATGGCTTCCTCTAGCCTCCTTGTTTCCTCATAAGCTCACGTTTGCCTGTGAGCACAAATACACAGGTGGTATGTGTGTGTGTACCACCCATCGCACAGATGCAAACATGCATACACACGAGTGACTTTTGGTAAACAATTGTCTGTGTCCCCATTTTGCCCTCATACCTACATCCACCTCCAGCCACGCCCACGTGGATACATTTTTTTTTTTTTTTTTGCACAAATGATATCCCCAGGGAATCCTGTCATCTGTAAGGAGAACACCATCGTCTTGCCATTCAGATTTTTCCCATCATTCCATGTTCATCTGAATAGCTCCCTCCTCTGGGCCTCTTTAACCTCCAACCTAAGGTCTTGGCTAGCTTGAACCCTGGTTTCAGCTCTTAGCAGGCTTCAGGCTCCTGAGGGACAGGTCTTTGTCTCAGCCCTGGGTCCCTCCCTGGATGCAGCCTGCAGTGCTGGCCCTCCACCGTGTTAAGCAGCACCCTGTTTCTTTCTACTCCTGTGTGCAGATGGTTCCTGCTCCAAGCCCCCACCCTCCTCCTAGCACCCGACCTGCCGTCCCACCTGCCTGCAGAATGTGCCCACCTGGAGGGCCAGCTGTCTCTACACCCAGTGAGTACACAGCCGAACTCAGCATCGTCCTCTAAGCTGAAAGGTACAATCTGCATTCCTGTTCCTGCAGCCAGGGCTCACAAACCTCCCAGCTGCTTTCCACCGACCTCCCTTACCCCGCCTGCCTCCACAAACCCCTCCGAAGTTACCAGGTCTTCTCTGGCTTCCTGTGATGCTGCCTCAAAGTGCCCTTTCTGACCTAGATCTGAATCTCTGTACCTTTGCCGCACCTACTACGTGGTCTCCCATCCTCCATAGTTTGCCTCCAACACACATGCCCCTGCATTATCGTTCCAAGTCATGAACAGGCTACCATTGGCTTGAAACCTATGGGAACCTGTAAGACAAAAGACCTGAACTCCTTAATATGGCAGCCCAGCCACCCCTTTCCTCTTCTTTCCCTCAGCTCCTTCATAGTAGCCAACAGGACCCTTGGCCTCCCCTCCAAGGATCCTTCTCATCCTCAGCCTTGTTCTTCCATAGCCATCGGCTTTAGAAGTCTTTCTCCTTATCCAAGGCCCCAAGTCTTCATCTTCACTTCACAAGTGACCTGTGTTTCCTGCCTTGGGCTTGAGCGTCTGTTAGCAGATGCCCAGTTTCCCTTCATCCTCAACTTCCTACCCTCCTTGCTAGCCCTTCAACAAATCACAGGAGTCTTCACATCTTGGGAAAGTGATGAGAGCTGAGACAATCTCCTCCAATCGTGCACTATCTGTTCAGTAAAGGAACTGCCCCATGGTGACAGACAGCGAGACACAGGACTGCAGTCAGCAGTTGTTAGGCACCTGCTACCTGCCAGGCACTAGTCTGTATGGGGATTACTTCTTTTGTCCTCATAAAGACACTAAGAAGCAGACACTGGTTATGCCCATTTTATGACAAGGAGACTGAGGCCCAGTAAGTTGAGAACCTTGCTATATATATAGTGAATCAAGAATTCAAGGGCAAACAGCCCAACTCCAGAGTCATGCACATCACAATTCCATAGAAGTTAGGCTAGTGATATTTTATTACTCCCAAATTCTGTTCCCCTTTCCCTCCCTCCCCCAAACTCTTTCCCATACACTCTCCCTTGATTCCTTTCTCCTCGGCTTCTTCACTCTCTGATCCATCCACACTCTCTTTAATGAACCTAGACCATCATTCTCCCCAGAGCCCCTCACACCTCAAGGTCAGAGTGAGTCAGCATCCTCCCTCCCCTGCTTCCTGCTGTCACTACCTGCCTCTGGTAGAAATGCCTACCAGATCCTTTGGGCATCCTGTCATCTCTTGGCCATCCTCCAGCGTCTCTCTGCCACCCATGGGGACCGTGGCAATCCTGGCACCTGGTTTGCAACCTTTCATTCCACTCTGTCCTGCCACTACCCTGGGGGACTTCGGCTCTATGCTGTGTGTGCAGACAGGCTCTTGGAGGCTAGAAGCCCCAATCCTAAGGACCCATCTTACTGTCCACTGCAGCCACACACCCTAGACCACGTGAGCACCTGCAATTGCCCCAGCTCGGCTCAGTCTGAGCCTCTCTGCCCTCCCTCCCTCCCTTCCTCCCGCTTTCTGCAGCTGTGCCTGGTTGGCTTCAGGGTCCCAGAGCTACAGTCTGCTGACTCTTCAGACTCTCCCCCAAAGAGCTTCCTGTCCCAGACATGATGGTCCAGCCCTCCCTTCTCTTACCACAGCCTCACCTCTCGTGCTGACCTTTCTGGAACAGTCTTCACAAAAACACAGCCCTGGCCTGGAGGGGTTCTCTTTCTTTCCATGTCTGAATGTGGTTCAGCAAGAAGTGCTCACCCATTAGACTAAACATCCAAGCCCCTGAGCAGCTCCTGTCCCCACTCTCAGATGGACCCTTATCCCTGCCAGGACCTTCCAGGAGACCACAGTGGATACCCCCACCCACCGATGGGCCCTCTTCTAGAGTCCAGAGACTCTGAAGTCACTTTCCCACTAGCAGACACCACTACCTACAACTCCACAGAGAAGGGATGATTCGCCAGAATGTCCCCTCCCTTTCTGCCACCAGACCTCTTTGCTCACTCTCTTCCTCTCTTTCTAGACACGGAGGAGCCTGTGGAACCTCTCTTGCCCACCTCTTCAGTACCTCCCTCTTGAGACATCCTTTCTCAGTGGTCTCATGTAGACCAGGCTAGACGCCATCTGGATATATAGCAGAGGATGACCTTGAAGATCCTGTTTCCACCTCCTGAATGAATAAATGGACTGCCGGCACGTGCTGGCAAGCCTGGCTTTGTGTTGTCCCAGGGATTGAACCCAGGGCCTCATGCATGCTTGGCACACACTCTACTAACAAAGCTACAGCCCCAGTTCAGCCTTTTATTTTAAGCTCTATAAAGACTACAGCCAAAGCCTCGAGTCCAGCCTGCAGGCCGCAGGCCACTGTGGCAGAACCTGCCACCCTCCCTCTCTGTCCAGGTTCCTGCTTGCTATGCCTGTCCTTTGTTTCACATCCAGTCACCTGCTGTCTGTCTGCTGGTGAGTAGACCCTGCTGGCCTCTGTCCTGGGCTTGCGTGTCAAGCTCACTCCAGTCATAGCTGACCTATTCATCTGCTATCACCCTCTCAGCTCAGGCATCTAGAGGGGAGCCTACTCCTTCCACCACTTCCTTCCTGCCCAGCCCCCCTCAGGCCCCAGGGTCTCCCTACAACAGTGGAGAGACTGCTCTCCCCCCCCCACACACACACCCCGCCTGGCCACCAGGGCTCTATTTTTAACCCACCTCAAAAATCTCTGACTCAGAATCACAGGGCTCCCAGGTAGCTGCTCCCAGCTGCCTCGGCTGCTGCAGACACAGACTCACAACCAAGGGTTGCCAGCTGAGCTTGGGCTGGGGGTCTGAGCATGCTTTTCTAATGGCTCCACAATCATCTGTCACTTGAGTAACAACTGTTTTGGTCTCAAAGGTCTCTGAATGACCCTTTAGTCCTCGTCTCTTCTAAGGTCCCTCACTAGTTAGGTTAAAGTCCTAGCCCTCTCAAAATACAGTGAAGGCTGGTGTCAGCCTCGCAGTGGGGACAAGGCAAGCTGTGGGCTATGACCAACCCACCCCTTCCAGACGATGATCCTTCAGCTATGGGACATAGGCACCTGGGTGTCTGCTCAAGGTCTGGGCTCTAGCAGATGAGGGAAAGGGTCTGACATCGGTATTGGTGACAAGTTCCATGTTGGATTAGCTAAGATACTCATATTTCCCTGTTTTAGACAGAGTCTCTTATAGCCCAGGTTGGAATGACTTTGAACTTCTGACCCTCCAGCCTCTCTCTACCTCTGCCAAGTGCTGGGATTAGGGGTGTGTGCCACCATGCCAGATGTACGTAATAACGGGGAATGGACCTAAGGTTTTGTATATGCCAGGCAAGCACTCTATCAATTGAGTACATCCCCAGCTCCTGAGATACTATTTCGAACACACTATATGGTGTACGTAACCAGCACATACTGGCCATTCTCACCACCATCATCATTCTGTGCCAATGAAATGCAGGGCATCGCCTGGGAGTTGTGGGGACCCTGTAACCGCCCCCCCCCCCGTTCCCCATTTTACTTAAAGCAGCACTCTTCTGAGAGAAGACAGACCCACCCATGGGGGAGCTGATGACATAGAGACCAACTCAATGGTAAAGGTTACCTACGCTGGGAAAGATGCCGCTTCTTTGGTTCTGCATCACAGAGGCTGTGGCTACCAGAAGGGAATTCAGCCAAGGCATGAAGGGACAGTGTGGCCTGCTGGCTACCACAGCCTCAAATGGGTCCAGGGATCAGTGCTGTGGCCTGGACACAAGGAGAGAGCAGGGACAGGAGCCCAAGGGTCTCAGTTCTCCTTTTGTCTCTAAGCTGCTGTGGTCTGTATCTCTCACGGCCCTCCCTCCTCAGATCCACCACCATCAATACACAGAGGACAAGGCCATGCACGCTAAAGGCATCATAGAGGTCAGAGAGGCTGGGTATCAGGCTGAGCCTGGAGAAAGAAAAGGAAGCAAGTGCAGGTCAGCACCCTCAGCCTGTATAGGAAAGACAGGGATGCCCTGAGAGACAGGCCCAGAAGCTGGGATTCTTCTGGGCCCTTCAGGAGCCATGGGGATTGTAGATTCCCTAGGAATAGACTGTTACTGTACCTCTCGATGACATGTGTTCTCCTCCTAGCCTGGCTGCTGGGGACACTTTGAGGTGATAACCCATTGCTTTTCTCAGAGGCTGAGTTCCCTGTACACAGACACAAACTAGAATCTGTGTACACGCATATGTGTGTACACACAGAGGCACACACATCGAACAGCACAGCAAGAGACATCGCTTGCTCTCCACTACAGCAGTCCACGTTTTCAGGATGCTGAACTCCCTCAAGCTAAACACCCAGCATCTTCACGTCCGGAGCAAGAGAAGAAGATCTCAAGAAAACTGGGAGGGGATTGGCACTTAACAAACTTAGATCTATCCGCAAGAATCAAAGACTCGAGTACCACTCCCCCCCCAACCCCCCAGCCTTCCGATCTACCATTCAGGAGCCTGGGATAAAAATAGTGTATTGTTGTAGAACACGTGAGCACTGCCCTGCCCCCAAGGGAAGCCAGGTACCTGGCCTCACCTGCCCTTGCAGAAAGGCCTACCAGGGTGAAGGAGAAAATGCACTCGCTGGAGTTGCACCAAGGCCTCCCATGGGTTTGGACCACAGTAGCTACGGTAGGGAGGACCCATAAAACCAAGTTTTGCTGAACACTCTGATTTTGCTGAGGTGAAGTTAGTTGAGCAGTAAGGATCCCACTGCGGTAAGCGGGCTCCGAGGGCCTGGGGCTAGATGGAGCTGTACTTCTCCTCAGGAAAACTGTCTTAACAAGGAGTCTGAGCAAGGGGTGAGCTCCTTGAGTGCTCTCTGAGCCTGGTTTTCATGATTCTGATTTCTAACAACCTGTGTAGGGAAAGGTGAGAAAAAGCTCCTTAGAGAAGAGGGCCTGTCCCCCTGGGCGGGGCACGGGGCAGAGCAGTCAGAATTTGACTGGGGCCCTAGGGAGCTAATGCAGGATTGAGGCAAGGGGGAGCTACCCCAGCAGATGCTTCAGGCCAGAGGGCCCTTAGGAAAGCCCACCACATGGGCCCCCAAAGTGAGTAGCACGAGGCAGTAGGGGGTGTGCCTGCAAGTTGTTCAGGTTATTTGTTTTTTGTTTTTGTTTTGTTTTGTCAATTTCACTCAAGCTGGGGTCATCTGGGAAGAGAGAACTTCAATTGTGAAAATGCCCCCATCACATTGCCTGTAGGCAAGTCTAGGGGGGGCATTTTCTGAGTAATGGTTGCTATGGGAGGCCCAGCTCAGCATGGGCAGGACTACCCCTAAGACAAGGGGTCCTAGGTTACACTAAGAAGAAACAGACCGTACAAGTCATGAGGTGAGGAGCGGACTCAGTCAGCAGCACCCCTCCACAGTCTCTGCATCAGCTCCTGCCTCCAGGGTCTGGCTTCAGTTCCTGCCCTGACTTCCCTTTATGGTGGACCGTGACCATGATTCGCAGTAAGACAAATAAACCCTTCCTCCCTGTGTGGCATTTAGTCGGTGTTTATCACAGCAGTAGAAAGTGAATGGAGACAGGGTGTTTCCTGCCTCATTCTAGAGAGGCCAGATTACATAAAGACCTTGGGGACCCTGCAGTGACCACCACTCAGGCTTTGGGACCTTGCTAAACAAAACAAAACAAAACAAAAAAAAACCGCAACTCTCGTCTCTCTCCTATTCAAACAGAGAAAAGAGGCCACAGAAGTAAGCTTCAGCTAAGCCCACCAGCTAGACTGGCCTTTGATTCCCACACTCCCCCGGGGCCTGTTCTAGATGCTGCCTCCCAAGAGCCTCTGGGGCTGGAATGGCGACTTTCATAGATCACAGCCTAGTGGCCCATGGCTTCCTCCACCACAGTCACAGTGGCCTGCAGCCTCTGTGACTCCTAGCACTGAGCGCTCGACAGACCAGCTCTGAGCTTCCAGGAGTGGGCAACCCTCCTCAGGAGTTGTCCCCAGGAGGAGGAGGAGGACACAGTCAGGACCATAGGCAAGAAGGTGACATCATTTTCATTAAGCTCTTGTTCCGAGTTGGTGCCTGGGTAGAAACATAGCAAGGAACACAGAAAAAAAAAGTCTTCTTACCTTCCATCCACAGGGCTGGGAGCTAATGGAGAGCCCTCACTCTGCCCCCTGCACCCAAGGGCTAGCAAGTCCTCAGCAGAAAGATGTCAGAGATACCTGCAACTATTCTGGGACCAGAGACTATAAAATGGCAGTATCTCGCCTGACTTGACTCAGTAGGGCCGAGGTTCTTTCTCATCAGCTCTGGTCAGCAGGGCCCTGCTGGCTCGGTTTGCACTAATGGGGTCAGGATTGCAGGCTCAATATCTATTTGTGCAATTAGCTCTGCTCTCTTCTCAGGCTTAGCCTGAGTCCTGACCCTGGATGCTGAGAGAGAAAAGAAGTCTGCTGAGGTTCCACGGCGATGAAGGGAGGACAGACTCCTGGTGCAGGGAAGGCTCACACATAAACAAACCCAGGTTGGGAAGGCAAGGAGAGCTAACCTAGGCTCATCTGCAGAAACTTCTCAGCTAGACCACATTCTTCTAAAAGGTGTTACATGAAACACTGAGACCTAGGTGTTATGAGGATCGACGAGACCTGGGTGCTTGCAGGTCTTCCGGTGCCCGTAGAAAGAAACAGACGTCTTATATCTTCTGAGAAACTGCAGAAAGAAGAGCCTATGTCTCACCGGGCATCCAGTGGCCAGGGACTTGTGTTAATTATTGACAGGGGCTGCTCCAGCCTTCAAGGGGACTGCAGGGTAATTACTTCTGGGCTCCAGGCCACACGCTCAGTGACATTATGACAGCGGTGTCTGCCTTCTGGGCCTTGTGGAGAAGAAGGGAATCTCCTCCAAGGCTGTTGGAAGGCTCAGAGCAAATACACAGCAACAGCAGAGGCAGGCAGGCAGGCAGGCAGCAGGGCCAGGTGCCTGGGAGTTAAAGCAGCGACACAGTAGTGCAGATTCAAAGAACCAGAGTCTGATAACACCCACCCCAAGCAGATGGCTCAGACTCCCAATCTCCGTCTTCCTAGAAAGTGTGCAGAATGACTCTCCCTCCTTCAGACCCAGTTCAGATTGCCCTTTACTTGCTCTGCATCCACACTGGCTATCCTCTTTCTATCCCCCCACCCCGCCCGGAAACAAGCCCCAGAGACCTGACAAGGAGCCAGCATCCTCCCCTGTCAGGTGAGTGGCAACTTTCCCACAACATGGAAACAGCCTTAGAACGTAGACCTCTGGAGGGCATGACCCTTCCTCGTTCCTCCTCAAGCCCAGAAAACAATGTATTAGCCAGCCCTGTTATGTATTAATTTCTGAAAGCCTTGTTCATGCAGACATAACACATCCACCCACATGGGTAAATGCTTAGACAGACATAAAAACCACCAGTACAATTATCAGGCCCCCGCAGCTACTGGGATCAGACCCGGAAGCCCTACTGCATGCTGTATAGAGTTCTGGGTACCCTGGGCAGAGGGAGTCCTGCTATGAAGCCCATACATATCGCATGCCCATCACCAGGCATTATTCTACATATGCCTCGGGCCTTGCTGCCTGGCTGGGAACACCAGACACCAGCCCCAACAATGAGGGGCACAGCAGGGTGGGGAGCGGTCATGTATGAGACTTGGCAGTCCCAGCAGTGGCGACTTATTTGTAATTTGTGCTTTGCCTACCAGTATGGACCAAAGGCAGCCGGCTCAGATGCTAAGATGCACAGGAGCTCCAGGAAGGAAGGGGAGCACGGAGTGGTGAATGCCCTCAATCCTACCCCAAGATCGGGGCCTCCTGGAAGACACTGAAATTAGTTCACAAGCTTTGCTACTGGCCCTGAACCACGCCTTTATCTTATGAGCCCCTGGTCCTAGTCATGACTGACCTTTGATCCAGCTCATGAGCTGAGCCTTGATCCCAATCACAATCAAAGTCCTAGCGGTCACACTCTTGAGTCTAGACCACATTCTCAGGCTGAGCCCTTCATCAGAAACTGAACTCTAACCCTGAGCACAGAATGAGCCTAGGTTCCAGTCACAGACCTCAGCTGGGTTCCAATCTGTACACCCTCACTTTTCTAAAGGCTTCAATAAACACAGCACAACACTATGTGTTTCTCTGATGGACTGAGCACAGACACCCTGGCTGACTGTCCCTCCTCCCCCGGAACCTAAGCCATCCTACCGGAACAGGGACTTAAATGGTACTCTGGTGTGCTACCAAAATCCCAGCAGTCAGTCCCTGCCAGGAGAGCATCTGGAGGGTAGGCCTCTGGACCTTTGTAGAGAAACATCACATAACCCAGTGGGTTCTGGTTTTGTCATTGACGTGAACTTCTCAGAAAACTTTCTCTACTCTCTGGCGACACAAGGAACACCCTAGACAAAGAGCTTGCTTATGTCTTTCCTTTGGGGCTCTGAGCCTAATAGAGCCCTTTTACCTGGTTGTCACTCCTTTTCCTGAGCCCCCCCCCCCATAATGTTTTGATTCTCAGGAGGATAATCTCTAGGAAAACTTGTATAATTAAGTTTTTAAAGCAAAGGAGAAAAGGTGAGGGGAGGAGAAAGGAGGAGTGAGGGAGGGACGTAAGTTCAGAGTCCCGAAGATGAGGCTGGTTCTTCCCAATGATGAGACTTGGGATGAATTGCTCCCTGACCCCTAGAGTGACCTTTTCTATAAACTTAGCACGATTAAACCATCTGGGAGCCACTTAGAAGAGTAAATGAGATAAAATATACCCAGTTCCCCACACGACCTGGCATATGCCAGGCGCTTCATTCATGATGGTAGCTCTTGGTCTATAAACCCGCCTGACCTTAGTCTCCCTATTTGAGTGAAGGGTTATGAACTCAGAAGTGATAAGGGTTTGGGTAGCTAAGTGGTAAAGGGCAAGCTGGATAGGAAAGAGATTCCGTAGGAACAGCCGGGGTCCAGGGACTGGAGACAAAACGTAAATCCTAAGCACAGTTGGAAGGTAAACAGCTGGCTCCTGTGCTCCAGACTGTAAGGTGAAGACCCTGAGGCCAGAGCTGCTCTCCCCAGTATTTTTGAGAGAAGTTTCCAACGTGTGTGTGTGTGTGTGTGTGTGTGTGTGTGTGTGTGTGTGTCTGTGTGTGAGTGTGTGTCTCTGTGTGTCTCTGTGTGTTTGTCTGTCTGTGTATGTCTGTGTGTCTGTGTGGTATCTGTGTATGTGTCTGTGTGTGTGTGTCTGTGTGTGAGTGTGTGTCTCTGTGTGTTTGTCTGTCTGTGTATGTCTGTGTGTCTGTGTGGTATCTATGTATGTGTGTGTGTGTCTGTGTGTGAGTGTGTGTCTCTGTGTGTCTCTGTGTGTTTGTCTGTCTGTGTATGTCTGTGTGTCTGTGTGGTATCTGTGTATGTGTCTGTGTGTGTGTATGTGTGTCTGTGTGTGAGTGTGTGTCTCTGTGTATCTCTGTGTGTTTGTCTGTGTATGTCTGTGTGGTATCTGTGTGTCTGTCTGTCTGTGTATATGTGTGTTTGTGTGTCTGTGTGTTTGTGTATCTGTATGTTTCTATATGTCTGTGTATCTGTGTGTGTCTGTGTGTATGTATGTCTGTGTTTCTGTGTGAGTGTGCGTGTGTCTGTGTGTGTCTCTGTGTGTCTGTGTGTGTCTCTGTGTGTCTGTGTGTGTATATGTGTGTTTGTGTGTGTCTGTGTGTGTATATGTGTGTTTGTGTGTGTCTGTCTCTGTGTGTATATATGTCTGTGTTTCTGTGTGTGTGTATGTGTGTCTGTGTGTGTGTGTGTCTGTGTGTGTCTGTGTGTCTTTGTGTGTGTCTGCATGTGTCTGTGAGTGTGTGTCTCTGTGTGTCTCTCTGTGTGTTTGTCTGTCTGTGTATATATGTGTTTGTGTGCCTGTATGGTGTCTGTGCATGTGTCTGTCTGTGTGTGTATATGTTTGTGTGTCTATCTGTGTGTCTGTCTATCTGTGTGTCTGTGTATCTGTGTATGTCTGTGTGTCTATGTGCGTGTCTGTCTCTGTGTATATGTATGTCTGTGTTTCTGTGTGTGTGAGTGTGCATGTGTCTGTGTGTATATGTGTGTATGTGTCTGTGTGTGTGTTTGTGTGTCTATCTGTGTGTCTGTGTATCTGTGTGTGTGTGTGTGTCTTTGTCTCTGTGTATATGTATGTCTGTGTTTCTGTGTGTGTGAGTGTGCATGTGTCTATGTGTGTGTCTGTGTGTATATGTGTGTATGTGTGTCTGTATGTGTATGTGTGTGTGTGTCTGCATATGTCTGTGAGTGTGCATCTCTGTGTGTCTCTCTGTGTGTTTGTCTGTGTGTGTTTGTGTGTATGTGTGTATGACTGTGTGTGTGTCTGTGTATGCGTCTTTGTGTGTGTCTGCATGTGTCTGTGTGTGAGTATGTGTCTCTGTGTGTTTGTCTGTGTATGTGTGTCTGTGTGTGTGTACATCTATGCAGGTGTTTGCAGGTGTGTGGAAGCCAGAGGTCACCATCAGTTCACTTGATTGCTCTCCAACTTATTTTGGAGGATAGGGTCTCTCACTAAACTTGAGGCTCACCAGTTTGGTTATGTGGTCTGGCTAACACGACCCAGGGATCCTCCTGTCTTTACCTCCCCACTGGGATCAAAGGCACAAGATATTGAGCCTGGATTGATGTGGATTCTGGGCATCCAAACTCATGTCCTCAGTACTTGCAGGGCAAGCACCTTTCTGTCTGATCCATGGCCTCAACCTCGTATATGTCCAGGCTCACATCCGTAACAATGCACTATGGCAGCCAAACAGCTTATCTCCGTGCTGAATCTGCTCCACAGGATATAGAGTACCCAAGTACTCTTCTGTGTTATCTTGAGTATCCTCTGTGCCAGAGAGCTCACCACCTCTCAGTACTGCCTCCTGCCCCAGCTCTGGGTGTTGCTGATGGTAGAACGTGTCTTGAGTGGCTCCCTGGCCCTTGGGACCACAGATTTCCAGGTACCTGGCAATGCTTTCTCAGCAAGGAAGCCTGGCTGGCAGAGAGCATCCTTTCCAAAGCCAAGACAATGCCCCTGCCCTCCCGTGGCCCTCTCTGGCTGGGAAACGTGGATTCTTCAGCATCCCCTGGGCCCAAGCAGGACTGCCTGGCTGGCCTCTGTGGCCTTTCTATTAATTAACAACTGGCAGTAGCAGCTTTGTAAGAGCTCTCAAGTCAGGCTGGAGCCATGGTCGCCTCCGTTATACGACAAGCCCCCAAGGGACTGGGCCAGGACCTTCTGTGCTACGTGGTTTTCCCCTTGGTATCCAGTGTTGTGGCAGACACAAGGGCCACTTAGGCCTCTCTGACACTTGTCCGCCCTGTTATCTGACTGGAGGCTAAGAGAGGGAGAAAGAAGTTGGCAGACAAGCCTCTCCCACAGGGAAGCCTGCTAGCCAGGGACAGGAACAGGGAAAGAGAACACAGGATTGGAACAGGACCCTCCCTTCACCCGCTCAAAGTGCTAAGGTAGCTGCTATTCAGGATGCCTCTGTTCCCTTCCAGCTGGACACTGTCACAGCTACCTGTCACCCCTGGACTCACACTGACAGTGTCTGCCTACTCTGGAAATCTCATTGCTGTAAGGTATCCTTACGTACCCTATCCCGTTGTTCCCTCTCTCAGGCCTCAGCCTCTGACCCTTAGGACTGGAGAGAAGCTGAAAGACTGGTGACATGTCCTCTGGTCACCTGGTCTCTTCCTGCTTGTTCTTCAGCTTCCCCCAGACGGCAGTATGCAAACCCAAACAAAACCTGTAAGGGCAGGAGATGAGACTGTGAATCTGACATCCTGGGGTACAAGCTGATCTCTGAAGCCCAGGCCTCACCTAACTTTACAGTGCCCTGCCCTGCTGAAGTGAAACTGGGACTGGAAGCAAGGATTCCACTGTCAAGGGTATAGAAAACAGTCTCGGGGCCCTGCAAGCATGCCTTAAACACGTGAGCTGGACGCTCAGGACTCCACGCCTGGTCCCAGGGCACCAGGAATATCATTACACACCGGAAGCTGCATTTCAACTAGGTCCCAGGGTGAGGTGGATAACACTCCAATGAGAAGCTTCATTAAAACAACCAGAGTGCCACCCGATGCCACAAGGTAGCCAGGAGGAATAGATGAATGGTTTGAAAGCACATAAGGAAGACTTGAAAATGTGACATCTCCCAACCTGGAGAGGAGGGCAGATGAACAGGCAGATAGAGGAGCACCATTTGGTTTCCCTATATGACGTCTGCTGCCTACCAGCCTTATTTCATCAAACCAAAGGGGTAGAGACCAGGCCAAACAAGAACACAGCCCCAGACCCATGAAGCAGTTACCAGTCTTAAGAGCTAGAACCAAGCTACAGGGAGAACTGGATAGCCAAGGGGCTTAGCCCTCGGCCCAGTGGGTTTCCAGGCACCTGTGCTCATGAAGACAACATATCCTAAGCTCTGCTAGCTCCAGTGAGGAATGCTGCACAGCTGGAGAGTCCGCAGCCCACTGTGCCACCAGACGGGCACCACCAGGGCAGCTCACCTTGGAATTCCCCTCTGCACCAAGGCGCCCTCCCCTCCCTGCTGCCTGTGCCTGCTGTGTCTTTCACCCAGCTTCTCACATACCCAGCAGGAACAGCTGGCCCAAAAAAAAAAAAAAAAAAAAAAAAAAAAAAAAAAAAAAAAAAAAAAAAAAAGGCTCCCCTTAGATAGGGCCTCCAAACTCCCAGACCCAGAACCAGGCTGCCTCTTTCCTGAACAGTCCTTTCCAAGGCTGCAAGGGAAAGGGCATGGGAGTGAGGCTGAGAAATAAGCCAGGCGGCGAGTCCCCAAACTCTCCTCCCCTTTCTCAGGTTTCTAACTCTGATCCCTGACTGCTTATGCACTCTGCCAGCAGTGAGAGACCCAAATCCAGATCACAGAGGGAGACCCAGACCCCACTCACGCCATAGGAGGCCCCAAGGAAGGCTAATACCCAACTCCCATGAGGGCCTAGACCCTCTCTTGGCATGGCCTCTGCAGTGGAACCCACAGCCATCTGGCCCCTCATGATTCTCAATTTAGGGATGCTTCAGACACAGGAAACTGTGTGTCACATTTCATGTGCCTACATATGTATGTATTTCTCTAGGTACTGACTTGGTAGTTTCTAACAGATTGTCCATAAAGTTCCTGATGACAAACTAGTTCAGAACCCTGGCCAGAGTCCAGGACAGAAATCCATGTGGTCCACCCAGGATCAAGGGGAGGGAAGAGGGAGGGCAGGGAAGGTATTTGACCGCTTGCTGTACACTCTCACATCATCTGTGTATCTACAGTTGTTCAGTTCGTGTCTAACGTAGAAATGAACAAGAGGAGTCCCATTTTCTGGACAGGAAAACTGAGGCTCACAGAAGGCAGAACCTAATAGCAAACAGGTTGGGCAAGGAATATGTACTGAGAAATGGCATTGATCTGGTACAGGGACCAGCCACACAATGTCTTAGGCAACTTCTAGGACCTACCATCATTGTGGTATCCAGAATTCCAAAGCCCAATTGCTTTGGCCCCAATAAAAGGATGCTTTTAGATTCTTCTGTCTCTTCCTTTCCTCCTGGATTTAAAAGGATAAAGTGAGGAGAGCAGGCGACCCAAGCTGTTGACTGATCTATTGTCAGGGCTGAGCTGCTGTTTGGGGCACAATGGTAGACCCAGAGCTAATATCCAGATAAGAATTTCCCTGACAACCACCATGTCCACCCACACATCCCCAAGACACAGTCTCCAACATACACACAACCAGGTCAACTCCCTGTGCTCAGTGTTTGAACTTTTAGCCAAGCAGCCTCCAGGACAAAAGCAACTGCACCTTCTCTTGAGGTCCCTTCCTACTTTCTTTCTTCCCCTTCCCATCTTTTTGGGAAACCAGTATTATCTAGTTAATGTGTTGTGTGTTCTTAGGTTCCAACCATCATTCCCAGGCTTCTAGGATAGACATCAGTTGGGAGGAGGGCTGTTCTGGGACCTTGGTTGATAGCCTGGAGAAAATGTCCTGAGGGCTGCCACATGCTGGTCTCTTCCTTTAACAAACTGTAAGTATGAACTTCAGACAGCCAATAGGGTGTCGGAGAAGGGAAGCCAGAAGCCTTGGGGACTGCAGAAGCCACATGAATAGCTAGTGTGATGGGAATCATACAGACACAGAGCAGAGACGACCTGCTCTCTCTCAGTCACTGCCCAAGTTATGGTGAGTCTCAAAGCAAGTCCATGTCTTCCCAGAGAAAGGTACCCGAGCCCTCCTCTCCCCAGACAGATGTCAGAAGCAGCCCATCACAGCCAGCCCTGAACTCCAAACCGCAAACTCAATCTATCATGGTTTGCTGGTGATAGTTTATTAAACCAATTCTGCAAGATCAATGCTTCCTGTCAATCAAAATGATGAATAAATCCTCTGTGGGTCTGGGAAGTGCTTGCAGAAGCCCTGGTGGGTGATGGTGTCTATCTCCAGATAAAGACCTAAGGCCAGCACCCAAAACTTTGTGGTTCAAGGCTTGTGTTCTCCAGGGGGAGTGGTGGCTTGGAAGGAGTGATGATGGGTTTTCTAAGCTTAGCAGATTCAGCTAATCTCTCATCTCTTTGACATTTAAAGGCAAGACTTGGCCTAAGAGGCAGAAGAGGCATGGCCACTGGCCTCCAAAGACTCACACATTGTCATGGACTGTTTTCCATCCTATAGACCCAGCATCAGACAAGGCTGGGCATGGAAGATGAGCAGTTCCAGCTACAGTTTCTGTTGCTCGTTATAAACCCACATGGAAACCCAGTTGGACCCCTGTTCGGTTGTCTATGTCCCAGACTTCACGTCTCCAAAGCCTGGATCAGTGGGGCCTCTACAGCAAAGGGGGTGCAAGCTAGTATGTTATGAACGGCACAGGTACGACTAGGAAGTGTCAAGTGTGTGTGTTGGGGGGGACTGGGAAGGGGGATGGATGGCTTCAGTCCCAGATCTTCACCATCTGAGGGAAGATGTGTGGGGAGGGCAAGGCTTTGCAGTCAGAAGTTCTCCATCAATTCCTGTCAGTGAAGGTAAGATAATGGGGCTTGAAGATGCGTGTGAATGGAAGTTTTCCCACCACAAATATGGACAGAAGTTGAGCACTTGATTGGAGTACATTAGCAATCTCAAGTGATCAATACTGGACCCTGTCTGTCACCACCTCTGAGGAAAGAGAAGCCTGGGGCACTCAGGGACAGCAGAGGCAAAGGAGACATGGCTCCTGTCCACTTACCCATGCTTCAAAACAGGAGCATCAGCTCCCAGTCCCAGTTATGGGAGTTCACAGGATCCTACCAAGGACCTTTGCTCATCTCGTTTGAAGACGGCAGCTCTGCCTAGCAAGCCTACTGCCTCCTTGTCCTCTGAGAATAGGGAGCCTGGATACTCGGGTTAGAAAGAACAATCTCCCGAGAGAGACGGGGAAAGGAACCAAAAGAAGGTGCCTCTCCTTATTCACCACCTATTTTAAGCCACCAAAGTGTTGTCTGACTGGTCATTCCCAGCCAAAGAAATCTCTCTCATTGGACAGGAAATAGCTTTGCTCTCATTACAAATCCAGCTTCCCTGGAGTTTGCAAAGAGGCTGGTCGGCAAAATGTTCCTTTATACAGGCAGGCCAGCAGGTAGGCAGGCAAGGGAGAGAAACAGGGCAGGACACAGGGAGAGGACAAAAAATCCAGAGAGATCTTCAGCCTAATCTGGTGTGCTAGGAAGGCCTCGAGAGACAGGAGAGAGTGGGGACTCAGAACCTTGGCTGAGACAAAGGCATTCCCGATACAAACCCAGAGGCAATTCATAGCCCCTCATGGACACAATTCAGTCCACAGGCCCAAGTGGTATCTCCTGATCATTGGCATTAGATTTGAGAGGTGCAAGAGGGGACAGGATACCTCTCCATGTCTGGTCTAGGGATCCATGAGAGACCTTATAGTTGCTAGAGTTCAGGCCATTAGGATGGAGATGGGACACTGGACCATTTGGGAATCAATAGACAGCCGCATGTCAGTCAGGACAGCTTACATTTTCACTGACCACTGTGAGCAAGGTCATTCTGCCCTGCCAGTGTGGAAGTTAACTGTATAGGGTACCTGCTCCTGGTACACCGTTCAATGTGGGTAAAAATGTGTAGAGGGTTTTCATCCTGGGCCTGAGGCCCCAGCAACCTCAGTCCTCCAGGAATCTGGCTGCAGCTTCACAGGCCCAGCAAAATATTAATACCTGCAGTCAGCACCCAAGGAGCTGACCCAGCTGCTAAGATGGCTATCTCCCTCCGTGACCCTTCCCTGCAAGCTGAATGACCTGGAGCTGCCTCTAGGATGGCCACCTTGACTCTGCAGCTTCTAAGGGGGAGGTGCGTGGCTTGGACAAGCAGAGCTCTACCCTGGCTGCAGGCAGAGCTAGGCCAAACTCAGAACACCTATGAGCTTGCCTCCAAAGTGGCCCAGATCCCGGAAGAGAGAAAGAAGACCCAGGAGCTTGAAGACTGAGGAGGTTCCCAGTGTACTGCAGGAGGTCCAGGGGTGTCTGGGACGCTCCAGGCGCCCCAGTTCTCTTGGAGGTCCCAGCGCAAGGAAGGAAAGTTAACTCGGGCCAGGAGGCAGGACTGGGAAGAAAGCATGCCTGCAACTACACAAGGCATCCACAGCATCCCCACCTGGCCTCTTACCTGAAGTCACTGTACGGGTGGATAATCCAAAACCCAGCTGACTTAACCCTCTCCTGCTCGCGTTCCACCGCTTTCTGGCTGCCGAACATCCTTAGGGAGAATTTGTTGACCCCAGGTTGCAGCATGGCACCGAACTGGCGCTGCATGAAGCCGCTCTGGCCCAGGCGCACCTCGGCCTCGGGGAGGATCTGGTCGCTGGCGGCCGCGCCTCCCTCCACTTTGATAGCCGTGTCCGCCGAGGGCTGCTCGCAAGAGGCAGAGGCCGGCTGCGGCGGCTGCTGGGGCGGCGGCGAGGCTGCGGGCTGTGCCGCGGCGCCCGGGCGCTCGGGCTCGGTCGCCAGGCCCGGGGGCGTCCTGTCCTCGCCGGGGGACGCATCGCCCTCAGCGGCGATGAGCCGCCGTTCCTCCGCGGAGTCATGCAGGTGCCCGAGACTGCTGCCGCCCCCTGCTCCACCACTGCCGCCGCCCCGGCTGCCCAGCGAGGCCAGACTCCCGCGGAAGCGCCTGCAGTCACCGTTGGTGCTGGACTTGCCGGCGCTGCGGCCCGGCCCCTCGCTGTCTGTCGCCCCGAGGGCCGCACCCCGGGACTCCGAGCAGCCAGCGGCCACCGAGGGCGAGGGCGATGGCAGCGGCCGCAATCGGATGCTCCTTCGGCTCGGGTCTTGGCGGCCCCCGGCCCCCTCATCCTCACCATCCTCTTCCTCGTCCATGATCCACGCCTTGGCCCCCACCTGCTGCGGAAGGCTGTAGAGCCGCTTGCGCATGGACGGCGGCAGCTTGTCCATGGTGCCAGGGACTGGGCCGGGGGCAGCGATGCGGGTGCGGCACGGGGGACCCGCTCCAGGTGCGCCTGCCAGTGAGGACGCGTCCTTCGCTGCCTCACGAGCCCATGATCGCGCCGGCTGCGCGCCGAGGGGAGGCTCCTAGTCCGGCTGCGGGTCCCCGGGTTCGCTGCGCTGCACCTCCTCCCGGGCCCGGCTTGGGAGCGGGGACCCCACGCTCCCTCCCTCTCTTCCCTCCCTCCTGCGATCAGGGGCGCGGCGCGCGGCCCGGCTCCAGGCGCCCCGCCCCCGCGGGGAACAATGGGCGCGGGCAGCGGCGGCGCTGCGGCCACGGCGCTCCGGGAACCGCTCCCGAGCGCAGAGCGCACTGTCCGCGCGGTTCCCGGGAGTGCGTCCGGCGGGCGTCTGGGGCTGTCCGTGCGTGTGACCGCCGGGGCTCTGCAGCCGGCCACCCGGGTTCTCGCTTTGCCTCCTCTAGCTGAGCCCAGCCGGCCCGGTCCTGGGGACTCCCGCCGCAGCCAAGCGGAGCCCAGCGGCCCGCCGGGCTTACATCAGCCGCCGCCTCTCCCGGAGCGCCCTCCGGCAGCGCTCGGGCTCCCGCGCCCCGGAATATTCATGAAGCCGCCGCAGCTCGCGGGTTGCCATAGGAGCGGCTTCTGCAGCCCGGCCTGCCTACCTGGGCTTCTTAAAGGGGCAGCGGCGTCCCAGCCCAGACATAGAGGGGGCGGAGGGGGGCGGGCCCGGCGAGGGGCGCAGGGCGGAACCTCACCAGACCTTAGGGACTGAGGTAGGAGGCGTCCTTACTCCGGTGCGCGTAATGATTTCTGCTGGCCGTGGGCTGAGAGCTCCACGCAAGTGAAGGCTCCGGTTGGGGCTCAAGATTGGGGGGCGGGGTTTCCCAGTCTCTCCCGCGAGCTTCGGGCTTTCCTTGCCTAGCCTGCTATCTCTACGCTAGGGTCTCCGACCCTCCTCTGGGGAGGCGTGTCGGTCGTCAGGCTGCGGAGCGGCTGCTTTCCCGCAACTCGCCTGGAGAGGGGGTTTCCGGAAAACGCTTCGAGTCCGGGCGGCTCCCAGGGTTTTCCCGAGCCACGGGCGGGGGGCGAACCTAGCGTGGGTCTTCCCCGGCGCGGCGAGGAGGGCTTGCGGGGAAACTCTCCAGGCGCTCACTGGGCGCGCGGGTGGACCCGCTTCTGCGAGGTAAGACTTCGAAGAAATGCGCCGACAGTAGCAGTCACAGACGCGGGATCCCAGCGCCGGACTTCCCACCACCCACTCCCCGGCGCCTTTCCCGGAGCATTTTGATGCAGGGTTCCCAAGACCGGCGGGCTGCAGCCAGGAGGCTATGGGCAGGCTCCTCTGACGACCTGACACTCTGGGGAAGGCTTTGAATCCTTCGCCTTGTGCTTCCATCCAGTCGAGACACCTTCTGTGTGCACCAGCGTTAGAAGGTTCCATCTCCACCCAGACACACTCTTAACCCGCCCCAGTATCTACACAGCCCAGCCTCCATTTGATCCCTCTCTTAAGGCAGTCAGGGATGCACCTGGGCGTCTTCTTGCTCCCTGTATTGCATTCTCGATTTAAGGACAAATCCCAGTAGCTCAGACTACGGTATAGCTTAGCTACCCACACTTTAGGACAGCCCAACACCCAACATTAGCTTTAAAAAAAAAAAAAAAAAAAAAAAAAAGGGAAGGGAAGGGGTGGTTCAGAGGGAGAGCTGGCCAGAGAAGGTTGGAGTCCGTGTCAGTAGAGAAACAGACCCGCGGACAGGAAGGCAAAAAGGTCCGCAACTCTGAGGAACAGCATGCGTGAAGTTTAAATTTGAAATCTTAGCCCGCTTGTGTCCATACACACATCCAGAGTGGGAATTTTGGAGGCAGCTGGGTTTGGGCGGTGGGCAGCCTAGCGGAGTCTTTTCTGCTCTACCCACTGGACCACAGGACTTCGCATGGGGGTGGGGATGTCTAGGGTGATGACATCACCCGGAGCTGGCATTTCTACTTTTGAGCAGTTCTGAGCTGACAGTTCCCCGCACAGATGCCGGGAGGCACGATCTCGCGATGTCCTTGGGTCTCCTTGAGGAGTGCTCTTAACTGCCTGAGAGCCCTGACTGCCCGATGTATGAAGACCTCCCTTTAGCCCACTTGCTACAGTTTCTCTGATCACCAGAAACCACCCTGCAGTGACCCAGCTGCAGGAAGGCAGCACACACAAGGCATCTTTTCCTGACTAACCCAGATATTGGTTTTGTCTCCACTTCTGGTTCTTATTGAGTGAGTCCCCATTTAATCTGAACATCAATGACACCAGGCAGCCCTTGTTCCTCGGGATTAAGTTCCTTCTGTGGGGGGGAGGGGGAAGACAAGACTAACTTAAACTCAGAAGCCTGGGCACCATCACAAGGGTGAACAAAGATCAGATCAAGTCTACCTGAAGCAAGGGACCCTGAAATGTAACTACTGGTGCTAAAAGGAGCCCCAGGGTGGGAGGCGGGTAAGACAAGGATAGGACTAAGATTCTGTTTCCTAGGAACCACTGTGCCAGGCTGGCCAGGGGCCGCCTGATGACTCTCTAACACCTCACTTACCTTCAACTCTTAGCACAAACCATGTAGAGCCAACTCTGGGTATAGAATTGACACTTAGATAAGTTAGACCATACTAACCCCCTGTTGAGGCTGAGTTTCTCCTGTATCCTCCATATAAGGATGTGAATGGAGAATATCTACTTGCTGGTAAATCTAAGGGGCAGGGCAAGAGGATGGAACCTTTGTGGGCTCCATGTTAGAAGGTTAGACTCATGATCTGGAATAGAGAGGCCAGAAACTCATTAACTACTCATTAACTACTAGAAGGTAGATCACATCTTCCCCAAGAGCGATCTGGACGCTCGCTAAGCCTGGCCTAGCGAGGGAAGGCTTTCTGGAGGAGGGGGATCAGATTTAATGAGAAACACATACCAACCAAGAGGAAAATGTCTTGTGTCCTGCTCTAACACCGTCTGCTCCATTGGGTTTTTCGAGACAGAGTCATTGAACCCTTTGCTGGGTTGGGGGCAGCCTGCAAGTCCCAAGGATCCTCCTGTGTTCCCCACCCTTCTGTGCTGTAATTACAGGTATACGCAGCCACACCCAGATTTTTCTGTGGCTGCTGGATATTAAGACTCAAATCCTGAGGATGGAGAGATGGCTCAGTGGTTAAGAGCACTGGCTGTTCTTCCAAAGGACTCAGGTTCAATTCCCAGCACCCACATGGCAGCTCACAACTGTCTGTAACTCCAGTTACAGGGGACCTGACACCTTCACACACACATACCAGCAGGCAGAACACTGCTGAACCACCTCCATAACCCCTGTGAGCAGTACTTTATGCCTTATTTATTTAAACTACCTGACATTGTCATTAGTTGGGCCAAATGTGGCCAAATTTTGGCAATGTTCTCGCTCCTGTTTGCAACAAGAGAGCTAAAGCCCAGAGAGGCAAAACAGTCTGCCAAATGCCTCAGTGAGAAAGTGGTGGAGCTGGGATTCCAACAGCAATTCCTTCCACAGGTCAGACTCCAGCCTGTTAGCCAGCTGCCTTTCCCAGGTGGGGAGGGGCAGGCACGGGTGCAGGAGAGGGGGGAGAATAATGTAGACTACTATATTAAATGTAACGTTGTCTCCTGTCCTTTCTTAGAAGGCTGTGTGTTCTGAGATAATATCCTTGCCACTGTATGAAATCATAGAGCTAGGAAACGTATTTGCTCCTTTTGTTTGTTTTCTTAATGTTCTTGGCCAAATAACAAAACTTGGCGTCCTGTTCTGTGTTTGTTCCCCCAAAGAGGAATCACTTGGAAACATTTATCTGTGAATTCCAGAAGCCTGAGGGCCCCGGGCTGGAAACCAGAGCACGGGTGATAGGAGGCGAAGCTGTGGGGTTCAGTCATCCTCTGATACTAGCTGCCTGCGTGCGCCTCATCTTCCTCCTCTATCATAGTCACCTCACAAGTTGTCACGAAGACTAAATGAGGAGATGCACGAATGGAACAGACAACCCCACCGGTGGTGCTCAGTTAACATTTCATGATGGAATCTGGAATGAGGACCAATGGTTGGGGAGACACTTGGCCCTTGGAATCCATATGTTTGTTCATCTTAAAAATTCTTGTAGGGATGAAAGAGGTGTTTTGCTATACAGAACTGTTTCCGTTAGTTGTCACCCCTGGTAAGTCCTAGCTGGGTCCTCAAGGAAATTCTTCCCTCAGGCATGGGCATTTACCCTGTCCCCACCCCCAGTAAGCCCTACAGGCAGCTAAGTGGAATCAGAGGCAGCTTGTCTTGACCCTGGGATCAGGATCGCCTCCTCCACAGAAGACAGGAGTCTCCTCACAGAAGACAGGAGTCTCTCCAAACATGTATGCACTTCCATCTTTTTCTCCTGTGAGGATTGAATCCTGCCCGGTGTATCTCCTGCTCAGCTATGCCAGGCAGGGAAGAGTGGGTCACCCACATAGAGGTTTTCTACTGAGAGCCTGACTTGGAGACCAGGTCTCTCTTTCCCACCTGGGAGGTGGAAGGACACATGAGGTGGCTGCATGGGGTCTGATGTGCAGGAGAGTAAGTCAGTTGGCCAGATCTGTCCAACCTTAGGTGCCCCATTGTTTGCTCAGGCTTCCAGAGCTGGTGCTTGAGAAGGCTGATAGGTGCCTTGCTGGTTGAGGCACGAGGCCATCCCAGAGGGATGAGTGAGGACCACGGGGAGTATTGCAGAGGCTCAGGACAATGGCTCTCGTGAGTATGGTCAAGGTGGGACTTCTGAAGGAGGTAACCAGTGAGGTGTGAGCTTGGTTTTCTGGGCAGTGGGAAGAAGGAGAGGTGGGGGAGGGATGGAGCTATGGGGTAGAGGACATCCTGAATATGGAACGGCTTGGTAAGGAGGATGCTTGCTGTACTTGCTAGGTGGGATCCCCAAAGGATGGGACGAGAGGCAAGTACCCATCTTGGAGGGCTGCTTATCAGTTGGTTTTAAGGGAATATCTGTTGTCTCCATACAAGGTGAGTGGTGGATCCTCCTTACCCCTCCTCCTAGCACCCCATGGGCCAGCCTTGGGTCCTCAGCTCCTCATCGATCAGCTTTCTCTATGCACCCACTGTTCCCCAGGGATTCCACTGGGGCATGGGAAAGATCCTGGCTCGAAAAAGTATCCCTGAGCCAACATGCTCACCCTCCCCCTAATCCCATTAAGGCAATAGAGAGCCAGAAAACCCTTGCAGGCTCCCCTTCTTGTTGAGTTTAGCATCTGCCTGGTTTCTTTAGGATCTAGGAGAGGAAGCTATTGAACTGTCCTGGGCTTCATCCCTTGCCTGGGCATAAGGTCCCACCTGGGAATCCCGAGACCCTCATACATGTATGCACCAGGGCCCAGTAGAGCTCAAAGCCCTTCCAGCTTGAGGCCAGCCATGGCTCCTCTACCCTCCTTCTCGCAGCTGCCTCCTGTCCTGTGTACCCGCTGTTTCCTAGGGACTCTGCCAGGGAATGGGTGGGATCTCATGCCACCTCTTGCCCCTGAATGGGGTGGAGAAAGATATGCTGACAGCTCAGCCAGGCCTGGACTATGTCTCTGTGTCCTGCCAGGGCTCCAGGACGTCTGGGCCACCTGGACTGGGAGCCAGGCTGGACAGGGGGGCACTGGGAGGGAAGGCCCCTGAGGTGCCAGCAGAGAGGAGCTGCCAAGAAGTAAGTGGAAGAGACTCCTCGGCCCCAAGTCTGGATCTTGCCATCTGTCAGAGCTTCAGTAGGTTCAAACACACACACACACACACACACACACACACACACACACACACACAGAGGACAGTTTAAACAGCCTGGACTAGAGACTTGAGGGAGGGAGAAATAGAATGAGCTGGGGGTAGGGAAACAATTGGGACAGCTCTGGGGAATGGAGACTGAAGACAGCTGCGCATGTGGGGCTTTTCCAGGGACCCCAAGGTGATGCAGGGAATAGACTTGGCTCATGGCCTCCCACTGACCCAGGGAGGGCAGCTCACACTGTCCCTTGCCATCTCGTCAGCCCTCTCCTCTTCCCTCTCCCCCAACTTGACATGACCTCTTTCACTTGTTCCCGTCATTAAACCAATTATCTGTGTACTGGGCGCCCACCTCATGACTCTGAGACTCGGCATCCCATCTTCAGGTACAAGAGACTGTGGTGAACATGAGACAAGTTCCCCAAGTCACACAATGCAGGCCGGGCCCAAGAGCATGTGATGTGACCAGAGGACGGAAGGAGTTTCTGGAGGAGGGGCAAGGGTCTTAGGTTTGAATCTGTCTCTGGAGACATCGGGTGCACTTTGGAGACATGGAGATAGACAAATGGGGGGATGCCAAGTGAAGGGCACACTGTGAGCAGAGAATGGCCAGGGGGACCCACGAATGGGGATAGGTCACAAGGACACCAAGATGGGTTGGTTCTGGAGAAGACAGTGGGGAAGGAGCTACTAAAAGCAATTTAAGATACGATGGAAAAACCATTGAATTGTGCGCCCTGGGAACCCAGCCTTGAACTTAGCTGTGCAGAGTAAGCCAGGGTAACAATACACTGCATCCCTGTCCCCTGGAGACTCAAGTGGGGTCAAGGAGCTGGAGAGCGCTATGGAGTCATTCTATCGTGCTCCAGGAAGCAGAATCTGCCCCCTGAGCCGCGTGAGCACAGAGTAAGCGCAGCCAGCCTCGGGTGCCAGTCTGGGAGCCGTTCTCTCCAGCTCCCTGTGAAGCACATCTTTTGTACGGGGCTCTACAGCCCAGCCTCCCTCCCACAAGCTCTGCACATCAGGATAACCTGCTATTACATGAGCCTTCCTCTGGACGCCTTCCAGAGAGAGACAGTTCCGCTGTGTAATGAGAGCTGTGCCCCACTGGCCACGCTGTGGGGCCAGAAGAACAGGCAGAGCCAAGGAGAGGGCAGTGGAGACTGGGGCTTGGGCTGTGATGAGGGCTGTGGTGGACTGAGGCTGAAGGCATCATAGAGACGGTGACACAGGACCTGTGACAGGACTGAGGCAGATGCTACAGTAGGGGCAGAGACATTGTGGCATTGCACGGATGGGATCTCTGAAAGGGGCCATGACAGGGGACACAACAGAAGCTATGATGCACTGTGAGAGTCTGTGGCAGACACTATGGCAGCAGCAGTGATAAAGGCTATGCCATTGAGCTTGGCAGAGACTGACCGTGTAATGGGCTGTGATTGAGACAGTGATGGAGAGTGTGACAGACACTGTGACAGGCGCTGTGATCCAGGCTGTACTTGAGGCTTTGTGGGTGACAGGAGTCTGTGACAGGTGCTCTGGCAGGTTCTGACAGGGACTCTTGACAGGAGACTGACAGGAAATACTCCTATGACGGAGACTGTGCTAGCACTGGGACTGAGAAGGGTTCAGTGATTGACAGGCCCTGCAGGTACTGGGAAGGAGGCTCTAACAAGTCCTGTGACTGTGGCAGCTGGGAAGAAGTCTGTGACGGGAACTGATGGGCTGGGAAGGGGCTGTGGTGGGTCCTATGGCAAGGCCTGTGGTGAGACTTTGACAGGAGCCGAGACAGAAGTATGGCTAAATCTGGGATTGTAATCAGAGTTGGGACAACAGTTCCTGGATCCCAGGCCCATACTCCCACGGTCGACAGAGCAGTTGGCGGTGACAGCGCCAACACACAGGCCCAGCCAGGCCCAGGCATGTGTGGAAACATGGGCGGGCTGTGCACGGAAGCTGAGACGGGGAGAGCCGAGGGAGGCTGGCTCCCTAGGGCTGCTGTGTGCGGATGGCAGTGTCTGTGGTCAGGTCCTAGGCTGCTAGACTCTGGGTGGGAAATGCCCTCCCAGAGTCACATGGTAGCCAGCAGGTGGCACTTCTGGGAGGTGGTGGAGACTGTAGAAGTGGGATCAGCGGTAATATGTCCTTGAGGAGGAGATTCCAAAGCCAGTTTCTCGATTGTTTGGCCTGAAGCCTTGACAAAGTGAACATCCTCCTCTGTCCTGCAGCCCCCAAGGTGAAGTTCTCTGCATCAGAGGCCCAAAGTAATAGGAGCATCTGAGACATCCCTGAAGCATGGACTTCCCTTCTGTTTTTTCTTTGCATCTCTCATTCTCTTCCTCTCCTCTCCTTTCCTTTCTCTTTTCTTCGTGTCTTTCTTTCAAGATATGGATAAGGAGTTCTCACTGTGTAGCACAGGCTAACCTGAAATTTATTTTGCTGAAGCCACTCTTCTGTCCCAGCTTCTGGAGTAGCCAGGACCACAGACATCTGTGGTGCTGTACTGAGTTCTTCCTTTAAAGGAAACTGAATTTGTCTGGACTTACAGCTCTGGTGAGCTGACTGCCACTCTGGCCCTCTGGGCCTTTGTTTTCCTCCTAGTGGTTTCTTTTGGAGAACAATTTAGAGGGTGAGGTATATATTGGTGGGGCCACCTGTGAAGCCCCAAGTGATTTATTGCAAAACCTTCAGCTCAAGGTAAAAGTGAGCTTTCCATAGCGGTGAACGATCCTTTCTCTGGTGCATGAAGACGCTTCTGTAAGGGACACACATTTGTACTAAAGAGTAATTAACTCACGACTAGGATAGCTAACACTTGCAGAGCGTTTGCTCTTTGCCAGGCGGCATGCCAAGTGCTCAGCACGGATTAGCTCATGTAATCCGTGCAGAAACTCCGTCAGGTAAGTGGTATTATCCCCATTTCACAGATGATTAAATTGAGGCTCTAAATGCTTGACTGAATTGCCTAAGCTCCGAGGTTAGACAAAGATCATCGGGGCCTGGGGCAGTGACACCTGGTCTAGCCTTGGCTCTCATCCTTGCCTACCACAAGTAGCTTTCTCAGTCACAGCTACTGTGGTGTCTCTGTAGTTTTGAAGTTGAGAGATGTTGTCAGTGAAAAGGGCACCTTCATACGTGAGCTGGATGTCGCTTACATGGACATCCTCTCATTCTGTGGCATCCGTGGGACTGTGGCCACAAGGACTATGGTCAGGTTTGTTTTTAAGTCACTGTCTCACAGCAGAATCTTCATAGAAGGCAACTTTTCTATCCTGGATGGCTCCCAGACTGCCATGTCAGGAAGTGAGGTGTTGATATCATCTCCCTATACCTCCCCCCCTCCTGCCTGCTCCTCAGAGGCTCCCATGACTGATGCACCCCTCCTCATCCCTGTTTTCCTGGGAGAGGCTCTTTGTCGTCTCTGGCCCTGATTTTTTCGTGGCCTTCAGTTGGTTACCCGTTCTCAAGGCAGCTCCAGCCTAGAAAGACTCTGCCTTTAACAACTAAAATTCAGCTTTCCTGTCTGAGCTCAGCCCTGTGCCTTCTGCTGCTCTTCAAGGACGTAGAGAACCTCAGAAGCACTTTTAGCTCAGGGTGACTCCGTCCAAGCCCTTGCACTAAGTGACTTAAACAAACACTGGCATAGTACTGTGTGTCTAGGATGGTGACTCTGGCCCCGTGTGGCTCCCGCCTGGGAAAGCTCAAAGCTGTCAGAAGGATTCACTGTGCATTCCAGCCAACACTTGAAGATAGGGCCCCTGTCTCCCAGGCTCTGAAGGATGGTAGAAGCCTCACTTACTAAACACGACTTAGAAACCCTGGGTGGTCCCGCCGCTTGGGGAAAGCCCCTGCCTCTTCCTTCCTGGATTTCCTGTGGTATACAGCAGCCTTTAAAAATCTGCCTTTTGTTTCAGAGAAGTTCAGTTCAGGCTGGATTCTTTCCTGTTACAGAAGCTATCACTGCCTGCCCTACTTAACTGAGTATCCAGCTTGCTTATCCTCATCCACTGCCTGCCTGTGCGGCCCTCCCCAGCATAGATCCCACGATCCACCACCTCAGTCTTATGATGACAGTGTCTCCACTCCCTCACCTCATCATCTATCTTCTCTGTCCCCATACCCACTTAGCTCTGCACCAGCTCAACCGCTGACCCTCCCCGCAGGAGGTGCACAGACTGTAGCTGCCTTGTGAGGCCCCAGAGGCAACCACCCAGCTACAGACGTTGGGCTTCCTCAAATTCAGTTTCTGATGTGCCTCTGTGCTGCTTAGTGCTCAGGTCGGTTTTCCTGTATCAGCTGCGTCCTCAACCAAATCTACCCGTTAACTCTTGGGGTTGTGTTTGATTGATGTGTTTTTAGGTTTGCTCGTTTTATGTATATGACTGTTCTACCTGCTTATATGTGTTTGCACCACGTGTGTACCAAGGAGGCATTAGATCTCTGAAACTGTAGGTACCAACCGCTGGGAGCATCATGTGGGTGCTGGGAATGGAACCTGGGTCCTCTGCGAGAGCAGCTAGTACTCTTAACTGCTGAGCTATCTGTCCAGCCCCTTGTTTGTCTTTTTTGAGACAGAGTCTCATGTAGCCCAGGCTGGCCTCCCACTTTATAGCCAAGTAACTGTACATTTTCGTCTGCACATTTTCATCTGCCTGCCTTTACCTCCCCAGAGCTGGGATTGCTAGCATATACCACCACAATCAGTTTTATGTGGTGCTGGGGATCAAACCCAGGGCTTTATGAGTGCCAGGCACGAACACTGTCAACTGAGCTAGGTCCCTGCCCCCAGTTCTATGTGACACCTTGAGTTCCACTTGAACTCTTGTGCCCAAATCTCTGTCACTTCCAGTAGGGGTCTTTCTGACAGTAGCAAGCCTGAAGAAAACTCTGCTGTCCTGAAGTGTTCCTGGCACCTCTGTTCTCCCCTCCCTGTCCCATCTACACTTCTCAACGACGTCATATGCCGTTCCTTTTCACACCTTATCCCCCACTCCTCAGCGTTCAGCAATCAGCTTTACTCTCACTAGGTCTTAAGCAAGACCACGAAGGATGTCCTGAGTATCAAGAATGACCTTTGTTCTTTTTGTTTGTCGGTTGGTTTGTTTTTTGTTTTTTTGAGACAGGGTTTCTCTGTGTAGCCCTGGCTGTCCTGGAACTCACTCTGTAGACCAGGCTGGCCTCGAACTCAGAAATCCGCCTGCCTCTGCCTCCCAAGTACTGGGATTAAAGGCGTGTGCCACCACTGCCCTTCATGACCTTCATCCTTTCCTTATTGGCCTCAGAGCACCTGGCTGCTGTCTCTCCCTTCTTGACACGGCCCTCCCACATCTCTGACCAATCCTTGGTTACCTCCAGTCCTACAGCCTCTGTTGGGCCCTCAGATGTGAACTCTGTCCTTGACTCCATGAGTGACCTGCATTTTCCACCGAGATCTCTGTCCCTGGTCACTTGCAGCCAAGCCCTTGCCTCTGGTTACTGTCCACGCTAACAGCTCAGACCTTTTCAGTGATCTCCAGGCCTTTTTGTTCAACATCTTGTGGCTGTCTTACAAGTACTCTATACTCTTTAATTTACTTAATTTAGTACTTGTGTGTCTGTGTGTGTGTGTCTGTGGTGTGTGTGTGTGTGCGAGCAGCCACACATGTGTATTGAAATCTCTGTGGAGGTCAGAAGAAAACTCTCTTCCACCACCTCCTGGGACCCCTGGGTTCAAACTCAGGCTGTCAGACTTGCCCACTTGGGCCCTCTACCCACAGAGTCACCTCGCCAACCCCACTCTCATACTCTAAGTATCTGAACACCCACAGTATCTCCAAAGACCCTGCTTTCCCACTCACTGAAGACTTCCATCCATCCAGAAACCTGGGCATGGGTCCTGACTCCTTTCTGTGCGTCCTAAATCCAGTTAATTCAAAAGTCCCACTCTTTCTCCTTCATCGGTCTCTCCCCCTATATGTCTACTTCCCAGGTCCCTTGACACTACACCAGCTGCTTTCCTGCCTGGACTGTAGCATCTGGCCTCCTAGCTGTCTGTCCTCCCTGACTGCAGCCCTGCCCTACTCTGATCCAGCATGCTGCCAGAATGGCTTTGCAAAATGTAAATCTGCTTAAACTCTTCAATGAATTCCACTGGCCTTGGGATAAAGCCCGAGTCCTGCAAATAAGCTTCTTACAGCCCTCTCTGCAGCCAGTGTACTCCCTCCCCAGCACAGGGCTGGGGCCCCTCGGGCTTTCTGCTGGTGATCATGGGGCAGTACTGGGCCTAGTTGTCATGTGATGTGTGTGCGAGTATGTGTGTTTGTGTTGTGTTGTGTGTGTGTTTGTGTGTGTGTGAGACAATATGGATATGTTGCTTGCTAAGGACTGTGTGTGTTTGTGTGTATGTTTGTGAATGTATGTGTGTGAGTTTGTGCGTGTGAGAGTGTGTGTGTGTATGTGAGTTTGTGTTGTATGTGTGTTTGTGTGTGTGGGACAATATGGGTATGTTACTTGCTAAGACTGTGTGTGTTTGTGTGTATGTGTGTGAACGTCTGTGTGTGAGTTTGTGTGTGTGTATGAGTGTGTGTGTGTGAGACAATATGGGTATGTTACTTGCTAAGACTGTGTGTGTTTGTGTGTGTGAACGTCTGTGTGTGAGTTTGTGTGTGTGTGAGTGTATGAGACAATATGGGTATGTTACTTGCTAAGACTGTGTATGTTTGTGTGTATGTGTGTGAACGTCTGTGTGTGAGTTTGTGTTTGTGTGAGTGTGTGTGTGTGAGACAATATGGGTATGTTACTTGCTAAGGACTGTGTGTGTTTGAATGTATGTGTGAGTTTGTGTGTGTGAGTGTGTGAGTGTGTGAGTGTGTGTGTACATGGGTACACAAATATGTCCATGTGTATGGAGAGTAGAGGAGAACCTCAGGTGTTTTTCCTAATGTGTGTGCACCTTATTTTTTTTGAGAGAAGGTCTCTCTCTCTCCTGGCCTGAAGCTCACCAACTGGGCTAGCCTGGCTGGGTAGCAAGCCCCAGTGATCCACCTGTCTCTGTCCTCCCAAGCTGAGATTCTGAGCAGCGTGGCCAGCAGACCCACTTCTTTTACGTGGGTGCTGGAGATTGAACTCAGGTCCTCATATTTGCAAGGAAAGCACTGTCCCCACTGAGCTAACTCCCACGCCCCACTTGATGGGGATCTTTTAAAACACCGCCCACCACGTTTGGAAAGCAGACGCCATCCAGCCTGCATATGGTCCTTTTTACTATCTCCTGGGAGGCCGATTGTGTGTGCCCACCATCTCTACTCAGGGTTGATTAGGTCTACTCTGGCTAACTCTGACACTGACTTAGGTATCAGCCTAGAACCGTGTCCAGTGCTATCTCTCTCCAGCCTAACAGCCCCGGTATGGTGATGGGCAGCAGCAGAGATGTTGGAGGAGAGGTGGTAGTGACAGGTATGAGGATTTGATATCAGCACTCAGTGGGGAGGTGGAGACAGCTAATGGGCTCATGGGAAAGGAGCCACAGGTAGATCCAGGCCCATTGGCGCTAGCTAGGTCCTCTCTTTGCTGCTGGCTCTCTTGGCGACCAGCTGGAGGTTTGCTTAGACCTCTCAGTGACTTAACTGTGGAACCCTGTCACTTGGGACTAGTGGTCTGACCTTCATCACAGGGCGCTTGACACCTAACACTCCAACACTAACCTACCTAACACTCCTACCTAACACTCCAAATGCAGAGAGCAATCCTCCCAGGGATATTTGAACCTGTGAATATGCATGGATGCCGCTTTCCTCCGTGTCAAACCAGGGGCTAAGAAGGAAGGAGGTGAACAGGGTGGAGGGTACTGAAGAGGCATTTGCACTTGGGTAGGCTGAATAATCGTACCCAAAGATGCCTGGGTCCTCAGCCCTGTGGAACTAGGAATGCCACGTTAAGAAACAAAGAGGTTTTGACCGTGTCATTACATTTTTCTGGTCAACCCTGATAACCCCAGTTGGCATCCTCATCTCCAGGCTTCACAGAGGGAGGTGAAGGGACGTGTGACATGGGCATGAAGCAGTGCAGCCATTAGACCATGGTAGCTGTGAGGACAGAGGGAAGACTCACTAGCCAAGGAATGCACATAGAATTGAAAAGAAGCAAGGAACATTCTTTCCCAGAGACTCGGGAGGGGGCAAGACAGAAGCCTTTAATTCTGGTCCGTTGAAACTTCTGTCAGGCTTCTGACCTTCAGAATTTTAAGAGAATAAATGTGAGTCTTTTTTTTTTACTTTTAATTTATTCTTTGACAAATTCATACCTGTATCGGATGTGTTTTTATCATATTCTTCCATTAGTTGCCCCAGCAGTGAATCCCTTCTCACCCAATAAGCCCCTCTCCTACTTACACGGCTGTTTTAATGCATATGTATGTATGTATGTATGTATGTATGTATGTATGTATGTGTTATGTATGTATGCATGTCGCTTGCCTGAGTATGAATGGGCAGGGGGAGTAGTTACTGGTGCATGGTTACATCACTGAAGAAAAGAAAAATGAGTCCCCTCCCCCAGTAGCCATTAGCTGTCAATAGCTCGTCAGCTAGGAATGGGGCTTCAAGAACTTCTCTCTCATGATTGAACGTTGACAGGTCCGTTTTGTACAGGTAACAGCTCTCTCTCTCTCTCTCTCTCTCTCTCTCTCTCTCTCTCTCTCTCTCTCTCATAACAGCTGCTATGAGCTCATGAGAACTACAGTCGTGTCATCTCTCAAACCCAAGCAGAAAGTAGTTGGTTACTCCTGTAACAACTGTGCTACGGTGGCGTTATGGTGACTCTCGTGGCATACAGGGTAGATTGATGGGTAAGATCAATGATGACTGTCCCCTTGCTGCTTCTGTAGCAGCTTCCAGCATTAGGAAGAAGCTTCTAGGAGTTTCATTTCAGCTTGATTTCTCTATGTCCTGATGTCTTCGTGGGTATGATGTCTTCAGCAGTAAGGTCTTACATCTACTTCTGGTGGGAACCAAGAACAGTGGCAAGAGCTTGATTGTTTGGGGAGGCCTCTGAGTTTTCCCTAACTGACAGCTCATAGGAAGGTACTTCATACCTGGCATTTGGATTTTTAGTAACTCATGTCTTCTGGGATTGACATTATCTGCCCGTGTAGGTTGGGTACCTCTCTTCAAATGTTTTTTTTTTTTTTTTTTTTTTTTTTTTCTGAACTTATGTTTTAATTAGCTTACAAAGTAGTATGATTATTCCATATGGTTTTTTCATGCATTTTTAGTTCTGGTTAGTCATCCAATACTCCCTAGTTTTCTCCATCCTGATTAATCCTCATGCTATTTTTAAAAGTTATTATTCACTTTCTTTTCTTTTTTGTTTTTTATATATTTGAAGATTTATTTTATTTTGATATCTCTCTCTTGGTTCCTCTCCTCTACCTCTCTCTGTGTGTGTGTGTGTGTGTGTGTTTGTGTGTGTGTGAAAGAGAGAGAGAGAGAGAGAGAGAGAGAGAGAGAGAGAGACAAAGAGGCTAGAAAAGTGCATCCAAGCCCTGGGAGTTGTATTTGCAGACAGTTGTGAGCTGCTGGGATTTGAACTCGGGTCTTCTGGCAGTGAAGACTGAAAGCAGCAAGTGCTCTTAACCACTGAGCAATCTCTCTAGCCCTTGCCTTTTGGTTTCTGAAACAGGGTCTCAATCTGTAGGTCAGGTTGCCTTAGAACTCACAAACAGGCTGACTGTGAATACACAGCAATCTTCCTCCTGACTCGGCTTCTTGAATGGTGGGCTGATAGGTGTGAGCCATGTGTCCCAGATCTAAAATACATATTCTTTTAAGCCACCAAGTTTGTGATAGCTTGTCAAGCACAGTCCTCTTCTGCCCTTCCCCTCTGCTGCTGGCTTGTTGTTGTCCTTGGATTAAGCCCTGGGTTAAGCTGGCCACTGGGCAGCAGAGAAAACCTGTTCATCTCTACTTGGGCCAAGGAATGGTGGCTTTGGAAATATTCAAGGTAATATCTCCCCAGGGCAGCAGTCACACACAGGCCACCGTCAGGGTGACATGCTCAAGCTATTTCTAGGGGCTTTGTTGGCAGCAGGTTTGAACTAGGGCAGAAGAATTCCAGACGGGTAAGATTCAGCGTTTGCACTCCGTTTTTGGAATTCCCAGAAATACTTGTGGCAGAGAAGGAAGAAAGGGCAGAGGCCCTGGATGTGTGAGGAGAGAAACAGCAGGGGCTTGGGGTTAGGGTGTTAATGGAACTGTATTTATAGACACAGACTGAGAGGGTCTGATAGCATTTTGTCATGTCACTTTCCTAGCCCACTGCCCCTCCCCATGTCCTTCCATAATCTCACCAAGCAGATGAAGGATTCTAAGCCATTCTATTTCTTCCCAGTTTTCATCCGTTTTTATCTTTGTCTTGTTGAGCTGTGGGAGCACGTTCTGTGTGGGAGCACATTCTGTGTGGGAGCACATTCTGTGTGAGAGCACTTCTATGTGGGAGCACATTCTGTGTGGGAGCACATTCTGTGTGGGAGCACTTCTGTGTGGGAGCACACTCTACATGGGAACACATTCTATGTGGGAGCACATTCTGATGTGGGAGCACGTTCTGTGTGGGAGCACTTCTATGTGGGAGCACATTCTACATGGGAGCATGTTCTATGTGGGAGCACTTCTATGTGGGAGCACGTTCTGTGGAAGCATGTTCTGTGTGGGAGCACTTCTATGTAGGAGCACTTCTATGTGGGAGCATTTCTATGTGGGAGCACATTCTACATGGGAGCACGTTCTATGTGGGAGCACGTTCTATGTGGCAGCTAGTTGTAGCTTTGTCATGTATTGCTACAAACACCCATTTCCTCCCAGTGGTCATTGTTTTTGTTAGGCACTGCCCACCATATAGAATTTTCCACACCAGACTTTTCCCTGATGATCTCTGACTTAGATTTCACACCGAGCTGGCTTTGACTCTCCACGAGAGATACTCCTCCCGTGGAGGATTAGGAGCTGAGCTCTGCTGTTGGGAGCTCATATAGCATCTGTGAAGCCCGAAGTTCCACTCCAGTACCCCCCCCCAAAAAAAGATACAAGCAAAGGACACAATACTGACTTGGGCTTTCATCATATATGTCGGTTTTCAGGTGTGTATATATCCCATCTTTCATCATGAATTTGCAGTGTCCCCGTTCTCACATGCTACATGTAGCTATATATTTCTGGATTCTATGTCTAATGCTTTGATTAACTTCCATATGCTCACTCCTTACACCACTTTCTCCTAAATCAACATGACATACTGCTCTGGTCCAGCTGAGAAAGTTACAGACTACTACCCATAACAGACAGAAGTCCTTTATTGATCTGGTAATCAAAAGCCGAAGCTCGGGGACCTGGGGTTTTTTTTAAAGGCAGAACTCACAAAGAGATCAATAACAGGTGTGAGTCAGGGAAACCTGGTGAAACCTATAAGGACTATACACTCTGCTGATACTTTGGCTATACATCTGGGTCATGGTCTGGGTCATGGAAGGGTCTGAATGTGCTGCCAGGGCACATTCATTGTTGTTCAAGGGGTGGAGGGTTGGAAAGCACCTTGAGCAGAAAAATTGTGGAGTTAGGGTTAGAGTGGAACAAGATGGCATTTCTTCAGTCACTTCCACACTATTCGCTTTAACACACATACCCCCACACACCACTACCCATCTCTTTCAGAATTTGCCTAGATTTCTTACCAGGTTAACTATCTCATTAAAACGACTTGATTTTGTTAAAATATCAGATCGGTATTTCTGATCAGTATCACACTGAGTTTATCAGTTCAAGTCTGTTGTTCCTCTTATGGCTGTATCTTCCCCTGCAAGAGGAAGGCCTGCCTCTATTTAAACCTCCGGTTGTATTCTGGGAGTACCGTGCTGTGGTCTCGGCCCTGACGGCAGCCTTTTTCTCTCATTTCTGTTTCTTTTTGTTCCTTTCTGTCAAGTTCGGGGAGGGTAGTTTTGTAAACCTGCATTTAAGCCACCATGATTCCCAGAAGTCTTTAGATTGTGCCCTGAATTGAGGGTGAGGGCGGGGATGATGAGCTGAAACTGTGGGTGTGGGTGAAACTCAGAGGAGGGTAAATGCTAAATTGAAGCAGCAGAACTTAACAAAGTGCCAACATTTATGTGACTGTGGATGAACGAAAGCAGAAAGAGGAGTGAGGAACCAGCCGGGGAAGGAGTGCTGCAGAGCCTCGGAAGTCTAGATAGACTTTAGATTGTGGGCGTGGTTGTGGGCGTGGCTGAGGGATAGCCGCAGGCCATGTTGATGGCAGCCTGTGAGAGGAGAAGCAGCCTCACATCTTCGCAAAAAAAGACTCTTAGTGTGCAAGGTGAACCTGGGATTACTCCTGTCATATAAGACACAAGTGTCTCCAGGTAGAGGAGACCTCTAAGTGGTCTCAGTAGAAGGAAGGCCAGGGTGTTTAGACAGCGTGAGTTGAAGACTTCGGACAGCTAGAGTAGATCTGGTGGCGATGGTGTTGTTTCCTTGGGTATAGCGGATTCCGATTCAAAGGGTCTTGAGTGTCATGCCAAGCAAGCATTCTATCCCTACCCCCACCCCCCCAACCCTTACCCCCACCCCCCCCAACCCCCACCCCCCCCAACCCTCACCCCCACCCCCAGTGTCCTCTGACTCAGTCTGTTGTTTTTAGACGTTTACCCAGCAAACTCAAGTTTTGGGTCTTAGATGAACGGGAATTAAGATTGGAGGGGAGTAAATTTGCTTATGAGTTTTTTTAGGTTTAAGTGATTTGTGTATCTGGGCAGAGAAAAGACAAAAACATTTGCTATTAAGAAAGAGACAGAAGCAAGACGGTGGTGGCGCATGCACTTGGGAGGCAGAGGCAGGCGGATTTCTGAGTTCGAGGCCAGCCTGGTCTACAGAGTGAGTTTCAGGACAGCCAGGACTACGCAGAGAAACCGTGTCTCGAAAAAAAAAACAAACAAACAAACAAAAAAAAAAAAGAAAGAAAGAAAGAGACAGAAAAGTAGGATAAATAAGGAGAAACAGAGACAGGAGTTAGGGAAAGGGAGAAACCAAGGATTGCAGTGAGCAGATGTTCAGAAGTGACACCTGATAACATGAACGAATTATTTAGGAATATGCTGATTGAAAACCTAATGTGAGGAGTTAGCAATGTAACAGAATTGAAGCACTTGTATAGCATGCACAAAGCTCTGAGTTCAATCCCCAACACTTCATAAAACCCAGGAATGGTAGCACACACCTGGAATCTCAGCACTGGGAGGTGGAGAAGGCAGGAGGATCAGACGTTCAAGGTCGTCTTCGGCTATATAGCAAGTTCAAGATTACCCTGGGATTGGGTGAAACCAGGTCTCAAAAGAACAAAACCACCAAACCAAAACTGCTATGAACATGATACTCTGATATCGGCAAATGATACGCAGCATTGTTCTGTGTAAGCCTGAGATGTGTACCTGTTAGCAATGGTAGGTTTTGGTTTTGTTTTAATTTTTAAAAACTATATTTTCTAAGGTTTTTTTTTTTTTTTTTTTTTTTTTTTTTTTTTTTTTTGGTTTTTCGAGACAGGGTTTCTCTGTGTAGCCCTGGCAGTCCTGGAACTCACTCTGTAGACCAGGCTGGCCTCGAATTCAGAAATCCACCTGCCTCTGCCTCCCAAGTGCTGGGATTAAAGGCTTGCGCCACCACCGCCTGGCATTTTCTAAGTTTTTTTAAAAAAAAAGATGTTCCTGAACCGGGCAGTGGTGGCGCACACATTTAATCCCAGCACCTGGGAGGCAGAGGCAGGTGGATTTCTGAGTTCGAGGCCAGCCTGGTCTACAGAGTGAGTTCCAGGACAGCCAAGGCTATACAGAGAAACCCTGTCTTGAAAAAAAGAAAAGAAAAAAAAAAAGATGTTCCTATTGCCTTTGGAAGTTCAGTAACAAAGTCTGTTTGTTTGTTTTACGTTTTACTTTTCTTTTTATGAAGACTCATGCAGTAAGGAGATCCCAGCTGGAACTGGAGGAGGACGCTTTGAAGTCAGTGCTCAAGGTTGGGGGGTCCTTAGCAGGTATAACTCTTAGCTGTGTAAGCAGAAGGTGAAGCAGGTTGGCCAAATTTAGCACTCTATCTAGCCCAGCTTGGTTCAGAGGTCACCCTCAGGACACAGCCAGGGGAGAGCAGTCCTTTACTCCCTTCTTTAGGGCTCTGCAGACCACCCCCAAACTGGCATGAGCCAGTTCACTGGAGGACACCAGTGAAATACCCCCCTTTTCTGGATCCTGCACAATATATCCTGACCACCCCCCATCTGTACCTTAGACCAAAAGAAGTAAGAGTTTTGAAAGGCTGGAGTACTTCAGGTGTTATTGGAAGGGGGCCTGGCTGTTGCTATGGCTATGTGTTAATGAATGTCCTATTCACTATGGTTGTACCAGTATAGACATAGCCGGTCATTCAGACACCGGTGCAAAAGCTCATTAGAGCAGTGCTCAGTATTCAGCAGGTCGGAGTCCACGCAGAGCCCCCACAGCACCCAACCTCAGGGTTGACAGCACAGTCGCCTCGCTGCACCTTCAGAAGTGAAGACGTTGTTGAGAGTCACAATGCCCTCCCTTTGACTCTCAGACTATTGAATCAACAGACCCCAAGAAATTGGAATTTTCCCCAGAAATCACATTCTGGGAGAAGGAACAGGCTGAACCTTGGTATCAGCAAGAGGGGGAGCTTGTCTCCCAGAAGGAGATTTCACACAGTTTGACAATTTGTCAGACCATTTTGCAGGAGCTACTGGAGCTGAGATAACGGCAATGAAGAAGAGGAGGAGGAGGAGGAGGAGGAGGAGGAGGAGGAGGAGGAGGAGGAGGAGGAGGAGGAGGAAGGTTGGGACCACACCGTATCTAGGGTTGTTTAGTTGCAGAGCCCTTGTGTTTATTTAAACCTCAACTTCACATCAAGACCTAGAAGAAAGACCTGGACATTGTAGTCGTCTCTGTTCCTCTTCTCAGTGTGGTCATATCACATAAATCAGATTTGCCTTTTGCTCTTGCTTGTTTAACTGGCCTGTTGAGGACAGGCAACCATGCTTGTGGGGGCTGCCCAGGACCGGCCTCCGACCTTAACTCTGGTAACAGCTCTAGACTGGTGGCCTCTCCTTCCAGTGTCAGTAAGTGTGCCTTAGGAAGAGCCCTTGGGAGAGCAGTCCCTTTTGCTAACAGAAGTGGGGGTGACATGGAGCAGGTGAGGAGGGAGGGGTCGCTCAGGCTGAAGGTCATCCCTGGTACCTACCAGCTTCCCTTGAGCTTCCCACCAAGACAGTGAAGGAAATATGATTTGTCTCTGACTCATGGTAGGCATTCCATAAATATTTGGGATGAACAAATGAGCGGGCGTATTGATTAATTAGGTAGTTTTGTGAGCATGGAGCCCTTACATGGCTGGATGAGGAGAAAAAGATGGGCTCTTTTTAGACCAAGAATGTACAGATAAAAATACCCATGGTGCCAGGCCACAAGTAGAAAAGAAAGGAAGGGTAAGTTGCCAACATTTGTGGTGGTGAGTCAAGATGCCTGTGTATTAATCATGATACTTTAAAAATCCTTTGTTGGTGCTAGAATCACAGGTTAGTAAGTCTAACCAGGTCCAGAAAGAAGCTTCCAAAGCCGCAGACAATTAAAGCAAACTTCAGGCTTCTTGTTTTCCCATCTCTAGGGCTTTTCCACACCTATGTCACTTCACAGGGGACTTTCTCCCCAGATGGAGAGTGGGTGACCAGTGCTTCTTACAAACAAATGTTGGGGAGATATGGTGTACTTGCTGTATGCCTGGCAGCATGCTAGTGACTGGTGATATAACTGTGGACTGTGTATTAACTTGCCAGGGAGGCAGACAGGCAATTAATCAAGCAATTACAGTGAGGAGAGGACGCCCGGCTTTGGAAGTCCAGAGAAAGCATGGGGCTAAAAGGTCAGGTGAGGGTGCTTGAGATGGGAAGCAGACACCTCACACACCCCTCTTACAGCTTCCCCAGGCACATCACCATTCCCTCACAAGCATTCTGGACCGATCTGTCTCTGACTCGATGTGAGTGCCCTGCTCTCCAGATAAGAATCACACTTCAGAGGCCAAGGAGACAGAGATACAGGACAGGCTGCTCAGACGGAGGAGGCCTAAAGCATGGGGAAGGCCCTAGAAAGGAAGGGATTGGGGCGGGAATGTGGAGGACTGGTGTGGAGGCTGGACCTCCACCCCACTGCCCCCAAGCAGGTCCTCCCACCTCAGGCCGGTTGTGAGGCCAGAGATTCTCCAAACATCTCCATCCTTGCCCGTTTGTCCATCTCCCTCCTCCTCTTACCTCCACCTCACTGGCTGCTCACCCTCCTCCCTCATCAGCTCACCCTGAGTCACAACTCCCATCCTTCTTGATTGGATTGCTAGCTTGTGACACTCAGTCTCTTCTGAAGTGTGGGGGTAGAGAGAGAAATGGAGAGAGGAGTAACCGTAGCCCTCCCCTCCTGCTCTTCTTCATCCAGGCACTTTCATTTGGCCTAGTCAGTCCCCCCTCCCCCGCAGGAAATGGAGGTAGGGGAGTCCTGGGTCAGCAAACTGGTCCAAAGGTTAAGGAAATGCCACCAGCTTTCTCAGCTGGACATGGCTGGGTAAAATAATTGGGTGACAGAAGTCTGGCTTCGCTAAGGTTTTGTTGGCATGGCTCCTTAGGCTGGGATGGGCCACTGTGCACTTTGCAAGTTTCTCAAGGACCTCTTAATTCAACAACTGGGGTCCCATGCCTGGTTCCAGGGGCTCGTAGACATCCCTGAAATTGTGTGCAAAGCCTTTTGCATTTATACATACCCTTGTTTCTAGAAAGCCCACAGATCCCATCAGACTCTCTGATGAAGCATTTATCACACAGATGGGCACAGAACCCCTTCTCCGGGGCACTGTAAGAAGTGGCTACTGTTCATCTGCCCCTTCCCGAGAGGTCCCTCCCCTCCACCCTCTGGGTTTCTTCCACTCCTGTGCTCCTGCAGACAGCCTGTCCCCAGAGCCAGCTGGGGCCATGTGCTTCTCTGCTCACCTGGACCTGGCACTGCTGTGTCTCCATCGACTGCCCTATTTAGGAGCAGCTGAGCTGACTGCAGAAACCAGGTCCAAATTTGCCCACTCCAGAGGTGTCCGAACTTTGAGGAAGAGGGAAGCCAAGGACTTCTGAATCTTTGTGCTTGTGGAGCATGGGTTCTGGGGTCAAAAGGACACCACTCCAGCCTGGTCTATTCTTCCTTGGCAAGGTAATGAGCTTCTCTAAGGCTGTTTCTTCATCTGCAAAATGGAGGAAGTCACGTCTTCCTCCACTGGTATTGTGCAGACCAGCCAAGGTAATGGTGATAAAACGCCAGGTCCTTGCTAGCTTTTACCTGGCACATTTGGATCCAGACATTTCCTCCCCAGGGTCCCTGGCAGGAGGTAGTCCAGCTATTCCTGGGGAGCTGTCACCATCTAAGGTGGCCCAGCCCCCGTGTGGCTGTGCTGATCTGAGAAAGTTAATTAGCTATTCTTTGAGTTGAAGTGACAGGGACTCCAGTGGCTGGCCAGGAAAGAGAAGGGAGGTGACTCAAGGATCAGGGAACCAATGTTGTCAGTGCACACACACACACACTCACACATACACATCTGTCTGTCTGTCTGTCTGACTGTCTGTCTGTCTGTCTGTCTGTCTGTCTTTTGCACTGTTTCTCTATGAGATTGGGACAAGGCAGCCAGCAACTCCCATCACACATCATGGTAAGTGGTGTAGTAGGAGAGAGAGCTTTTTTCTCCTAGTGACCACACAGAGACTCCCCAGACATGGACTAAGACAGAACAGGCTTTGAGTCACATGCTTATTCTTGAGCCAATCACTGTGGACAGGGCTAGGGGCAATTAGGATTGACTAGGTCATGTCTTGTGACCAGAGAGTAGGAAATAGTAGACTATGGTGGTGGTGGGGGTGTGCCATTTTGGAGCCGTGTGGAGGGAGTGGGGTCAGGTTTCCTTAGGAGAGGAATGCTTTTTTAGAAGTCTGGGCAAACAAAAGCAGTGGATGATTCTATTTGGCCAGCTTCTCTGGACAACCGTCAGTTTAATACCAGTCCTAGCTCTGTCCTGCCTGCACAGGCCAAGACTTTTGCTGAGTCAGCCCCACAGGGACAGGAAGTGTTACTATGACCTCTCCTATCTTTCTCTCAAGTTAAGTTCTTATGGTTCTCATCTCTACATAAAATGGGGTTCCTGACCCTCTTGTTCCTCTACTCTCTTGCAGAAAACAGCAGTGTGCTTGGAAGCTGGAAACAGGGCCCTGACTTGAGGATTAGCAATTGAATTGTGACTGAGATCTGAGGTGTTGTCTTTAGTGTCCTTTGTTGCCACCCACTGGTCTGGTGCTTCTTTAGCATAGGGACAGTTGACTGTGGAGGATTTCTCCTACACAAGGAAGGGATAGGTGAATAGGAAGAGGCTAAGAAAGAGGAAGAAGAGGTAGGGGGTAAGGATCAGGAAGAGGGGAAGCAGAGAAAGGGAGGGAAGGGAGAGAGATGAGTGGGGAGAAAGCCTCGGCTCTCAGGTTGGGAGCTACACTGGCAAGCTTTAAATAGTACCCAGTTTGTGCTGTACATAACGAAGGTGCAGAAGAAGCTTGTGGTTGGGAGTCTTTTTTTTTTTTTTTTTTTTTGGTGGTCAGGATAAATATAAGTCTGTTTGGGCAACTATAACAAATTGCCACACACCGTGTGTGACTTACAAATGACAAAAGTTTCTTTGTCATAGTCTAGAAGCTGGGAAGCTTGAGATTGGGTGCCAGCATGGTCAAGTTCTAGGGGAGTCCCCCCTTTTTTAGAGTGCAAATTGGCAGTTTCTAGCTATGTCTTCACACGGGAGGAGGGGCAGGCAAGTTCCCTCGGGCCTCTTTATGAGGACACCAATCCAAATCATGGTAGTTTTACCCTCATGAGCTAATGACCCTAGGGCTCTACAGTCATCTTAAGGGCTGGATCATGGGAGAGCACATCCATTGAGACTCTAGCCTTAGGCTTCCTGAAAGAGAGACCTTGGAGGAAGAAGCAGTGTCCAAAGTTTAGCTCTGAAATTCAGTGTAAGGTACGGAGGATGGACTGTGTTCAGCTGGAGTCAGAGGGAAGCTGGCAGGAGAAGGGGCTTCTCCTCTGTCTCCATTCTTCCTTTCTTAGTTGGGCTGCACTTTGGAGATCACCCCTAGGCTAATGAGAATTCTTCCTTAAGCTTAGAACCAATTAAGCAGTCAATGGCTCTGATTAGTTACTTCTCTCAAAGAGAATTTTAACAGACAGCCTTCTGCCTTATACCCTGGGGGTTATTTAGCTCTGAATTTGCCTTGAAGGGCCTTTAGGGGTGTCTGAAGGCTGGGAGAGGGGAAGAGGGAGTGGAGGGGAGTGGGGGGGGGGACTAGAATGGAGTCCAAGCAACTCTGTAAGTACTGCAACCTTACAGGACAGCCTGTACATCATTCACTTCAGAGTGCCACTGTGTGCCTGAGGCAGGAGATGGTCCCCAAGAAGATGTAAAGAAATGTGTGTGGGGCAGACAGAGAATTATCAAAACACCCTTGGACATTTGTTATGCCACCTCAGCAAACAAAACTGAAGCAAAAACATTTAGAAAGTAACCATAGAAAAACAGTCCAGAGAGCTTGGGAGAGGTGGACCCAGATGGGGAACACTGAGCCACAGGGAGACACGGAGGGAAGGGAAAGACAGAGTCATGTGCTGGGTAGAAGTCAGTTCTACAGGTTACACTGTGGATTCTGAGTGGGTGAGTCACTGGCTTTAGCTCTTAGCCCTCTGAGAGTATAGATCTAGATGGTGTGGCTGGGTACCTGGCTGGTGTCCTTCCCCCCAGGACTCCTGTGCTCTATCATGAGATGGCATGAGGGAAAGCACATTGGAAACCAGAAAGAGACAGTGGCACGTGGTGCATATAGGAAGGACACCATGTTTGTTCTTAGCATGAATTCCAACCAGCAGGAACCCCCTAACACAAAACCCATTGGGCCTCATTCATTCATCCCGCACCTTCATTTTTCAGTCAGCAGAGACCAGTCCTCACCTGTGTCTTCAGAAGGACAGCAGAGCAAGCTGCAGAGTCTCAGGGCCCAATTCTCTCCATCCTAAAATGGCTATAAGCCGGGCGGTGGTGGCGCACGCCTTTAATCCCAGCACTTGGAAGGCAGAGGCAGGCGGATTTCTGAGTTCGAGGCCAGCCTGGTCTACAGAGTGAGTTCCAGGACAGCCAGGGCCACACAGAGAAACTCTGTCTCAAAAAAAAAAAAAAAAAACAAACAAAAACCAAACAACAAACAAAAAAAACAAACCAAAAAAAAAAAAAAACAAAAAAAAAACAAAAAAAATGGCTATACATCTTCCCTGAGGTCAGAGAAGCCTCTAGAAGGCAGCCAGGACCCAGAAGGGCTGTCCGAGAGCTTTGCAGTCTGGTTATCAGCCATTTTCTTCCTTCTGAGTAGGAAGTGTTTTGTAGGAAGAAGGGTCATGAGTTTGAGGCCAGTCTCAAAAGCAAACAAAAAAGATCTGACTTTCCATAGGTCCCTGGTCATTGTCTCCCCATCCTGTCCTTCTTTCTTCTCTCCCCAATCTGATCTGTTCATTCCGAGGCCCTCTGCCTAGTGTTGGCCTCCTGGGGACAGTGCAGTGGTTTTTCAGGGGGATTCCCTGAGATGAAGGAGGAACAGGTTTGTCCCTGGCTCCGACACTGACATGTTTAGTAGCACTAACTCCCAGCCTACTTCTTTGGCTTCAGTTTGGGGTGTTGGGAGTCAGCCTGGAAGATTGGCTTCTGACCCTGCTCTGCAGCTCTGGGACCAGCTGCTCCAGGCCTGAGATGTCCGCACTTGACACTGTGTCACCTTCAGGCACCTGGAACCCTTCCAGTTGGCTCCACTGCCTAACATCTCTGGAACACGCAGTGTCTCTTTCACATGAAGCAGGGCTAGAGGAAGGAATGACCGATTCCATCTTTTGGTGACAAAGGACAAAACCCAGTACATAGAAAACCCTAGTGCAGACCAGGACAGGGTGGGTAGATGTGGGGAGAGTAAGCTGTCATTTGTGGGCAGTTAGGCATGGAATACTGCAAATGACATCTTCCAGCTGAAAGAGAAGTCCACAGCAGACCCCTGGGGCTCAGGAGCCCTTGTTTCATTCAGTTTATAAAACTGCTCTGTATCCAGACAGCCAGCATTCTGAGAAGGCAGTGGATTAACATCCTAAAAACCTATCTTCCGTTTCACCTCCAGCCAGGAGATCAGAAAGGGGGAGGGGCCAAGGCAGTCAGTCATTGTGAGGCTCAGGCTTGCCCCTCTGGTCTAGTCAGGTGGTCAGCCACTGGTTTTGATATTTGGGATGTCTGTGTTTCCCTCCCTGTCCCTTGCACACTTCTCTCATTCTGTAGATACACGTACATCCTGAAGTGCCGAGGCAAGTTAGTTGCTGCTGGCATCAACTATTTTATATATTCAATCTAAGGGCATCTGGACCAGGGGAGGGTGAACCCAGAACAAGCAAAGCATGACCAGTGTGTGCATGCTAGGCTGTTACACTAATCACATGAATGTGCCCATTCCTTTTTACGATGTGGAGTACAGCTGTGTCTCTATCATGCAGAATGTACAAACGCCTCTGTGAGCCTGAATCATCAACCTAAGGGACACATGAATATCCAATGCCTCTTGACCGCTGCCAAGAACCTGTGGTCCTCCTCCTGTCTCCGCTTCTAACTAAAGATTGGCCTCCCACACAGCCAGGGCTCTCCTCACACCCTCAGCTCCTGAGAGACGTAGACTCTATCTCCGAACCAAGTGAAAAGAAAAACCCTAGGACAGAAGTCATATCGGCTCCACTAAGCTCCCATGTCTGGATCTGTCCATTGTGATCAGAGAATACAATGACTGTGTTCAGTTCATTGTGGTGGCAGCCGCTGCTCGGGAGCCTGAGGCAGGAGGATCGCCAGTTCAGGACTTGCATGGACTGTGTCGTAAGACCATGTCTCAAAAAATAATACAAACAGGGGCTGAGGCTGAAGCTCAGTTCCCTCCCTAGCTAAGGCCTCACATATCTCTTGAGATGACTCTGGGAACCTTCTGCTCCCTGAAAGAATGGTAAGACCCCCCAATAAAAGTTTGAAGAGCTACCATTGTCCCTTGCGGGGGAAGTGATGCCACATAACATCAGGGCAAGAACCCTGGCCATATCCACCCTGAGCCAGCACCAGCTTCTGAATGCTTCAGGCCACTCAGGGGAAATCTGAAGACAGGGGCTGCATCTGTGGCTATATCTTCCTGTGTTCGAAGCAGCTATTTTTTTTCTGAGAAGCTGGCCATGACCATGTGTCAGGTATTAGCAAGCCCGTCTCAGCTTCCCTTCTGATTTGAGTCAGAATTCCTGAACTATGCATTAGTGGTTTAATAATTATGGTGATGACCCAGGACCACAAGGAGGAAACATATTTAAGTGCATGCTCAGACACTTTTGAACCATCCCCAGGTGCAGAGGGAAACAGGTAGGCTGGACCAGAGCTTTATCTGACACTTCCCATACGCTAAGTAACAGTAACAGAGCCTGCTAACGTGCTTGAGTTTGACCTGCTCATTTCAAAGACCTGTTCAACTGTCCATGTCAATAGTAAAATGGACTCAGCTTTCCACAGGAGAGATGTGCAGGGCATTCAAGACTCTCTGGGCAAGTGCAATGGACTTCGCACTGAGGCCTGGGGAGAATCGTCCTAAAGTCACATGGGTGGGCAAGTTACTGAGGCAAGTGTTTGGGGGGGTCTTCCTCTTCTCATGACCCATTTCTCTGAGCACTGAGGAATGTGCATTTAAGCAAACTGCCTTTCTTCCATAAAAGTACCTTCCTTCCCCTTTATTAAGAAAAAAAAAGGCATTAATTTTAAGATCTTTGACAGCACATTGCTATAGCAGGTGGTCAAGAATCTCCATTTTTCTGATGTTCTCTGGAAGACTTCTCCGTTCGTGAACTTTGCCAACACCTTTTCAGGGGGTTCAGTACATAGCCTAGGAGGCAGATGCTGTGTTTCCCAGTTTCATTTCTGAGATAAAAAATATCCTGACAAAAGCAACTTAGGGGAGAAAGGGTTTGGTTTAGCTCACAATCCAGGGTACAGCCCTTTACTGTGAGAGAAGTCACAGTGGCAGGAGCTTGGGACAGCTGGTCACGTCACATCCACAGTCCAGAGCAGAGAGAAAATGAACACTCAGTCCTCAGCCAGCTTTCTCTACCCTTGCACAGTCTAGGGCCCCAAACATGGAAGGACGCTGTGCACTTTCAGACTGGCTCTTCTCATATCAGCTAGGGTAATCAAGACACTCTGCTCCAGGCTTGCCCACAGGCCAACCTGACCTAGATAAAGCCTCAGACTCTCTTCCCAAGTGATTCTAGGTTCTGTCATGCTGGCACTTAGCTTTAACCATCACACTGAGATTTCTCCAGTCAGTCCCATAATTTTGTACAGAGGACTCTAGGAACCCAGTCTGGAGTTTAAAGGCTCCAGCTTCTCAGAAAGGGACAGAGGGACATAAAGTCCTGTCTGAAGAAGGCAACTCCACAGGGCCTTCTCCTTCAGGGAAGATAGCGTCAACAGTGTCTACAGAACACTGTCCTCCCTCTGGGTCTGCTTAGGACACTGTCTTCTGGAAGCTCAGGGCCACCCCTTGGATTCTGACTCCCTGAGCCCCTCCCACACCATCCATTCTGCCAGCCTTACAAAGCTCCTCTTCCAAGAATGTCCTCCCCTGGGTAATTGGACCCTCAGGCCATTGACATTTAAAGAAATGTTTTTGACCTTTTCAGCAGTTCCATAAAATCACAAAATAGAACTCTAAATATTACTGCAGTCTCCTGCTTGCCCAGATCCTGGTGGAGACTCATTTTCCAGGCTAAGTCAAGAATGAGGGAAAATAGCATAATAGCCAGCAAAAAGGCGGTTCTTCTCAAACTTCTCCCTTTTACTCATTTCACTCTGGCCTGGGCTAATTGAGCCAGGACTGGTCTCTTACTCCACCATTTCTAGTCATAGACACCGATACCTCTTTTGCTCATTGTCACCCAAAGGACACAGTTACATTGGAAGTGTGGGGTTTCCACTCTCGAATCGTCACAGTGATAAAGATCTCCTTGTGGTTTAGACGTGTGACTTGGCTGCATGAGGACCCCTTCCCTTGTGTTTCTTCACCATCCAAGTGGAAGCAGGAACGGTAGATGCAGAAAACCAGTATTCTCTCCAGAGGGATATGCAGGAGAGGACTATGGGAAGGGAGAATAAATGTATTAAGAGACTTTTTTTTAAGAAGAAATCTGGTAAACATGAAGGCGAATTAGGTATTAGACACCTCAGAATGGTTCCTTATGTGACTAGATATCAGGCAAAGAGTAGAAACCTATATTGTTTCCTTGATTCCAAAGAATAGTTTTGCCATCTAAAAAAGGCGCTGAGAAACACATCTGCAGAGTAAATCCAGCCTTGGAGTTGGAAATGTTTGTTATGGATTTTAAGTAACAAGTTCATTAAGGTGGAAGTTTTCTACACAAAATTCACTCCTTTAAAGTCCATAACTTAGCGGGGGTTTTAGAGTAGTCATAGAATTGGATTCCTGACCACAACCTCATTTTGCAACACTTCCATCACCCCCCCCCCCCCAGACAAAGCCAACTTGACTCAGTGTAGGGACATCTGGGAAGAGGAACCCTCAACTGAGAAATGCCTCCATCAGATTGGCCTGTAGGCAAGTCTCTGGAGGCATTTTCTTGATTGTTGGTTGCCTGTGGAAGGGCTCAGGACAACGTGGATGCTAAACAAGTGGTCCTGGGTTCTATAAAACAAGATGTGCAAGCCATAAGAAGCAAGCCTGCCTTTGTGGTCTCTTCTTCCGTTTTGGCCTCAGGTTCCTGCTGGAGCTCCTGCCCTGACTTCTCTCAGTGATGGAGCATGACCTGAGAGCTGTAAGATGGAATCAACCTTCTCCTTAGTTGCTTTGGTCACGGTCTTTATAGCAGCTAGAGCAGACAACCTATTAGCAGTTGCTCCCATCACCCACCGTGTCCGCCCAAGTCCCCAGAAACTCCCAATTTACGTTCTAGATCCACGAATCTCTATTTTGAAAATTTATGCAAAGTTGATAGCATAACAACACGCTACCTGTTAAGTCAGAAAATACTATTCTCAAGAATTATTCATGTTGAAGCATGTATCAGGTGTAAATAACATGCAATTGTATGGTTACATATGCATCCTTTTCTAGTACCAATTCTGACATCAAGTGGGGTTTTTTTCCAGTCTCTATCACAAAATATTTGCCTTTTTGTACACCATCACCAGCCACTTCTTTGGTACTATCTGGGTGGCCAACAACTCAATTCTCACACTAATTGTCCAGGACTAACAGAGACCCCACAGGTTAAGGGCTCAGTTCCATGAGATGGCCTCTACTTTAGACGCCAGCTGGAAGTGGGTACCCAGGCTACTAACATTTCAATTCAATTAAAATTTGGGGGTCCCTTCACACCTTCCTCAAGTGTATGCTAGAAGGACTTGTAGAACTCAGGAAAATACTTACATTTACTGGTATATAATAAAACAAAAGAAAGATTCATAGGTCAAGGGATATGGCACAAAGTCTCCATGCTCTTCTCTCGGGACATGCCACCCTCCCTGCAACTTGATACAATAACCATCCTGGATGTTCCTCAGGTATCCAGTTAGTGAGTTCTGATAGCCAGTCTCTAGCCCTTGTCACCTAATAGAGATGGGAAGAGACGAGGGGGAGAAGGTGCTGACAGTCCCAATCACAGGGTTTGCCTTTCTGGTTACTAAACTTCATCTGAAGACCATTTTGGGGTGGGGGGCATTCTGGGGAGTCATTAGCACAAATGCAAGTGTGATCAAAGAGATGTCTTACAGATAACAAAGAATATTCTAAAGGTTTTAGGAATTAAGTGACAGAAACTAAGGATAGAGATCAAATATGTGTCATTACGATTGATATATACCAACCACATTTTGCAATCCATTCACAGGTTGGTGGACAATTGAGCTGTCCCCACTCTTTTGCTGTTATAAGTATGCACAGACACATTTTTGTGTGTGTGTGAACATCTGCTTCCAGTTCTCTCTGGTCTAGACCCAGGAGTGGAATTACTCAGTCACGTGTCTCCCTGGGCGATGAACTGCACCTTTACATTATCCTGGGCAATTCTGTTTCTCTACATTCCTGCTAACACTTATTACTGTCTTCCTCTCTTATTTTAGACATCTTTGTCATTATGACAGGTATCTTATTGTGGCTGACATTTACATCTTGAGACGATTGTAAAATCAAACACAAAGAAGGCTATACATTTTGCATGCCATATGTGGCCCCAGAGCCTCTCAGGGCTTTACTGTATAGCTCTTCACTGAAAATGTCAAATGTTGGCCTAACTTAATCTGTTGAGCTAAGAAGGAAAGCAATAATCATAGTCATAATAAATCAGTATCAAAAGTTTAAATACAATTTAGCTAATGCTAAAAGTTTTACAAATTTTTAGTTATATTTGAAATAGTCTTATTAAAAACAATCACAGTTGGGGCTGAGAAGATTACTTAGTTGGTAAAATGCTTTCTGTACAGCATGAGAACCTGAGTTCAGATCCCCAGTTACCACGTAAGAAGCTGGGCACACAGCATATACCTGTACTCCCAGAGTTAGGGAGGCAGAAACAAGACCCCCGAAGCTTGCTAGCCAGATGATGTAGCCCAATCAGTGAGCTCCAGGCTCACTGAAAAAATCTTGTCCTAAAAATAAAGTGGAGAGAGACACCTCTGACCCCCACACATCTGTGTGTGTACCCACATACACATAGACATACACATAATTTGATACCAATTGCCAATGTACATCGGTTGCCAGTATAAGAATAGGCAGCATGCGTTGTTGACATTACTTCTAAGTCTGGTGTGTTAGAGAGTAACATGAATTGTTTGGTTTTGTGAAACACCTCTCGGTCAGCACATACGACTGCACTCTTGTTAATTCATGGGTGTCTCCAAAACCACCAACTAGAATATAAAGAGAAGCAAAGAAATGGTCTTTAGACACTGCTTGGGCAGATGCTTCATTATGCAAAAAGATACTGCGTTCACGTTCTCTGAAAGGTTTGACAAGTTAATTAATTTGTCTTTCTCTACCTAAGTACTCTGTTACTGACATCCACAGGCTCGGGGCTGTGGGCCCATCTCTAACCTCAGGAGCCACACAGCTCTAATGTCTACTCAGCATTTTAGAGACACTTTTCTTGGACGATCTGAGGGTAAGAAGAACAGAGAAGCAATTCTGTGGGACTGGAGTGTCATTAGTCACAGAGCAGATGTTAGGCCGTGGCTTGTTGGTAACAGGACCGGGGTTTAGCTCAAGTCTGAAAGCCAGCCTGGATTATTGTATTAGAAGTTATTGTGGGGTTGTCATTCATTTTCTTAGGTGTGATAATGGTGTTGTGGTCATTTTTAACAGTCATCTGCTAATGCTGAGGTATTTATGGTTGAGATAAAATGATGTCTGGAATTTGCTTTATAATACTGCAGCAAAAAAAAAGTGACAGGGAGATTTATGAGATCAGATTGGCAAGTATTTAATATTCATAATTGTTAAAACGGGTGATGATTTATGGTAGTTCCTTTAACCATTCTTTCTATATTTTATGTCTCAAGTGTTTCGTAATATAAAGTTTAAAATAATGAAATGAACAAGGACAGAAAGGTTGTGGGACAAGGGGAGACACGGCAAGTGAGGACAGAGATGTTCCCTAGAGAGTCAGAGAGAAAGACAGGACACCCAAAGGGTCTGGAACCCCAGTGCAAGGACTTTTATGATCAATTAGCTCTATAAAAATGTTATGATATCAGGCTGGAGAGAGCTCAGATACCTAGAGCTTGCATATAAAGAGCTTGGTGTGATGGCGTGCACTTGCAATCCCTGTGTTGGGGGATGGAGACCTATGAGGCTCGCTGGCCAACCAGCCCAGCCTACTTGGCAAGCTCCAGGCTGGTGAGAGACTCTGTCTCAAAGAAGCAATGTAAATGGCTCCTGAAGAAAAAGCCTGAGGTTGGCTTCCATGTGAGTGTGTATACACACACACACACACACACACACACACACACACGTCGCGCCCCGCTCGACCAGCAAGGAAGACGCAACAAACTGGATCCTTCTCAACAGCCTTTATTGTAGAAGCGCTCTTTTAGATTTCAGGGAGAAACCTCAAATGTCCAGAGGCTGCTTATATACCTTCAGCCCTGGGCGGGGGGGGGGGGGGGGGGGGGGGGGGGGGGGGGGGAGAAGAGAGGGAAGCAAATGGAGGTGTACGATTGGTCAAATTGCAGTGCTTCATTAGCATACCACATTAGCATACCCTGCCCGGGAGGGGGTAATTGGTCAGAATGTGGTACTTAATTAGCATACCCCGTTCGGGAGGGGTTGGAGCCAAACTGAATTGCACATGCGCAGTGCACTGGTAGTTACTACCAGAGGCCTAGGCAGGCGCCATCTTGGCCAGCCGTGTCAGATTGGCTGGCACGCCCGTATGCGCGCCTTGGCCTGTCGAGTCAATTTGGTGGCCGAGTTATCTTGGCCTGCCAAATCGGTTCAGTGGCCTACACACACAGAGACACACAGACACACAAACACACAGACACACACACACAATGGGTTGATATTTTTTGGATTTGAAATAAAGGCCTGATTACATTTCCCAGATTCTACTTGTATACAGCATCAGCAAATAACATGGTACTTAGATCAGGACTGTACTCTTTTGCCCTCCCTTCTACAAAGAAGCCTGCTCGTGGTAAGTGAATTCTTGAGACAGAAGCCTGATCTCAATATTCTCTCTCTCTCTCTCTCTCTCTCTCTCTCTCTCTCTCTCTCTCTCTCTTCCTTCCTTTCTCCCTTTTCTTCTTTCTTTCTTTCTTTCTTTCTACCTCAATCCTAACCTAAAGTCAAGAGGTAGGTTAGGCAATGAAAGAAGTATATCTATTTTTAAAATCTCAAACACCCATGTACTCACCATTCCCTCCAAATGTAACGTTTTGTCTTGTTTACTTCAGGCCTATCTCTTACAGATTTATTTATTTTTATTTTATGTGCATGGATGTTTTGCCTGCATGCATGTCTGCACCAGTGTCAATAGAGGCCAGAAGAGAATGTCAGATCCCCTAGAACTGAAGTTAGAGATGGCTGTAAGTTGCCATGTGGTTGCTGCTGGGTCTTCTGCAAAAGCAGCCAGTGCTCTTAACTACTGAGCCACCTTGCTAGCCCCTTCATGCTTTTCTTGTAAACTATAATAAAATGCAGATGTAGTTGAAGTTCATGTGAGCCTATCTTTAATTCTTGTCTCTCCCCCTTGTCCTCAGAATTACGCTCTGGAATGTGTTAATCTCTTCTGCCTGAACTCCACATGTGTATGTATCTGCAAACAGCATATAGCACCATGGCATACATATCTAAACTTTATACAGATCAAATCATGTTAAGTGCTTTACAGCTGACTTTCATCATCATGTGCTTTAAGATTCCGCTATGCTGATCTTGCTATAGTCATTGATTCTCTCCTGCTTATGAACATTTGGGTTGATTTCAATGTTTTGCTGCTACAAATCACAATAAAATGACAATTTTTGAAGATTTATTATTAACTTTCAACTGTTTGTGTGCGCGCATGCACGCGCGCGCACACACACGTGCGTGCACTGTGCGTGCCAGTGTGCCAACAGAGGTCATAAGAGGGCATCAGATCCTCTGGAACTACTTACAGGCATTTGTGAATTACCCAGTGTTGATGCTGGGTATGGAACCAAGGCCCTCTGCAAGAACGGCAAATGCTCTTAACTGTCTTGGTCAGAGTCTTGGTCTATTGCTGTGAGGAGACACCATAACCACAGCAACTCTTATGAAAGAAAGCATTTAACTGGGGCTTGCTTGCAGTTTCAGGGGTTTGGTCCATTATCGTCAAGATGAGGAGCAGGTGGCATGCAAGCTGACATGGTGTTGGAGAAGGAGGTGAGAGTTCTACATTCGGATCTTCAGGCAGCAGTTACAGAGACACTGGAACTGCCTTGGCCTTCTGAAACCTTAAAGCCAGCCCCTAGTGACGCACTTCCTCCTACGAGGCCACGCCTCCTAATGCCCTCCTACAAGGCCACGCCTCCTGATGCTCTCCTACAAGGCCGCGCCTCCTGATGCCTCCTAAGTACTGCTGCTTCTTGGTATCAAGCATTCAGGTCTATGAGCCCCTGGGGCCATTCTTCATGAAACCACCACATCCCCTTTGATTGTTGCTCCTTTTCTCCACGATTCACAGAAAATTCTTTATATATCCTGTACACTGATCCTTCACAGACTGCGTGGCCACAGACAATAACTTGATTTCTTAATTGTGATGTATTTTATGTATGAACGTTTTTAATCCTTAGTGTGGTTGAACTTATCTATTTTAAACATTATCACTGAGTCTATTCCCTTGAACTTAAGACACACTTTCCTACCCCAAGGTGTTACAAGAGTCTCTTTTGTTTTCTTCTAAAGTTTTAAAATTTTTGACTTTCACAACTAGGTCTTTAGCCTTTCTGGAATTAGTTTTTGTGATGTGTAAGCTTTAGGTATAATGTTTTTAAAGGGATAGTTCTGTTCTAAGTGCTAATTAATTTTATTTGGTCCATTACTGGGGCGAGGTGAGCAGGCCACGGAGCATGCGTCAGAGGACAACTTTGGGAATTACTCTGACTCTCACCTTCTTTGAGGCAGAGCTACACTGTTGTTTCTGCTACATTGTATACTTGAGGCCTGTGAGCTTCTGAGGTCTCTCTCCCATAGGAGGTCTCTCACCATAGGAACTCAGGGATCATATTACCACCTCTGGCTTTTTATATGGGTTGTCAGGATTAAAAACAGTCTCCCTCTTAGCGTGGATCGGATCGTGGATCAGTGACTGTCTTACTGTCCCCCCGCCCCTTTAAGGCACCTGTTCTTGCCAGACACCATGATGCTGTTCAGGGGGTCTTGGCTGTTTCTGATACATCACTATTTCATATAAATGTTAGAATCACCTTGTTGTTTTCTACAGAAAACCCAATCTCCTAGAATAGCAATGTTAGTTTAAGGATACCCACCATCCTTACATTACCCAGTTGTTCTTGATATTACATCAGTGGCATTATGTCATCATTTCTATTAAATGTTCCCCCTAGAAGTTGGATGGGTTTCCGTTAGATTAGGCTTACTCACCTTCTAGCTTTGTTGTTTTGCTGTTTTTTGACAATTATTTTAAAATTATGGGACTGGCGAGCTGGCTCAGTCATTAAAGTGCTTGTCACACATGTGTAAGTTTGGGTCCTTAGCACCCATGTTTAAAAACAAAAGCTAGGTGTGTGTTGGAGGAGATGCCTGTAATGTTGGCATTGAGGAGGGAGAGACAGGAGGGTCCCTGGAGTTCACTGGCTTCCTAGTTTTGTTGAATGTATCAGCTCCAGGTTCAGCGAGACCCTGTCCCAAACACTGAGGTGGGGATCAGTTGAGGAAGACATTCGACTTTGACCTCTGCCCACTTAGTACGTGTCCCTCTAGCTCGCCCACATCTGCCTCTGTCTCTCTCAGACAATGAGACACATGTGGACATGTGGTCTGCCTTTCTCCTTCCCCCATGAGCTGTCAGCTTGCCTGTCAGAAATGATTCTTGCAAAGCCATCAGGAATTAGAAAATATCCATTTGTTGGTTCCCTTTCCTCACTGGGGGGGGGGGGGGGGAAGAAATCACAGGAAGTGTCTGAACTGCACAAATCTTCCTGCCCGCCCCCACCCAGCTCCCCTGCTTGCTTTCAGCTTGTCTCCTCTCTGCATCTCTTCGGTCTCCTCCGTCTTCTTCTAGCTAAGGACATTAGACGTGGGGTTTCTCCTACTCCTCTGCAGGTAGACTGCTGTCTTCAAGTCAGCTTTCACCAAAAACCCGTGCACTCAAATGTTATTTGGAAGTGAGGGGAGGCTACCTCACTGCTGTGTCTCCTAATCACGGTTGAGAATGGCAGGAGTCGGGGTGCAGATGGGAGTTCTGACGGACGGTGTCCAGTTTTATAGGATGAGGACCAGTCATGTTGTCTGCAGAGATGATAGCAGTGACTGGGGTGTGATAGCTTTAGTGATGTGGTCATTTAGCCATTAGGCTGGTTCCAGAACCCTTACTTCCACACCACAGATTCTAACAACCTACCTCATTCTTTGTATTAAGTCCATTTCTGTGTAAAACAGTTGGAGCAGTTTCTTTGGTCCGCACTGAACAGGTGGATGTGTGCATCCTGTTAGAGCCCCTGACTATCTAGCATGGCTTAGCTCAACCCAGTCTGTACTGAGTCCAGTTAACCGCTTTCTTGGGTTCTGTCTTCAGTAGCTCCCAGGCTTTCTGCATGTGTGAACTCACAGCAAAGGTCATGGCCAGAGCTATGTCATCCCCTGGCTCCATCTCTCTGTAGGGTGGAGTGGGGGTGTGAGAATTTCACTGTGGGCTTAGGGAGTGAAGTACCTGCTGTGCTTGAGGAGCTGACTTCAGATCCTTAGCACCCACATAGAAGGAGAAGATGGCAGTTCACTGTAACCCCAGGGGCGGGAAGGACCCTTGGGACTTTCTGGTCAGCCAGTATAGCTGAAATGCTAAGTTCTAGGGTCAGAGAGAGCCTGTCTACAGAAGAAGGAGAAGGAGGAAGAGAAGGAGGAGGAGGAGGAGGAGGAGGAGGAGGAGGAGGAGGAGGAGGAGGAGGAGGAGAAGGAGAAGGAGAAGGAGAAGGAGAAGGAGAAGGAGAAGGAGAAGGAGAAGAAGAAGAGAAGAAGAAGAGAAGAGAAGGAGAAGAAGAAGAAGAAGAAGAAGAAGAAGAAGAAGAAGAAGAAGAAGAAGAAGAAGAAGAAGAAGAAGAAGAAAGAAGAGGACGAGCAAGAGGAAGAGAAGGAGAGGCAGAGGAGGAAGAAGAGGAGGAAGAGGGAGGCAGCTGATGTTGACCTGTGCCCTCCACTTGCACACACAAATACACACCCTGCACACTAGTCATCCCCACAAAGAACCTCACTTGTTATATTTTGTTTTAGAGTAAGGTAGGAGAAAATATGGTTAAAACAGATGCTAAGTCAGCTGATCTATACTCTCTGCCAGGAAAAGTGTTATCCCAAATGAACAATCTCAGGCTGAGAAGATATGATATGCCTAAATTAACTCATTTATCTAAAGGCCTAGATAATATGTTACTCTGTTTATGGGAAACATGCTTTTCAAGAAGAGAGGTGACATATGTCAATGTCCACTGTAACCTCCTTCTCCTCAATACTTCTCACAGGCATTCCTAGACTTCGGTGTCTTAGTTAGAGTTTCTACTGCTACAAACAACAACAACAAAAACAAAAACAAAACAAACAAACAAACAAACAAAAAAACCCACCGTGACCAAAAGCAACTTGTGGGAGAAAAGGGTTATTTTAGCTTATAGTTTACAGCCCTCAATGGAGGGAAATCAGCCCATGAACTCAAAGGCAAGAGCCGTGAAGGGATGTTGCTTACTGGCTTGCTCCCCACGGCTGGCTTACTGCCTGTTACTTACTGGCTCAGCCTGCTTTCTTATAGCACTCAGGACCACCAAGGTGGACCGTGTACTCACATCAACCATCAGTCAAGAAAAGGCCTCACAGGCCAGTCTGGTGGGAATATTTCCTGTATTGTGATTCCCAAATAACTCTAGCTTGTGTCACGTTGGCATAAAACTAACAAGGACGTAAAACAGACTGGAAGTGTAGGTTCAAGGAAGTTGTAGAGTCATTGACATCAGTAAACCTGGAGATTGAGACACTTTCTTTGTCATTTACGTTGCCCTCCTGAAGCTGAGGCATTACTCTGAGATACGCAACTGTGAAGAGTTCCAAGACAAAGTGTCTCCAGCCAACACCACCTCCTCATGAAGGTGACCTGCCAGGGAGCCCAAAGGATACTGTGGAATCATGTTCATTGCTGAGATGATACAGAGGTGTGTGGTCTACTTGGGATAGTTCAGACAAGAAGTGGGAGCAACTGGGTGGCTGGGAAAGGCTTAGAGGAAGGTCCTTTGTCGTACTGGAGTCACTGACTTGACCTTGCAGGCAGGGTGTGGATGGAGGGACTTGAATAACTGGTGACACCACAGAGCACTGAGACAGTCCCAAGGATGGATAATGGCTACCCCATATGGCTTATTATAAGATGTCAGCGAAGATAACTGTAAAAACTTGAGTAAGAGAGTCTTTAAAAGGTATAAATGAAAATAAAAAGAGACATTGTACTGTGTATGGATTTGGAAGCCAGTATTGTAAAAATATAAAAATGTCCTAAGTTAATAAGTTCAGTACAAGCTCAACTGAAGCCACAAGACTTTTTCATGAAGTATTATAGTCTGGATTCTAAACTTTGTACGTAATATAAAAGGTATTTTTTCCCTAAGGCATCCGTAAAAGAATGAGATAAGGGACAGGTGTGTAGCTTGGTGATAAAATGCTTGTCTAGCATACCCAAGGCTCGAGGTTTGAGTTTCACACTCAAAAAAATTAAGAGGACTTCTAGAAGAAATTAAGATTTATTAAAAGGTGGGACTGGAGCTGGGCAGTGGTGGCGCACGCCTTTAATCCCAGCACTTGGGAGGCAGAGGCAGGTGGATTTCTGAGTTCGAGGCCAGCCTGATCTACAGAGTGAGTTCCAGGACAGCCAGGGCTACACAGAGCACGGACAACCATCCATAACTCCAGTCTCAGAGGCTCTGACACTCTCTTCTGGCCTCTAAGGCTACTGCATGCATGTGGGGCACAGACATACATGCAGGCAAATATATATGCATAAAATAAGTAAATTCAAAAAATAATTTAAAATATTTTCTATGAAGCTAGCTATGATAATTAAGACAGTATAGTATTAGTGTAGGGATTGAGGGATTAAACCAATGGAATAGATTGTATGTAACATCTAAGGAGAACTGGATAGAGATCATATTTCTAATAAGAATTATCCTCATGGAAATGTTCCCATATTGCTGGACAAAAATGAATTTCAGATATACCAGGAAATTCTCAACATTTGGAGCCCTACAAATTAAAGACAATCGATAAAGACTTTAAAAGATAATTTAGGAAACTGCCTTTGTGATCTTAGGGTAGAAAATTTTCATAAGATACAAACCAGAACTAACTGTAAAAGATTGTTCTACATGAAGATATTTCCTCTTCAAAAGATGCTGGCACAGATGTGGACAGATGAGCCAGAGCAAGGAGGAGGCAGTGTCCCTGAACATTGCTGCAAGAAGCAGCCCTTATAAATCAGGAAGAAAATATATCCTGATTACAGTTTCCCCTTACACTCACCCTCCAGCTCCTCCCACCTCCTCTCCCACTCACCCTCCCAGCTCCTCCCACCTCCTCTCCCACTCACCCTCCCAGCTCCTCCCACCTCCCCTCCCACTCACCCAAGCTCCTCCCACCGCTCCTCCCACCGCTCCTCCCTCTGTTCCTCCCAGCTCTCCCTCCCATCTAAACAAAAGGGCCTAGGGCCAAGGTGGCAAGTGCCTCTCATGCCAGCACTCCAGAGGCAGGCAGAGGCAGGCAGAGGCAGGCAGATCTCTGAGTTCCAGGCCAGCTTGGTCTACAGAGTGAATATTAGGACAGCACAGGACCTAGAGGGTAAAAAGAGAGAAGAAAACTATAAATAAAATAATAAAATAAAAATACTTTTTAAAAAGATAAGCTCTGATACTATGTTGTGAGATAAGGGACCTCCAAAGATGCCATTGAGTGCTCCTTTTCTGTTGGCCCTGGGTTTACGTTGGACATCCCTTGAAGAAAACTAAATGGTCATTTGTTAGTGGTTATTAATTAGAGATTGGTTATGGGTTAGGGGCGGGGCATGAGTCCACTCTCCTTGCAGCTGGAGGACCCCAACTGGTGTAGACCCTGTGCAGCCCTGTGCATGCTTCCTCAGTCTCTGTGCCTTCATGTGTGCCTCTATCATGTTGATATAAGGGACTTTGTCTTCTTGGTGTCCTCCATCCCCTCTGGCTCCTATACTTTTTCTGCATTCCTTTCCTCAGGGTTCCCTGAGAAACCTCTCCCCAGAGGGGAAAGATTTCATGGAGACATCCCATTTAGAGCAGAGCGTTCCAAGGCCTCTCACTCTCTGCGGAATGTCTGACTGTGGGTCTCTGTATCTGTTCCATCTGCTGCAGAAGGAAACTTGTCTGACAGTGGCTGGGCAAGGCACTGACCTACGAGTGTAGCAGAATGTCATTAGGAGACATTTTATTGCTCCATTTTTTAGAACAGTATCATTTGGTTTTACCCTAAGTCTCCGGGCTATCTAGTCTCAGGTTCTTGGTCACCCAAGTAATGTCAGGTATGGGTCCCATCTTGTGTAGTGGGCCTTCAGTCAAATCAGATATTGGTTGGTTGCTGCCATGAGCTCCGTGCCACCATTGCAGTGGCATGTCTTTCAGGCAGGGCGTCACTGTAGACCAGAGGATTGGTGGCTGGGTTGGTGTTTACATTTCTCCTTTGGTAGCATGCAGAGTACCTTCCTGTACCAAAGACTCTAGAATGCAGGGGTGAAGGCGCTCTGTGGGTACCAGCTTGGCCACTCCATGTGACTTGTGTGGGTGCTGTCTTCAGCAATGGGGACATATACATACATATTTTAGGAAGCTTCCATGGTACTGGGTTTCCATACTATCCCTCAAATAACCCTTAATTTTAGCTGTCTCTCACCCCCATATTCCCTCTCTTCTCCCTCCTCCCTCCTCCCTCCTCCCTTGATCCTCCCATTCCAGCCCCCCATTCATATCCATCTACCCTTCTCCCATAGCCAGATTTATCTCTCTCTCCAGTCCCCTACTCTATACTTGAGCTCTATGGTTCTACGTATCGTAGCTTGGTTATCATTGACTTAATTAATAGCTAATATCCACATGTAAGCAAATTCAGACCGTATTTGTCATTCTGGGTCTGGGTTACCTCACTCAGGATGATATTTTTCCTCATTCTATCCATTTACCTGTGATTTTCATATTTCATTTTTTTAACAGCGGAGTAATATTTCATCGTTTAAATGTGCCACATTTTCTTTATCTGTTCTTCTGCTGAAAGACACCTAGGCCTTTTAATGATGTCTAGCGGTTATGAATAGAGCAGCCACAAAAACAGTTGAGCAAGTGTGTCTGTGGTAGGATGAAGTGTCCTTTGGGTATATGCCAGAGTGTGGTATGGCTGGGTCCGGAGTGGCCTGTGGGTTCCCAGCGGGCCCTGCTGGAACTGGAGGCTGGGATAAAATGATGAGCTAGGGGGAGGAGTCTGGAGGGAAAATCAATGATGCGCTTTTTAAAATAGGAAAACCAGGAGTATCACAAAGCCCCCAAAATAAATATATATAAAGATATAGATCCAATCTTTTAATCAAAGAGAAGTCACAGTGGGATTCTAGCCATCAGATGAATGAAGCTTTTAAAAGCCTGGCAGCACTCGACATCGGGCAGTGTGGCGAAGCAGGAATTCTCTGGCACTGTTGGTGGGAGTGAAAATTGGCACTACTGCTTTGGATAATTGGGATTTGCCCGTGAAGTTGAAGATACGCAAACTCAATGACTCAGAAATTCCTTCGAAGAGTGTACGAAGGCGATCGATCTCCTTGGACTACGTTCACGCCCTCAACAGCAGCATATATAAACTGCAGTGTGTTCATACAATGGGACAGTATATAGCAACAAAATGAACCCAGCTGAATCTCCTAAACACAATTCTAAACAACATAAGCCAGACTGAAATGAATTATGTTCTCCTCGACTCCATTTTATATAATGTTTTGAAGACCATCAAGCCAAGCTACTGAGTCTAAACTGGCTTGCAAACTTCACCTAGTGAGATCCGAGTACCGCAATTATCAGGGTAGTGTACACGTGTTAAGGAGGAAACAGGGCTGTGACTAAGCAGGGTGCATGAGTTTGCTTCAGCAGATCTACAGATGTTCTCATCAATGAGTTTCAATGATTCCCAAGGCTCACAGTTCTTCCCTGTGGTGTTGTGTTTCAGAAGAAAAAGATATAAAGGTGTAACGCGACACGTATCAGGTTTGGAAGGAATACACGAAGCCTTCGGGCGCAGGTCCACTCCATCGTCAGATCAGATACCTTCCACCCCCATTTCCAGAAGGAAGTTAAACCTGAGAGCTTTAAATGGCAGATCCCCAGCGGTCAGTGGTAATAATCAGAAACAGAAATAGAGTCCAGGCCTCCTACCTGTTGCAATTGCTTTTTCCAACTTACCTTACACGTCTCAGCACAGACACTACTAGCTCAGTTCCCAAAGAGCTGAGGCACCATGATGGTCAGGAGAGTTTCCCACGAAGCCTGGATGATCCTGAAGGCAGACGACGGAGATGCATCGGTGGCTGGAGCCCGCACTCTGAAGCTCCGGCAGCCTGCAGGGGCTTCTGAGGCTCTGGGCAGTGGAGTGCTGCTCTTGCTCTGCCCTGCTCCACTCTTCCCGGCTGGCCCTTCTGGACCTACAAACCTGGCTGGAGGGACAGGCTCTCCTTGGTTCAAAACCCCACTGCCCTTTGAGGAAAACACTACCTAAAGATATAAAGTACATGCTCGGAGAGGGCAGGAAAGGGTTCTTGTCCACAGACACTACAGTCCACATGTGTCTAACCTAAGACTGACATCATGAGAGTCTTCGGGTCTCAGAGGGCTGTTGAGGAAGGTGGAGGTCAGGATGAGACCGGAATGCTTGGTGCTGACTAAGGTCTTGTTTCTTCCACAGGGTGGTTCATGCTCAGCACATGGCCTTTGTAAGTCACTAATGTTGGGGAAGGGAGATCTCAACATGGGCTGGCTGCTCTGTGAGATTGCACATGAACCAAGTCTTTAATTACATGTAAGAATTGAGAAGCGGAAAACGAATGGAAGATTTTCCAGTGCTTGTATCGTGGGGGAAACTTCTGGCTACTGATAGGGACAGTCCACAGCACAGGGTTCATGTATGACTATATCAAAACTCTTATTTAAAAAAAAAATTATATTTATGTATTTATTTATATGGAAGTCAGAGGACTACTTGCAGGAAATGTTTTCTCCTGCCGTAGTGTTGATCCTAGGGCTTCCTCGTCATCAAGCGCCCTTACCTGATTAGCTATCTCGCCACCCTAAGGCTCTCTTCCTGACTTTTTTCGAGACTTGCCTTAAAAACTCCATGAAACTTCGTGTCTGTGTCTGTGATGTGTATGTTCATGTGGATATGTGCATAGAGGTGTTTAAATGAGGGGTGTGCCTGTGAGGAACAAAGACAGATGTGGGGTGCTATCCCCAATTAGTCACCACTTTTTTTGGGGGGGGTTGGTTTTTTGAGACAGGGTTTCTCTGTGTAGCCCTGGCTGTCCTGGAACTCACTCTGTAGACCAGGCTGGCCTCGAACTCAGAAATCCGCCTGCCTCTGCCTCCCAAGTGCTGGGATTAAAGGCGTGCGCCACCACTGCCCGGCTTTTTTTTTTTTTTTTTTCACTTAATTTTTTTAAAACGGGGGTCTCTTACTGCACCTGAAGCTCCGGGGAACTGTCTGCAGCACCCAGGTATTTTACCAACTATCTCCCCAGTCCCTGCATCTTTTTATGGCTCACCCCACCCCCATCACAACAGCGGCTCCTGCAGGGCGGGGCTACGCTCATCTGCTTTGCTGACCCCACTCCCGGGCCCCCAGCCCCGTACCCATCAGTCCGCAGCGTTCTCCCATGACTATTCGGGCTTTAGGTGGTGGTTCTCCCAGATGTCCCACTTTTACAGTTTTTACAGACAGAAGTACATTATTCGTCCAGGCTGTCCCACAGCCCTAACCCTTATGGAATTGTTTGCCCCGCCCCCCATATTTTCACCAACCAATGTAATTAATGTGCTGTCTAATGTGTTTTCCTGGAACTGTGATTATGCTCAAGGTATCTCAAAGCTTTTTACAGTAATTACCGGGAAAAGGCTTGGAGAGAATTAGCTGTGCATGTGGAGTGAGCTGTAATCTGGCCCTTGGACACTTAGATATTAAAAATCACTCTGACTGTGTCTGCCTTCATTTGCATTTCCAAATTTTCAGGTTAGAGGGCCTTTCAATTGATTGAATAATGGGTTAATGGAATCCTCTCCCTAATTATATCCAGATTGTCTCTTTGCAAAAGTACACACTTGACAGTCTCCAGCTGGATCATTCTAATTGCATTCTAAGGGGACCATGGGGGCCGGCTTGAAGAAGCCACTGTCCTATCTGAGGGTAGAAACTCTGCAAGAGGCAGAGGAGCAGAGCCACTCGGGGGCTATTCGGTTCCATTTATGGCTGTAACGTGAGATTAGCAGGAGGGTCTGGCTCTGACTTGCAGGCCACCATCCATCTTGTGGCTAGAGCAATGACTACCACTGATTCCAATGTGGGTGCTTGAAGCTTCAGGATCCCCCGTCTCTGTCCGTCACCCCAACATCAGGCTTACAGACATGCAGCACTCATCTGAGTTTTTGTGGGTGTTAGGGACCCAGGCTCAGGTCTTCATGCTTTCCTGGCAAGCACTTTAATGACTGGGCCATCTCCCCAGGGCCTTGTCCTAGTTTGCTTTCAATTACTGTGGTAAACCTTATGACCAAAAGTAACTTGGGGAGGAAAGGGTTCGTTTCTTCCTACAGGGCCAACTCATTGTCTGTCACCAAGGGGAGACGGGAGCAATAGCGGAAAGCTACTTACTGACTTACTCCCGATTTCAGCCTGCTTTCTTATACAGCCCAGCTCCACCTGCCAGGGGGATGATACCGCCCACAGTGGGCTGAGCCTTCTCACATCAATCAACAACCAAGACAGTTCTCCCAGACATGGCCACAGGCCAGTCTGACCTAGGGAATTCTTTAACTGAGGTTTCTTCTTTCAACATGACTCTAATGCATCTCAAGTTGACAATACAAACTAACCAGAACATCATTTAGTTTATTGATGAAACAGATTATCTTACAACATGGGCTGAGCAGAAGCTCACCTATGGCCAAGGACTGCCTTGAATTCCTGATCTTCCTGTTTTTCCCTCCAATGAGGCAATATTCCAGGCATAAACCATCACGTCTAGAAGATACTGGGTAGTTTATAAAAGAAAAGGACTTTATTTCTATGGTTCCAGAGGCTGGGAAAACAAGACTGTTGAAAACAACATCTGGGGAGGCTCTTCTTGCTGCAGGGGAGGACTTTATAGGATCCCAGAGTAGTTCATACACATGGTAAGGAACTCACGAAAGATGACCAAACCCCTCAGTGACCTGTTCATCTACCAATGCATTGATCTATTTATACATTGATCCACTAACTCCCTGCAGGCTGAACCTCTAAATATCTCTAACGTATGAATTTGTGTCCTAAGTTTCCAAGGCATGAATTCTGAGGGACACGGTCTAACAAATGCATAGTAAGAAAAGCATTCTGGGTGTGCCCACTACAATACTTAAATATAAAATCAAACAAATATGATTTTAATGTGTGCGTAGGCTTACAAGTAAGACAACTGAACCTTTCCCCAGCCACTAAGGAAATTAAAATCAAAACCAAAATGAGACGTCACTGCATGCCCGTTACAATGGGTATGGTAGTGGTGGGAACGTGGAATGGAACAGCAACCGAGGAAAGGGTTGGCAGATTCCCAAAGGGTTAAACAGAACTCTCATGTGGCATAGCACTTCCAGCCAGGAAGTCTAAAAACATGCATTCAAACAAAAATGTGCATATGAATGAATGCTCACAGCAGCATTTGGCTGTCAGACTGTGGGTCTCCATAAGAACCTATTGACTGATAGATAATCAAAGTGAGTAAGGTCAGAACAAAATACTAATTGTTAGATCACAAATCCTCTATCTTCTGCTTTCTCCCCCAAATCAGACACCCTCACCTCCTGCAGTACAACTCTCTTCCCCTCCTCTGTCCTTCCCCCTTCCCTAACTACAGAGTAGTTACGACCTTGAAACTCTTACAAAGACTTGAAACTTCCTCCCCACTTTTGCAACTGTGAGAAGGGCCAGCCTTGGGTACCTAGACCCAAGACACCCTTCGATTATGACTCTTTTTTGTTGTTGTTGATGCTATGTTTTTTTATTATTGGATATTTTATTTACATTTCAGATGTTATCCCCTTACCCCATTACTCCCCCCCCCCAATCCAGGAACCCCTTAACCCATCCCACCTCCTTCTGCTTCTATGAGGATATGCCACCACCTACCTCCCACTCCCACCTCCCCACCCTCGAATTCCCCCACACATGGTGTCCAGCCTTCATGGGACCAAGGATTTCCTCTCCCAGCTATGCCGACAAGTCCATCCTCCCCTACATATACAGCTGGAGCCATGGGTCCCCTCCTAAGTGCTCCCAGGCTGGTAGTTTAGACACTGAGAGCCCTGGTTGGTTGGTATTGTTGCTCTCCTCATGGGGCTGCAAACCCTTTCAGCTCCTTCAGTCTTCACTCTAACTCCTCCATTGGGAACCCCTTGATCAGTTCAATGGATAGCTGTGAGCATCCGCCTCTGTATATTTCAGGTTCTGGCAGACCTCTAAGGAGACAGCTATATCAGACCCCTGTCAGCATGCACTTCCTGACATCTACATCAGTGTCTACCTTTGGTGACTGCACATGGGATGGATACCCAGGTGGAATGATCTCCAGACAGCCCTTCCTTGAGTTTCTGTCCCACACTTTGTCTCCATATTTGCTCCCTTGAGTATTTTGTTTCTCCTTCTAAGAAGGACTGAGGCACCCACACTTGGTCTTCCTTCTTCATGAGCTTCATGTGGTCTGTGAGTTGAATCTTGGCTATTTCAAGCTTCTGGGCTGATATCCACTTATCAGTGAGTAAATACCATGTGTGTTCTTTTGTGACTGGGTTACCTCACTCAGGATAATATTTTCTAGTTCCATCCATTTTCCTAAGAATTTCTCGAATTCATTGTTTTTAATAGCTGAGTAATACTCCATTGTGTAAATGTACCACATTTTCTGTATCTATTTCTCTGTTGAAGGACTTCTGGGTTCTTTCCAGCTTCTGGCTATTGTAAATAAAGCTGCTATGAGCATAGTAGAACATATATCCTTGTTATATGTTAGAGCATCTTCTGGGTATATACACAGGAGTGGTTTATGACTCTTATCTAGCACCTGCCTCCATCCTAACTCATGGTGTATAGGCTAGGTCATACAGGATGGGACTTACTGCTCCCTCCCCCAACTCTCATTAAAAAACTCTAAGAATCAGAAGCTGCCTTTGTCCTATGTAATAGAAGACTCCCTCTCCCTTCAAAGCCCCAACGTGTCACCTGTGTTGTGACGCTAACTCTCCTCCTATTCTGGGAAGTGAAAAGGCCCGACCGCTCTCTCTCTGTGTCCTTGGTACTCCTGTCACACTACCCATGATGGCTGACTCTTGTAAGGGAGCTCTTCCTGGGTGTCTCCCTCTCCCACCTCAGGCAATGAATGATACTGTAGCTCTCCTGATAAGGCTCATCTGGAGGATAATTCATGTCAGCTTCTTCTCCAGGACCTTGTAACATCTTCTGTTGTTTATAAAACTAATACTCTTATCTCGGGCCACCTTTTCTTATACGCATGTTAATGAGCAGGTGTTCTGAAGAGAGCTTAGCCTTCTAGAAAGATTACAGCCTAGAATAGGTTGTATGACACAGTAGACCTTTTTTTTTGGGGGGGTCACCTCAACTAATCAAGGCACTCCATTCACAAACCAGACTGTTTTATGCCTGCATTACCTGGTCATACAGAATGCCTCACTGGTATAACTGAGATAGGTAGCATTGAGACACCTTCATAGTATAGAGTCTGAGATCTCCAGCTTTATTTGGACACAATTCTGAACGAGTTGGCTCTAGGTTACCATGAGCTGCGGTTTGTAACTCTCACACTTAGGATTTGGTGGAAGTGTCAAGACCCGACTTGTAAGCTCATCTCCGGTCACGTGGTCCCAGAGGCCCCATGGCCATGTTCTCATTCTCTACCAAGAGCTACTACAGAAAAGATGGCTGTCTCTGTTATAGATAACCCATCCTTCCTCAGCACCTAACGTGTGTGCCACTGCTGTCCTAAAAGAACTTATCAGAGATTCCCTGCAGCACCCTTATCCACACCCTCTGACCCCATTCACGTGAGCTCAGGGACAGCCTGGGCTAGCTGAGGAGCCCACTCTTACTCTAGGCTCAGCTTGAAACCATTCCAATTTATCTGATAGATAGAATTTGAACAGTATTACAGCCATGGTCTGTGCTGTCTCCAGGGTTCAGAGACCTTCCATGTATGACTATGTTCCTTTTTAATGCTAGGGCCAGTAAAACACATCATTTCCCCCTTCGTTGATGAGAATATGCCAGCACATGCCACACTGTTAGGCACCTGAAATATTATTTCATTGGTGTGGTCGGCCTTTTGAGTTTTTGTGGGTGTGCTCGTCTCTCTGATTCCAATGTCTTCCAGAATGCTCGTCGTCTCTTCCTTCTAGGTCTGATTAATGTGATTCCGTCCATATGTCGGGCAAGCATACATTTCCCCACAATATTGAGAAGATACATTTTGGCTATATTGTGGCAGGAGTCTATTGACAGGAAACAGAAGAGTTCCTCTGGATGCAGAACCAGACGAGCAGCATTCTTAGCCCTAGGCTAACACTACGTGCTACTGTCTTGCTTTATCAATAGGTTGAAAACAATATACTCACTAGCTCAAAAGGTACCACCACTTACAAAAGACTGTGTTGATCTGTAGAGCAAAATCACTAAGTTCAGGGGCTGCTGGGGGGAGGGAGAAGGCAGTGTTAAGAGCACTTGCTGCTCTTGCAGAGGACCTGGGGAGGGTCCCCAGAATCCATATGGTAGCTCACAATGTGTAACTCAAAGGGATCCAATGCTCTCTTCTGACCTCTGTGGACACTGCATGTATGTATGCACACAGGGCACTTAAATACATGCAGGCAAAACATTCATAAAATAAAAATCGATATTTTTTTATAAAAAAGCTAAGTACTTAGTTTCTGGGATTGTGGCTACCATTTTCTGGAATTTAAATTAATCCACCAACTGGTTTTAAGCCCTTGAGAGTTGTGCTGATCTCTGCAGCTCTGCCCAGGATGCAGTCTCACTCCTATTTGGATGAGAGGTATCTTAAGGAGCTTCCTCCTTTGATTTTCATCCAGCCAACGACTCTCATCTCACAAGCCAGGAAGCTACTGCTGAGGAGCTCCATCTCAACCATACAATCAGAAACTGGGAAGATGAGGTTGGACCAGAATTCCATGTAACACTCGCCTTCTATAAAGCTCCCCAACTCTAAGCCTGGGCCATAGCAGTATTTTGTGTCCCATAATATTGATACTCAGACCTATGTCCAACAGCCTTCAAAATATCTACATGTTCCCCTGATTAAGGTCACTCTGATAAATGTCTTCAGGTCCCTTTTCTGGGAAGGAATAAGGACACCAATTCCTGGCCGGGGGTGGGGGTGGGGGGGGGGAAGGGTGAGGACACCAGGTCCCTTTCAAGGAAGGCATAAGGACACCTGCTGTGCATGCTTGTAACACTATAGGGTCTTCTCAAGCAGCATGCTTTCCATAAATCAAGTCCTGAAACTGGGCAATTTGGTGTGAAATTATGCCATTTTCCCATTGTAATCAACCTTCCTCTCACCTTCTCGTGGTTGTTTTTGATCACACAAGCAAAGCAGCATTCTCATTGGCCATCCAACTCTCTCACTGCTAGGAACAGCACTGCTCGCTGCTCTGCATCCCTGAGGTCTCAGGCCTTTGATTTCCTTGCGGTCTTGTTGTGAGTCGTGATAATTACACCTACCCAGACTTTGACAGGTGAGGTACTGTCCCTTGATTTGTACTGTTCCAGAATTCTATCATCTCACTGACACCAGGGACCCCAGTTTTGCAGAACATCTCTTACCATTAACCCTGGACCAAAGGCAGCCTCCACTGGGCAACCTCACCAGCACACTTCTTGTTACTTTAATGAGAAAAGTGTCTGCTGAAATTTCCCAGGGAACGTTATCAGCTGGAGGCTTCTCTGGTTTTATATAATGCATTCACTCTGACACGCTTATCGCTCTGAGGCTTTTGGCCACCTCCTCAGACCTCTGTTAAGATACCTCAACTTCATTCTCCACAAACCGTCAAAAGTTCCAAGCTTCAAGGAGCTAGTCTACATTAGAATCAGGTCTGGTTAGCCTCGCCAGGATGCTAAATCCAAAACTATAGGAGTGTGATCTTGACTATCAGCTTAGATCTGAGGGCAACTAAGAGAAACACCTCTGGGGCATACACTTCTGGGCATGAAGACCTTCCTCCAGAGTAGGCAGGGCCTGCAGACAGTGGGTATAAAGAGAGCTGAAAAAAAAAAAAAAAAAAGCAGAGTGGTATTCTTGTCTTGCTTATAGCTGCTGAGTGTGTGTACCCCTCGTGCAGGAGGATTCTTGTTTTAAAAGAGGTTGATTTGCCGGGCAGTGGTGGCGTACACCTTTAATCCCAGCACTTGGGAGGCAGAGGCAGGCGGATTTCTGAGTTCAAGGCCAGCCTGGTCTACAGAGTGAGTTCTAGGACAGCCAGGGCTACACAGAGAAACCCTGTCTCGAAAAACAAACAAACAAACAAACAAAAAAAGAGGTTGATTTATTTTAATGTTGTGTGTATTAGTGTTTTTGCTTCTGTGTATGTTTGTATATCACATGGGTGTTGACCAGCAAAGGACGGAAGAAGGTGGATCGTCTCCTAGAATGGAGTCACAGACAGTTGTGAGCTACCACGTGGGTGCTGGGAATTGAACTAGGGTCCTCTGGAAGAGCAGTGCTTTTAACTGCTGAGTCGTCTCTGCAACCCCCACAGCAGCCGTTCTGTGTTGGCATCATACTCCAGCTTATTCCAGTTCAACCGTGTGTTCCAGTGGCTCCACAGGAATCCTGCAGGCATTCAGCTCCAGACTGACACTGATGTATCCAGCTTTGTAGATTCACAACCTCTCCAGCATGCAGCCCTTGCTGTTAGTCCGCCCCTATTGCTATGTGAGCCAAGGAGACAAATTCCTAGTATATATCTCTTCTGCCAGTTCCATTTCTCAAGAGACCCCTGACCAAAACAGGGGAATCTCCATATGATTAAATCTTCTGTATCTAGCCTATGGCCCACCTTTCTCGGGCCAGCAATTTCAGAAGCCATGCCCATAAATGTTTCTCCCCGTGTGAGGCCTGCAGCTTTTTTGGTTAATGGTCCTTTTTATGCCAGTCTTGCTCTAACTGAAGCCATGCCGAAGCCTGACCCAGCTATCAGTCTAGAAGAGATGGAGGTGGAAAGTTGTTATCCTAACAAATAGTTGTAGGGGAAAGAGGGGGGGGCGCACATCTGCCGGCTCAGAAGAATCCAGGTGTTTTTCCTCTTAAAAATCAAAAAAAACCTTTTTTTTTTTTAAAAAAATGTGTACAAATGTTTTTCTGCATGTATGTCTGTGCACCACATGCATGCCTGGTGCCAGTAGAGGCCAGAAGAGGGCGTCAGACCCCTTGGACTATAGTTTTAGATGGCTATAAGCCACCATGTGAGTGCTAGAAACTGAATTTGGGTCCTTGGCAAGAGTAGCCAGTGCCCTTAACTACTGGGCCACCCTTCCAGCATGGTTTCAGTTTCTCAGATGCATCCACTTAAACAAATAGCCCCATCCCACTGCCAGGTCCTTATCTCAGCATACCAGGACCCTGGCAGTGGGGCTTAGGAAACTTGTTAAGGTCTTCCTCTGTTGCCCTAGGTTTTTGGGGTATGTGTGTGTGTGCCCATGCATGTGTGCATGTGTGTATGTGCATGTGTGCATGTGTGTATGTGCATGTGTGCATGTGTGCATGTGTGTATGTGCATGTGTGCATGTGTGCATGTGTGTATGTGCATGTGTGTATGTGTATGTGTGCATGTGTGCATGTGTGTATGTGCATGTGTGTATGTGCATGTGTGCATGTGTGTATGTGTATGTGTGCATGTGTGCATGTGTGTATGTGCATATGTGTATGTGCATGTGTGCATGTGTGTATGTGCATGTGTGCATGTGTGTATGTGCATATGTGTATGTGCATGTGTGCATGTGTGTATGTGCATGTGTGCATGTGTGTATGTGCATGTGTGTATGTGCATGTGTGCATGTGTGTATGTGCATATGTGTATGTGCATGTGTGCATGTGTGTATGTGCATGTGTGCATGTTTGTATGTGTATGTGTGCATGTGTGCATGTGTGTATGTGCATGTGTGCATGTGTATGTGTGCATGTGTGTATGTGCATGTGTGCATGTGTGTATGTGCATGTGTATGTGTGCATGTGTGTATGTGCATGTGTGCATGTGTGTATGTGCATGTGTGCATGTGTGTATGTGTATGTGTGCATGTGTGCATGTGTGTATGTGTATGTGTATGTGTGCATATGTGTATGTGCATGTGTGCATGTGTGTATGTGCATGTGTATGTGTGCATGTGTGTATGTGCATGTGTGCATGTGCATGTGTGTATGTGCATGTGTGCATGTGTGTATGTGCATGTGTGCATGTGTATGTGTGCATGTGTGTATGTGCATGTGTATGTGTGCATGTGTGTATGTGCATGTGTGCATGTGTGTATGTGCATGTGTGCATGTGTATGTGTGCATATGTGTATGTGCATGTGTGCATGTGTGTATGTGCATGTGTATGTGTGCATGTGTGTATGTGCATGTGTGTATGTGCATGTGTACATGTGTATGTGCATGTGTGCATGTGTGTATGTGCATGTGTGCATGTGTATGTGTGCATGTGTGTATGTGCATGTGTATGTGTGTATGTGCATGTGTATGTGTGCATGTGTGTATGTGCATGTGTGCATGTGTATGTGTGCATGTGTGTATGTGCATGTGTGCATGTGTGTATGTGCATGTGTGCATGTGTGTATGTGCATGTGTGCATGTGTATGTGTGCATGTGTGTATGTGCATGTGTATGTGTGCATGTGTGTATGTGCATGTGTGCATGTGTGTATGTGCATGTGTGTATGTGCATGTGTGCATGTGTATGTGTGCATGTGTGTATGTGCATGTGTGTATGTGCATGTGTGCATGTGTATGTGTGCATGTGTGTATGTGCATGTGTGCATGTGTGTATGTGCATGTGTGCATGTGTATGTGTGCATGTGTGTATGTGCATGTGTGCATGTGTGTATGTGCATGTGTGCATGTGTGTATGTGCATGTGTGCATGTGTATGTGTGCATGTGTGTATGTGCATGTGTATGTGTGCATGTGTGTATGTGCATGTGTGCATGTGTGTATGTGCATGTGTGTATGTGCATGTGTGCATGTGTGTATGTGCATGTGTGCATGTGTATGTGTGCATGTATGTATGTGCATGTGTGCATGTGTGTATGTGCATGTGTGCATGTGTGTATGTGCATGTGTGCATGTGTATGTGTGCATGTGTATGTGTATGTGTGCATGTGTGTATGTGCATGTGTGCATGTGTGTATGTGCATGTGTGTATGTGCATGTGTGCATGTGTATGTGTGCATGTGTGTATGTGCATGTGTGTATGTGTATGTGTGCATGTGTGTATGTGCATGTGTGCATGTGTGCATGTGTGCATGTGTGTATGTGCATGTGTGCACGTGTATGTGTGCATGTGCATCAAGGTCTCCTTTAATGTGAAAGCAACTCTCAACTTATACAAGAAAATGGGGAGGGAGTTACAATGCGAGGAAGAAGAACAGTCCATATCGAAGTCAGCCATCTGAGGAGACATTCTGATGGGACTGATTTCATATCGAAGTCAGTCACCAGAGGGACGTCCTGTGGTTTTATCTTGTTCCTGTAAGCTGCTGTTCTGATATCAGGAGCAGACAAGCTGCACTTCCTTGTGGAAGCTGCACTTCCAAAAGCTTAGGCAAATCGTGGGAAGAAGATTTCAACTGGTCTCCAGCACATGTGTATATGTGTATGTGCATGTGTGTATGTGCATGTGTGCATGTGTACGTGTGTATGTGCATGTGTACATGTGTATGTGTGTATATGTGTATGTGCATGTGTGTATGTGCATGTGTGTATGTGTATATGTGCATGTGTATATGTGTATGTGCATGTGTGCATGTGTATGTGTGTATGTGCATGTGTGCATGTGTATGTGTATATATGTGTATGTGCATGTGTGTATGTGTATATGTGCATGTGTATATGTGTGTGTGCACATGCGTATATGCATGTGTGCATGTGTGTATGTGCATATGTACATGTGTGCATGTGTATGTGTGCATGTGTGTATGTTCATGTGTGCATGTATATATGTGTATATGTGTATGTGCATGTGTGTATGTGCATGTGTATGTGCATGTGTGCATGTGTATGTGTGTATATGTGTATGTGCATGTGTGCATGTGTATGTGTATATGTGCATGTGTGTATATGTGCATGTGTGCATGTGTGCATGTGCGCATGTGTGTATGTGCATATGTATGTGTGCATGTGTGTGTGTAAATGTGTGCATGTGTATGCTTAGACTGAAGTTAGATTCACACATGGCGAGTACTCTACCTCTGAGCCGTACCCAATCCTCATCTTCATTGGTAATTTTACCACTCTTGCAATCAAAGTTTGGCCTGATTTTTGAGCACAATTTGTCCTCCAGCTACAGAAGATGAGGATCACTTTGAACATTGTCATGCAGGCCCCGTGGCCTTCACAGTATTTCCTGATGTGATACTAGGCTGATATAAAAGCTTGCTACTTTCTTCCTTCTAGGTTTCTAACGTAGATGACAATGACAACCAACTCGGCCATCCCTATGGTTACCTCTGTTCCTGTATCTTTCAGATGCTAGAGTTATTGAATAAGCATAGCATCTCCTCTGTCACCCAGCCCAGTCTATAGGGAAGGGCTTTACTTATTATGATAAATAACAGCTGGTATTATCACCCCGTGTCCTACTAACTGCCGTTAGGTTAGCACATGATAGAATCTGAGGGTCCCACAATGAAGATCTGTTTCCTCGGGAAGAAATTTGCAAATGCACAGCTGTTCTGATGACCAGTGTGCATCCCTCTCTGCTTCCAGGTTGCAGATTTAAAGCTGATTTAATGGGGTTCCCAAACTGCAGTAGGGTGGAGAAGGGGAATCTGGACAAGGAAAGGAGCTCACTGGAACTTCCACGGTGGCCCGAGTCCCACCTCCCATTCATCACGGCCAAAGGACTGCTTCAAAGGGCCTTCACTACTCTCAGAACTTCTGGCTCATTTCACTCATAAAAAGTCAAAGTCCTTTGAGTCACAGGTATTCACAGTAGGGCGCCATTTGTTTTTGTAATCCTGGTGAGTGTGTCCTTGACAGTGAACATGCTATAGACAAAGGTTAAAATTCTGTTCCCCACCACACACACACACACACACACACACACACACAGAGGAAGGTGTCAAGAAAGCTCTCCCTCTTCCATTCTATCTCCCCACCACACACACTCACACACACACACCCCACACATAAAGGAAGGTGTCAAGGAAACTTGTCTTTCCTTACTTGGGAAAATTATCCCTTGAGATTCTATTTGTTTGTAGCTGACATTGAGATTGCTGCTCTAATTTATTCTCCTTAATAGTCCAGAAACCCAAACTAAAAAAAAAAAAAAAATTAGCATACTATTTGCCTCAGGCCCATGGGCTGCTCAGTGGAAGCACTCATATAGAGACGATAAAAAAGACTTCAGATAACTTAAGATACCCAGCAAAGGAGGTTTTATGTTTAATCTTGTCAATTGGGCCAGATTTAGAAACACCCTGGAAACACATCTTTGAGTGTGTCTACAAGGGTGTTTCTAGAAAAGTCTAACTGAAAGGGGCAGACCCATCTTGTATGAGGTGACATCCTGTGGCCTAGAGTCCTGAGCTGAATAAAAGAAGAAACAGCTGTTCTGATGACCAGTGTGCATCCTTCTCTGCTTCCAGGCTGCAGATACAATGTGACCAGCTGCCTCCTACTCCTGCGCATGCCCTCCCGGCCATGACGGACTGTACCCTCCAACTGTGAGCCAAAATAAACCCTTCCTTAAATTGCTTTTGTAAAGGTGTTTTGTCACATCGACAACAAAAGAAACTAAGACAGGGTAGGAGAAGGACAATGGCTTTCCTCTTCTCTTCTCTTCTCTTCTCTTCTCTTCTCTTCTCTTCTCTTCTCTTCTCTTCTCTTCCTCTTCTTGCTCCTCTTCCTTCTTTGTTTTTCTTTCTTTTTTTTTCTCTTCCTTTTAAAGACAGGGACTCTCTATGTAGTCCTGGCTGTCTCAGAACTCGATCAGGCTGACTTACAGAGACACACCTACCTGCCTCTGTCTCCTAAATGCTGGGATTAAAGGTGTGCTTCTCCATACCTGGCTAGGAATGAGTTTCAGTAAAGCTAAATAATATAATATAATGTTGTTAAAATGGTCCACAGAGCCAGGCTGTCCGTGGAGAAGAAGGGTGGGTGTTTAACAGGTGTAGGGCTTCAGTTCTACAGGATGAGAAAGCTCTGGTGTCCCGTGTTAATGTGTTTAGCCCTAACATCACTGAACCACATTTAAAAATGGCTAAGACGCAAGTTTTATGTTCTATATTCTTTATTACAACAAAAAAAAATGATACAAAGAAATTTAAGAACATGGCAAATGCTTGTGCCAAGATGTTAGAGAGAAGGGTGGATGTGAGATTTTATAAACCCGTGAGAAAACTCTGTTGCTACGGTGGAAGAGAACAGTTTGGGAAAACACATTAGAATATTGACCAAACTGGTTGGCAGAATTCTGGGTGATGAACTTTATTTTTCTAAACCTGTTTCAGTAATCTATCCCTTAGGGTTTCAGTTCGAGAAATGGAAAGCTTAGCCTGAACTCTCTCAAAAAAAAATAAGGGAGTATTTCTTGGCTCGTATAACTAGGAAGGCCAGAGGTGGGGTGAGCTTAGGGTTGATTCCGTTCAGAAGCAGCCTTCAGGGACCTGTAGGTAGGTGCCTCCATCTGGCTTTCCTCCATGACCCCAGCTTGACCTCAGAGGCTGGTTTCCAGCCAAGACGTACCAAGTGCCATCATACTCTACCCACACACCCTTTTCTTAGCCTGAGACAACTGATGCTCTAGTCTCCTTGTCCATGATCTGCCTCACCTCTGCCTCTGACTCATCATCCTGGTTAAACTCACTCCAAGCACAGCCCACTCAAGCTGTTGGCCGCCAAGGCTGATGGCCTAAGTTCGATCCCTCTCATGTACATGATAGAAGGAGAGAACTGACTCCCACAGAGTCTCCAGCTTTCTACATGTATGCTGTGCATGCGTGTGTTCACACAGAGCGAAACCAATAGATTACGAAGTGAAGGTGAGAACTGCCTACAAGTCCTTATCATACTAGTGATGTGTAGAACGAAGCCAACGTTCTGAAACCGGCTTAATCTTATAACTAAAGGGTGATATAAAAATATTTAATGAGTAATATGGTACAGTTATCAACCTGTGGGAGGTATCACTTGTGTTTGTGCCATACTGGTGACTTGAGCCACAGTCACAGCCAGTATTAGTCACCAACGGCACAGAGTATCACATCACATCAGCAAAGCCAGAACACAGATTCTGTCACCAGACACAGAGACTCAAGGGGAGCACCACCATCAAATACTAACAGACTCAAGAAAGTAAACATAAAATGTATCCAGATCCTCCGTATTCCTCTGTGACATTTAGTGAAGTTTGCATGCACCGGAGACAAGACAAACTAGCATCAGAATGACCTTACCAATCTTCAGTGTTCACGTCTATAAAATGAATTAAAGAATTACCTATAAAATCAGTTGTGAAAACTTAGAGTGTATTAATATTTTCTACTGCTATATCAAAATACCAGAGGTTGGGTAATAGATACGATGATTTATCTAGCTTATATTTAAGAGACTAAAATCCAAGATCTGGTGGCCCTCTTTAGGGGTTTCCTTGGCTGTGTCATGTGATAGGGGTGGCAGGGATGGCATCATAGCTGGAAGACAAGTGAGAGGGAGGAGTCATCCAACAAAAACAGGAGCTAGAGATTGGACTCACTCTTTTGTTACAACATGTCCTCAGAACCTAGCTGAGGGCCCATGAAAAAACACCTGCATCCCTTCTGAGGATGCTGCCTCAATGACCTAACCATGCCCCACTAGATGACCCAAATCTGAACCCTCCAGAACAAGCTTAACTGGTCTGTAACTTAAACTGTAGCACAGTAGGAATGTCAATAAGGTGTCTAGCTCGGGGCTTGGCACATAGTAGGGAGTTCGTTGATGCCAAGGAGCATTTACCATTATCCTAAGAGCACACTGGCAAAACCACCAGACAGCTGAGGGGCTTGTAAATGGCTCTGAAGGCTGATGAGCGCTCTCACTTCTGGAGTGTGGGAGGAGCCACTGGCCTCTCCACTGCCTCACCCCCATTTGGGACTTGAACCATCCATTCATCCACACTGCCCCTGTCTCTAAATATAACAAGCTGACAGTCACCAGTGTTGGCAACAGCTCTTTCTGAGCTGCATTTTCTGACAGCCCAACCTCTACAAGCTGTTCCATGAGTTATTTCAAGGGACAGTTTGATGTCAATCACATACCCCTCAAGTGGACTACATGGGCTAGGCTTGCGCCGGGGATCATGAGAGGGTGGAAACAACATTTGTTTCTTGGAAATTAGCACACTGGTTCATGACCCATAAAAGGAAGCCGAGAAAAGAAATTACTCCTCACGGGGAGAAAGCTATTCTTACCAAGAACCCTGTGTGCGGCAGGCACTGAGCCACCTCCTGAGTCCCAGCCAGAAGGTGTGCAAGGGCCGGGGAGATGGGCCCAAGAATACAACTTTCCGAGTTCAGATCCCATCTCAGCAAGGAAGTGGGTTTACACCAAAGCCTACTCCTTCTCTCCTCTATTCTCTTCCCCGCCTCTTGACTGGGAGTCAGGTCTCCTGCAGTGAAAACCCCATCCTCAAAGAGCTATAAAAGTAGCCAACCCTCTCTTTCATCCCTGGACTCTGGCTCCTCCTTTCCGAGACCCTGCCATGCTGTCTCTAGTCCTGGGGCCTGAACTCTTCTTGAAGTCCCAGCCAGACTGCTGCTGTCTGTCCGTGGTGTTAATAACTCTATCTCCCAGTAGGCCATCTCAGTGTCCTCTTGAACCACTGTCTCCATACAAAACCTAACACCCCAGTGCATGCCAGGCACTCTTGCCACCTTGCCAAATGCATGCAAGAAGGCAAATGTGCCAGCTAGTTTTATGTCAACTTAACACAAACTAGAGTCATCTGAGAGGAGGGACCCTCCATTGAGAAAATGTCTCTCTAAGACTGGGTTATAGGCAGGCCAGTAGGGACATTTTCTTAATTAGTCATTGATGGGATCAGGCCCAACCTATTGTGGATGGGAACACTCCTTGGCTGGCGGTCCTGAGGGCTGTAAGAACGCAGGCTGAGCAAAGCCAGCAGGCAGCACTCCGCCATGGCTTCAGCACCCGCCTCAAGACCCTGCCCTGATTGACTCTGATGATGAACCAATATACTGAAGTAGAAATGAAATACATCTTTTTCCTCCTCTGCTAGCTTTTGGACATGGTGCTTCATCACAGCAATAGTGACCCTGACTAAGACATCGAATAACAGGGCCAGAGTCATGGCTCAGTGAATTCCCAGAATCTGGCCCTGAGAGCTGGAATCCAGCACACTTGTGAGGAGAGTCACTGCAGCTCCCAATTCTGTTGTGAACAACGTGGAAGGTGAGGACCAACTCCACGTATATACCATCGGATGCATGCGGCAGTACTCACACACGTGAACACACACACACACACACACACACACACACACACACTCACTCACACTCACACTTCTTACAAATAGTGAAACTAAGGCCCAAAAAGATGCTAACTTACCCCGGCTGGGTTCAAACGTAGGCAACTCAACTACAAAGTTCTGCCAGTATTTCTCAGAAGTGATGTTGTTAGTATTGGAAGCAGAACATTTTTTAAGAATTGAATAATGTTTAGCATCTCTGGTCCCTGGGAAATAAAGGTCAATTGCAGGTCCAGGTCATTATAACAATTAAACCTGTCTGGCAGGGTGTGGCGGTGCATGTCTGGAATTCCAACCCTCTGAAGGATTACGGCCGAAGGATGGTGAGTTCAGCTTAGGATATGTGGGGGGGTAGGGCAGTACACCCTGGGTTGAGAACTACTTAGATCAAACTCTTTCTCCTAGAGAATAAGAGGAGAAAATTTGCAAATGTGACCTTGAGTGTAGAAACACATTTGATAGTCTGAGGATGTGTGTTCCCGTCCAGTTTGTAACTCACCTCCTGTGTGTAGCATGTACGTGCCAATTAATGTGGAGTAAGAGGTGTGTCCTTAGGAGTGTGCAGGGCCAAGCCTCCCAGGACCCCTACCACATCCAGTCTCTTCAGTCCTGATAATCTTCCTTCCTAAATGCATCTCGCACCCACTTCCGCCCTCCTTCCCTTTTGTATATCCCATATCAAACCTCTTTCTCTCGCCTGGGCCACGGCAGCGGCCCTGTCTCTAGGGGTAGATGTGGCCAGCGGCCAGCTCACTGTCCACACCACCACCAGCGTGCTCCTTCTGAAAGACAAATCAGACCATGCCACTCACCCTCTGTCTCAAATTCCTCAGTGGTTCTAGAAGCAGCGGCCTGTATCTCAATGAAATCTTCAAACAGAAATACCATGTGTACAGCAGGTAGATGAGGAACCGTGCCGTTGAACTGTGTAGACTACTTAGAAAGACATGTGAGGTCTTCCATGGTATGTCCCCTTGCCTACTTCCACAAAAAACATGTATGTGCACGTGCGTGCATGTGTGTGTGTGTACATGTGTGCATGTATATGTGCGTGTGCATATGTATACACTGTGTGTATATGTGTTGTGCATGTGTGTACATGTGTGCATGTATGTGTGTGCATGTGCGTGTGCAAAAATGTGTGTACACTGTGTGCACATGTGTGTGTGCACGTGCATGTGTGTGTGTACAGGCACACAAGTGTGTGGATGCTCATGCATACCACTGCCAGATGCAACTGCAACTTCTGTTCTTTCATTGATTTGGAGCTCACCAAGTAGAGACCAGCCAGTGAGTTCCGGTTTCTGCTTCCCCAGGACTGGCATAGTCACCATGCCTGGCTTTAAAAAAAATTTTTTTTTTCAAACCTGGGTTATAGGAAGTTCAACTCAGGTTTTATGCTTGCAAGGCATCTCCCCAGTTCTACCGTCTCTGACCTTACAGAAAAAAAATGGGGGGGGGGGGCTAAGTTTGAGAAGACTGGAACCAAACTGAGTTCAAATCCCTTCTCACTTACCAGTTGTGCAAATGGACATTTCCTCACCTCATCTTTCCTGACTGATGATGTGTGCCTGGTACCACTCAATCAGGACTATTTTACAGATGAGATGAATTTGCACTTGTGAAGCATGTAGGGTAGAGGGGCTCCTGAATGTAGTAATCACTCTGTAAATGTTAACTCTTTTGACCTTGCTTACACTTGACCTTGAACTGCCCCAAATCTCTGCAAATGACCCGAAGTCAGAAGCTGCTCAAGCTTCTTATGTGCACACTGTATGTGTGTACGGTCAAAGGTACAGGGCTTGGCCACTGCAGACGGAAGGAGCCTTATTGTAGAAACCTTATTGTAGAAAGAGGCAGGATTCTGTATCAGAAAGCTGTCCAGGGCTCACGGGTACCCTAGGCACCAGCATCGCAAACAGCTCCTTTCTTCTTTCTGAATGTTGGCTTCATCATCCTTCTACTCTGAAGCATAGACGAACTAATTTTCATTCTCTAAGTTCTTGAGGGACCCGTTCTGATTGGCTGAATCTCTTTTCCAATGTCACGTAATTGGGCAAAGCTCCTTTCTGTCTGGCTACTTTATAGGTCATTAACCATGAGGAGGAAACCTCCAGTCCAATCAGCAGCCACCATCCTTTAAAGCCTGACTTTGCTTTCCTTGTAGCTGAGCTGGTGGCAGGTTGAAGGGGCCTAGTGACAGTTCTGTGACAGAGCATCCCACAGCCACTGCCTGGACAGGGTCCTTCCAGCATCTCTGCCTGACAAGCTTGTTTTCCTGCCAAGTCTCCCTTCATTGATTCTTCCAGGCAGAACGAGGCACTTTGTTTATGTAGCCAGTACCCTGTACTATTAATAGGAGGTACCCAGTACCTCCTATTAATCTCTGTGCTTCTGCCTCTCTTTCCACAGGAGCTCCGTCAGGATCGTTAGCATCTGGTCCATAGTGAATGACTAACAAAAGTTTCATCAGATGAGCAAAACCCACCGAGCTACATATGTAAAGGATGACAGATTTCAGCATGCATTTGCTGTCTTTGTCAAAAGCGTGGTTCCCTTTCGAAACTAAGACACGTTGAAGCTGAAGAGTGTGTTTGTTGGTGTTTCTTGTCAATTTGACAGCACCGAGAGTCACCTGGCAAGAGGGAACCTCCACTGAGGAATTGCCTCAATCACACTGGCCTGTGAGCAAGTCTCGGAGAAATTGTCTTGATTGATGATTGATGTATGAGGGCCCACTGTGGGCGGTACCATCCCTAGGCAGGTGGCCCTGGGCTATAGAAGAAAGCTTGGTGAGCATAAACCAGGGAACCATCCATTAAGCAGTGTTCCACAGTGGTTCCTGCCTTGAGGTCCTGTCCTGCCTTCCCCCCTCGGAGATGGACTGAAACCTGGAAGGGTAAGTCAAATAAATCCTTTCCTTCTCGGGTTGCTTTTAGTCAGAGTGTTTTATCACAACAACAGATGAGTGACCAGTAATGACAGAATATCAGGAGAAATTGATTTAAGGTGGTCTTCCTTCCCTTCCACCCAGGGACATCATTCTCTCACATGTCTGATTTCTCTGCTCCCTCTGATAGAAATGTCCTTTGAAGGCACCCATACCCACTGCTTCATCTGCCTGGTCCCGTGCTGATTTAGTTCTTTAAATGTTGACTTCTCAGGGCACAACTCCTAGACTACCCGCTTCCTATCAGTTATCTGTCCCTCTGGCTCTGAGTTAAGGCTGAAAAACATATTGTGACCATTTTCATGTTTATTCCAGAGAAAAGAGACTTATATTCTCATGTCTTTTTGCCTAGAAAAAAGCAGGCAAGGAGAGGAACTCACTCATTTCTATAGTTTACATCTTAGCAGGATGGTCCTCAGAACGGAGCAGGGACTCAGGGTATAGAGTTGCTCCTTCATCCGGAGCAGCAGAGCATCCCCAGGCTGTAACTTGGAATGTGAAATGTAGTTTTGTTACAACAAACCTTCTTTTCCCATTGTGTTTGGCTCAGACTGAAGCTATTTATTTTCTTTTTTAGCAGTTTTGGCAATTTCCCAGAGCCTATTTCAACACGCTAATGTAAGTGGGGGAATCCAAAAACATCCACTAATGTGCCACCTGTGGACAGCTGAAACCCACGGCAAACTTTTCAAAGTGCTTTTTGTATGATTGCTTTGCCCAAATAAGGTCTATACATTTGGCTGAAATGTGAAATTCCTCTACCATTCTGGCTTTTTTCCTTTCTTTTTTCTACCATTCTACCATTTTAAGGACTGAAAAAATATAATTAAGGAAAATGCTAAAATGTTGCCAGAGAAGCATTTTTTTTTTTAATGCAAAGAAAAGCTTCTATTCAATGCTTGCTAGCCAGAAAACAGTTCTGTCTCTCGCCGTGTTTGGAAATAAATTCCAAATGTAATGAAGACTTAAGTGCAAAACCGAAATGAAAGGCTATGAAAAATGAAAATAGTCAAAATTTAAGACATTAAAAAAAATCGTGGGGCTGGAGAGATGTCTCAGCAGTTAAGAGCTTTCTGTACAAGCCAGAGGATCCGAGTTCAGATAGCCAGCGCCCATGTGATGGGCTGGGTATGGTAGCATACGTCCCTCTAACCCAAGCACTGAAGTGAGCAGACATGGGATTTCTGGAGCTTGCTGGTTGCCAGCTTAGCCAAAAATTGTGAGCTCCAAGTTCATTAAGAGACCCCGCCTCAAAGGAACACAGTGGGGACTGATGGAGAAAAGCAACCAGAGCCTTCCTCTGATCTCTGTACTCTCACACAAGCACACATACCCACACACACATACCTCCCTCCCATGTGCACACAGCCAAAAAAAATGACATAAAGAGAAAGAGGTTTGATTACATTAAAAATGAACGATAACTGAGAAGAATATGAGAGCCCGAGGATGGAAGGGGCGCTGGGAAATGCTGTCTGCAGGACTTGACACAGTTCCGCTGATGAACTCACTTCAGCCATGCTTACCCACAAAATGGAGAGCCAACAAGATCTGTGAACATGGACAGCATTTGGACTGAGTGGGTTAAAATGAAGAAAGAAGCATGAAAGTGGAGAAGGAGCAGGGAAATCGTGTCTGGAGTAGTGGGAGGGGAGAGTTGGGAGTAGATAGAGTCAAGATAGTGTATACATGTATTCAGTTGTCAAAGAAATAAAAGCCATTTGAAAAATCTGAGTAGCATGAGAAAACAAAACACTGGGAAAAGCGACAATGTTTGTAATATAATTATTAGGTACTTAAATAGCATAGAGAATGTACGAAAACGTGCTAACAAAAAACATGGAGTCAGGAGAAAGTGAGTGAAAGAAATGAATAAGCCATTCACACAGTGGAGGGAGTGAGGGGTGTGGCAGGGGTGGGATGGAGGTGGGGTTGGGAGGGGTTGGGGTGGAGGTGGGAGTAGGGATGGGCATGACACAGGAAATGATGAACCTGTAATGAGATGATTAACTGAAATAATGATTAAAAGAACGCATGTAAAAAAAATAATAATGAGCCATTTCTTAGTTACTGTTTTGTTGCCATGAAGAGACACTCTGACCACGGTAACTCTTATTTTAAAAAGTATTTTATTGTGAGCTTGTTTGCAGTTTTAGAAGGTTAGTCTATGATCGTCGTGACAGGAAGCAGACAGACATGGTCCGGGAGCAGTTTCTGAGAGCTTTACATCCTGATCTGCAGGCAGTAGGAACAGAGAAAGAGAGAGAGACAGAGAGACAGAGGTTGGGGAGAGACTGGGCCCTGACATGAGCTTTTGAAAACTCAAAGACCACTCCAAAGATACACCTCCAAACAAGGCCACGCCTACTGATCCTTCTCAGACAGTTCTGCTAACTGGTGACTAAATATAACACTATGGGACCAGTCTCACTCAAACCGCCACAGGTCATTGCTGTCAACAAGAGTTTGGGAACATGGAGTTTTCTACACTGTGGACAAGTGTTGAGCAGTGTTACTTATATGGGAAGGTAACAGGACAATTTCAAGTAAGATTTAAAAGCACACACAACCCAGCATCTCTCCCTGACTCATACCCCAGGGAATAGCTCACTCAGCTCACTGGTGGGTATAAGGAAACCTAAGGAAAAGAATAAAGCAGTGGTTTTTGTTGTTGTTGTTGTTGTTTTGTGCTTTGTGCTTCCCCTCCCACTTTTTCCTTCTGTAATAGTGAAACTTGAGAACCCCCTTTTTTTCTTTTTTGCTTATATTTCCTAAAGCAAAGATCAAAACAGGATCTTCCCTGCATACAATTGTGATCTTCCTGTTACTCACTGAGGAGGGCTGCCAGGACCCCTGCAGATTCCAACTCTGCAAATGTTCAGTACCTTACGGAAACTGCTGAAGGCATGCGTGACTGCGTACAGCTTTGTAAGCGGATGCTGGTGTCTCAACGCAGGTCCCTGTGCTCGCTAATACTTTACTGATGGAGTCATTCTCCCCAAGTCCCAAATGCACAACTTTTTGGTTGGCACGTAACACACACGAAGCGAAAGTGCTGCGGAGAGCTGATCGCACTATTTGTGGGGGTCTGCTCTGTATCATCACCGTGCACATTGGACCGGTGAACGCTGAGCTGTGGCTCCTCAGGGAAACGCGAGGTTAGGCTGCTACAAGCCCATGTCACCAACCAGCTAATACATGATCTTGTTTTATGTATATTTCTCTTTAACTACATTTTTGTTTAATGACGTTTTTATATACTTGAACTTAGTATAATTCTTTTTGGGGGGTGGGTAGGGGGAGGGTTGGTTTTTCGAGACAGGGTTTCTCTGTGTAGCCCTGGCTGTCCTGGAACTCACTCTGTAGACCAGGCTGGCCTCGAACTCAGAAATCCGCCTGCCTCTGCCTCCCAAGTGCTGGGATTAAAGGCGTGCGCCACCTGAATAAAGTTTAACGAGTACACATGTATTTTTTTTTCTATAAGATACACCATATTCCTGTAGTTAAAATATGTGTAGTTCCATGCACTGGGTCTGTTTTAAACAGTGAATTCTTTATCAAAAATGAAAAGGCACAGCCCCCCCCCCACCAAACATAGCAGTAAGCATACTCTAAAACAGACATAATGCTTACAAAACGGAGGTAAAATCTTCTGTCTGACCTTTCTAGGGGATTGTGCATCTCCTTGAAGGGGATTACAGGGTGCTGCCTACCTGCTGTCTAGTGTGACTGTTTCCAAATGTCATACACTGAGTGAGGACAGGCTGAGCACATGAGCAGGACCCAGACCCTGTATCCTGTAAGCTCTGGGACTACTTGCCCCCAGTATGGCCGCAGAGACCTTGTGAACAGAGGGTGCAGAAGGGTGGACTTTTATGTCTTGTGACAAAATTTATACAGCATGAGAGTCATTATTTTCAAGATTGCAATTATAATGTACCGGGAAAATTGTCTTCTGACCTCCAAATGCACATTGTGACACATATACGCATTAACAAATAAAATGTAATTTTAAAAAATATATAAAGAATTTTCCCTGGGGAGAGGATTTTTATTCTAAAGTACGTTGTAAAGCCCTCAGAGACAAGATGTTTAGTGCAGGTATACCTGATCATCCCCAGTTTAGGTCCCCCTAAAACTGACCTGCCAGCTGCTTCCAGTCCTTACTTAACATCTGTTGGAGATGTGCCTTCAGTGGCTGCAGGCAAAATTATTCAAATTATCTCAACAACGACAAAGCTCCAAATGCTTTTGCTGAGTCACTGTCCAACACAAAGCCTTTTCTTCAGGATGCTTTCCTCTGTCTCTGAGGTGTGAATTGCAAATCTTAACCGCCCTAGTGTACAGAGGTGGGTAAAATGATTTCTCCTGGGAAGGGGCAAGGCTGAAACAGACGGTGTATCAAACTGGAATAGATTGCTGGAGGGGTCTATTCACTCTACTCCGGTATTTGACAGTGTAGTTGTAGGTGTCACAGTTAAAAACATCCCAGACAGAACAGCTATCAGGGGAAGATTTTTGAGATGTTAAATTTCTATTTTCCTGTTTGCCCCATTACATCTGGATATTAGGATAGGAAAGGAGTATTAGCCATTTTCCCCAGGCTAGCCCTTCCTTTGTACATTCAAAGTGATTTAAATCATCCATTTCTTCCATATTAATATCTGCAGCCCTTTACCAAGTAGAAAATCATGCCAGGTTTTCTGATTTCTAGGTTTCTCTGATTCCAATTCCTTCTCTGCTGGACACGAGTCTGTAGTCTTTCTGACCGGCTTTATTTCAGTTCCTTTCTCTGGTTCTAACATAGTTTTGCAAAGCATACTCCAAAATTTACCAGCCGGCAAGCACGTTTCTAACTAGCTTGTTATTCTAGGGACTTTTAATGAATGGGAAAAGTCAGTGTTAATTTCTTTTCACGTTGTGCCAATGAGCTGCAGCCTGCAAACAAGTTGGAACTGTCTGTGTCACACTGAAGTCCCTTCAATTACCTGCAATAGGACAGCTGGTCCTTGTACATGAAGGCTAGAGTAGAAATGAACATGATTGCTTTCTAGCTGTGAGCGTGAAGTTTCTCGGGAACACCCCTCCACACACAGCCACCTGGGGTCTGACATTATGGAGACAGATCATGCTACAGTGATGAGAACAGGGTTTTATGGGAAAACCCCCACTGCCATAGACCAGTGCTCTGCATTTCTGATACCCCGTGTGCTGTAGCCAAAAAACCCAGCAGGCAGAGCAAAGGTGCAGATGTCTTTGTCATCCTGCAATCCAAAGGACTTGAGGACACTGAAGCCATCATCTTCTTTGCTGACATAGTATCCTAGGGAGAAGGGATGCCTAGAGTTCCTAGTCTGTTTTGAAAGGACATGTCAGATTCTATTTCCCCTTCCTTCCTTCCTTCCTTCCTTCCTTCCTTCCTTCCTTCTTCCCTTCCTCCCTTCCTCCCTCCCTCCCTCCCTCCCTCCCTCCCTCCCTCCCTCCCTCCCTTCCTCCCTTCCTCCCTCCTTTCTTTCCTCCCTTCTTCCCTTCCTCCCTCCTTTCCTTCTTTCCTTCCAGAAGGTCTTAGGTAGTCTAGGCTGGCCTTAAATTCACTATGTAATCAAATATAATTTTGATGTTCTGATCCTCCAGCCTTTACTGAAATTACAACATGCACCACCATGTCCAGTCAGTTTTTTTGGAGACTAGGGAATTCAACCCAGGGCTTTGAGCATACTAGGCAAGCCTCCCACTAAGCCTTTCTTGCTTCTCCATGTTGCATGTCACCTGCAAAATAGTTACCCATAAAAAGGATTAAAATGATATTTAGTGAAATAGATATTGTTTTCTTCCAATTTCTGGGATTTAAGTTTTCTGTCTGATAACAGTCTCAAAAGGAGGGGCCACTGTAGAGAGCTAGTATCCAAAGCAAATTAGCCATTATGTCTGTCAGAGCATCTGTGACCTTCTGCAGACAGCCCTGGAAGGGGGGGCAGTAGATTGTTGAGATCCCCTCACAAAAGGAGGAGCAGGAAGGATGTTAGACCCTCCCCTGCTGTCTCAATTCTTCCTTGCAGCACCTCCCAGCTAGCTGCTGTAATTGTGCCCTGGTTGCATTTGTCCCATGGTCTGAAACTGTGGGGATGCCAGAGTCTAGGGACTATGGAAAGGTAACTGGAGTGGAGGGCTCTATCTCTGCAGTCATGGGGGAGTTGTCATCCATCATAGGGTGACTTTCCACCATGGTGCAGCTGCTTTGGGGTCACCCACATTTTTATAAATATCCATTTACCCATGGTCTACAAGAAAGCATAATAAAATCATTGGCTGACCAACTCAAACTTTGGTCTGTCACTGGTGCCTTGTCTGAGGTGGGGGCAGGTTTTTTTATTCCTCCCCATGAGTTCATGTAATAGGGTGATTCATTAGCTCATAGTCACGGGTCATTCAGTGGTCTGGGTTACAGATTCTGCTGTGGCTACATCGAGTTACTTAGGCATGGGCTGGTCAGCAGATCTGAGACCGGTTCTTCCCTTCCCTAACACCTCTTTCACCATCTGCTTGTCTAAAACTGCATTGGAACGAAACCTGAAGTTCTCTCGTTCCTGTTCCTTGCACTCTTAGTGTACTTCAGAGGCAGAACCTGGGACAAATTCAAGTACAAATAGTTTATTTGTGAGGTAATCCCAGAAAACACTCAGAGGGAGGGAGAAGGGAGTTAGACATAAAAGAATCATTCCAACTAGAGATGCATTCCATCAGGGAATGCTGGGAAACAGGGTATTACAGGAGTCTCAGCATTATCCCACCTGAGGGGTGAGGAGGATAAGAGACAAATAGATTCTTGGGACATGATCAATAACCTATTACCTTCTAAAAGTGAAAGTAAAATCCTGTCTTGGCCTCAATGAACAGGATGTACTGTCCATTACTCCTTCTGCCTTCCTTTGTCCTCCTATCTCAGGGTCAGAACTCTCTAGTGTGGGCACTTGATCATCCTGAAGATGAGCTGGTCATTTATCCATATCTTACATGGTCAATAAATCTTTTCTGCATATGCCTGTGTGGGGGCACACTTGTGTGGGGTGCACATATATTGAGGATATGTTTGTGTGTCTGGGGTGCACACTTGTGTGGGGTGCACATATATTGAGGATATGTTTGTGTGTCTGGGGTGCACACTTGTGTGGGGTGTGTGTCTATTGGGGTTTGAAGCTGATGGCAGGTGCCTTCTTCAGTAACCCTTCACTCTATCTTCAGAGACAGCTAGGCTAATGACAGAATTTCCTACCATAAGAATGACTTGTGTGAGACTATTCATAACAACTAAAAAAAAAAAAAAAAAAAAAAAAGCCTGCTGGAAAACAACCCAAAAGGTGAAGAATAAGCAGGGTGTGGGCTTGGCTTGTAGCTCAGCAGTAGATACTTCCCAGCATGCACAAGGCCCTGGCTTCCATCCCCACAACACTGGGATAATTTTTAAAAAGCAAACTGTGAACTAGCCATACAATAGAATGTTATTTGGTACTAAAAAAAAATTATTGATAGAGCCCAGAAATGAAATTACAGAGAACAAAGGAAGCAGATAAAAGCCAGGGGGCTTGGTGGTGGATGTCTGTAATACCACTGGGAGCTAGAGGCACTAGACTCAGGAGTTGACAGCCATCTTTGGTAGAGGTCAGCCTGAGCTACGTAAGCTTCTGACTCAAAAAGGGAAAATACAGAAGATGTAATAGGTTCATTATGTACACGTTCGAGTATGTGGAGTCCTAGGAGAGAAAAGCCGAGCTGCAGTGATTAAATTTAGACCAGGTTACCTGTTTGTTTGTTTTGTGAAATGGACAATAACTGGGAAGAGAAAAAAATTTAAGAGTTTCAAAAATGTTTTATATCTCGTTTGGGGGTAGTGGCATGAATTACACAGGAATTAAAACTCAACTAACTGGCTAAGTGCGGTGGTGTGCACCTTTAATCCCAGTGCCCAGGAAATAGAGACAGGTGGAGCTGAGAGAGTTTTGGGCTAGCCTGGTCTACATAAGGACATTTCCAAGACAGGCAGGGCTACATAGTAGAATCCCCATCTCAAAAACAAAACCAACACGAAATACAAACTTACCTAAACATCAGAGATCTGCATAAACATCATATAAACATAAACATAAACATAAACATAAACATCAGAGATTTTTTGTTGCATAATACTTGATAAACATTTCACTTGTATTTTTTCTTAAGACAGTTTGGCTGTTAAAAAGATGTAATGTTTTGCTCACTCTTTTGATACCCACTCCTTCCTGTCCCGCTCAAGTGCAAGCCTTAGAAGAAGGTAGAAACCTGGCTGACTTTTACTCTCCACCGTATCTCAAACACCTTCCACAGTGCTGGGTCTCCAGGATGCTCCAGGGACTCTCCTTAATACTGTAAGTTTGTGCACGCTTCTAGGCATTGGACTGTGGCTTTACCATACATCTCCCTCTGCAGGCGTGACCTGCTCTTGGCAGATGCTGGTGGCCCAGAAGCTGGATGCAGGTGTATTGTCTAGGAAGGAATTTGCAGGTGGGAACTCAGCAGGACTCTGGGTGTCCTTGGGCACTGACAGGGTCCCAACTGTGAGCACCATCTGTTCCTGTGAAGGGTGTCTGACAGCAGCTGCAGCTCTAGACCTGGGAGGTGAGTACCCCTGAGACCCAATGTCAGGCTTCTGTTCCCACCCTCCCTTCCTGTAGCAGGGCCATGAAAAGTCACTTTAACCCTGGACAGAAAGGATCAACACACGTTACAATTTACCAAGTGTTTCTTCCCATAAGCTCTTATTTCATCTTCTCATGGTCCTGAAAGGTACTTTTTTAATGACCCTATTTTACAGAGAGGTTGAGAGTGATTTCCCCAAGGTCACACAGCTGGCAAGCCATAGAGCTGGGATGCAAATCAAGCTTTTAACTGTTTAGTACCACATTAAACACAGTACTGCTCTGTCATTTAAGGACCTGCAGAAGCAGTTTTTGAAAGCCGAGCCTTTCCATAAGCTTTACTGGATGAACAAAATGCTATGCAACAAACTCCCCTTGCCTTTAATCCAGTTTATCTTGCTTGCCTCTGAGAGATTTATCTGCCTGGACCACCACTATGGTAGTGTCAGTTGCTTATGCTAACGTCCACATTCTTCACCACCTGCCAAGTACAATCAATACTCCTTCATGGCTGTTGTATGCCCTTTTGCCCCAACTCCCCTCTTTCAAACAGGGCTTTACTTCCTAGCAGCTATGCTGGCACCTCTGTATCTCTGGTCCTCAAGCCCTGTCTCACTCCACACCATGGGATGCCAGTCTCCTCGTCTAAACTCCGAGATGACATGTTACCTGTCAGTTATGTGTTTCAAGCTCCCACTCCCACTCCCCCCCACCCCCAACAGTCTTGTAAACACTAAATTCTTTGTGAGTGGGTCTGGCAGGTGGAGGTATCATGGAGCCCATAGTTCTTCCATGGCTCTGCTGTCCACTGGGCACGTAACCTTACCCTGAGTGTGTTTGCACCTTGCTTCATCTTCCTTATTAGAGATGAAGGTCCCAGAAGCTAGATGTGCATCTGAAAAGAATAGGTTACCATTTCTGTATTCAGTTGCTGACTAGCATAGTTTTTTTGTTTTTGGTTTTCTTTTTTTTGGGGGGGGGGGGGTTCCCCACAAGACGCGGGAGTGAGAGGACGGGATTCGAACACGCGTACCAAGAGACGCGCGCCCTCTGCGGGCGCCTTAAGGGCCGAGCCACCGGCAGTTTTTTTTTGTTGTTGTTGTTTTGTTTTGTTTTGTTTTTTGGTTTTTGGTTTTTTGGTTTTTCGAGACAGGGTTTCTCTGTATAGCCCTGGATGTCCTGGAACTCACTCTGTAGACCAGGCTGGCCTCGAACACAGAAATCCGCCTGCCTCTGCCAAGTGCTGGGATTAAAGGCGTGCGCCACCACTGCCGGGCTAGTTTTTGTGTTTTTTTTGTTTTTTGTTTTTTTTTAACCTATTTACTTTATGTATGAGTGCTCTGTTGTGTGTACACTTGCGTGCCAGAAGAGGGCATCAGATTCTTTGTAGATGATTGTGAGCCACCCTGTGGGTGCTGGGAATTGAACTCAGGACCTGTGGAAGAGCAGTCAGTGCCCTTAACCGCTGAGCCATCTCTCCAGCCCCAACTAGCATAGTTCTTTTGCACACTGCAGACAGTTGATGCTTTGTAGTGTACAATTATTACCACTTTCCCAAACATTCTCTAAACATAACAGTTTCTATAACTGTATAGTTTATAAACTGTTTACATTGAGCCATGTTTAATGGCTCTTGGCTACAATCCCAACATTCAGGAGGCTGGGGCAGAGTTACCTCAAGTTTAAGATCCACCTAGGCTACAAAATGACGTCTTGTCTTAAAACATTAAACAAATCAACAAACAACAAAACAAAACAAAAACTCAACTAAAAAAAAAAACTTTAAAAGTCTTCTTTTTATTTTTACTTTATGTGTTTAGTTAACACAGCCTCCACCCCCTGTATGCATTTGTTCTGACTTGACACAGATCGTATAAATATCAGATTCTTTGTGAGTGGGGCTGACATGAAGAGACTGTGGGGTCCACAGCCCGACCTTGGCTTTGCATTCTCCGGCTGTGTCCATTGATAAATCACGTCTGCTCTCCAGGGCTTATTTTGCCACTACCAGTTCTGAGATGTGTGTTTCTTTAACTCGCCACAAGGTTGTTGGGAGGATAAATAAAATTACAGATGTGGAAATGTTTTGCGGGCTATAAATCACCCAGAAACGTAATTTGTTTGCCGTTTGATGGGGGCACACCTTTTGCTGCTTGGCCACTCCCTACTCATCTGTGCCTCTCTCTGCTGAAGAAAGGAAGGAATATGTCCAGGGGGTACAGGTTGATGAGAAACTGGTAATGTTTCCAGAATTGCTCTTTACACTGTGCTGGATTTGAGGTAGGATGTCAAGAGATGCCACCATCGGGCAAGACTGCTGTGAGGACAGAGACACGCTAGAGAGCCAGTCTCGTCCCAGGGTTTGGTGGTTATGAGAAAGTTGGCTGGTTTGGGAAATCTCTCAAGGCTCAGGCTGGTGAACGCTTGCGTGGGCTGCCATGAGGGAAGGTGGAGGGGTCCATGCTAGTGCTGAAATCTTCCAAACTGTAGGCACAGTAGCCTCACTTTCAGGCAGAAGGGAGACAATCTCTCTTGGACGCCCAACATAAAAAATAAAAAAAATTAAAAATTAAAAAGAAAAAAAAAAAAGCGAAGAAGACCACACTTCCGGTTCTGGCAGCCTCTGCTTCCGTTTTGGGGAAGCGCTAGCTTTGAGCACCTGGCTTCCTGATTGGCTAGCCTATTGTCGTCAGGGGTCACGTGGAGGCAGGCTTTCCAGGACCTTGAACAAGCATGGCTGAGGCGGGAAATGTGGCCTCCGGCCTCGGGCTTCCAGGAGAAGTCTCCCAGTGGCCTCTCAGGCGCTATGGTCGCTTCATGCTCTTGGACAATGGGGAGACCCCTGGGTCTAGCTCGGAGGATGCTGCAGCGCCCTCGCCCACATGGAAGGTGAGACCTGAGGGCAGGAAGGTCCCCCAGCTGCCAGATCCCCAGGGAAGGAGGGAAAACCCTGTCCAGCAGCCACATAGGGTCTGTGCTTGGCCGTCACACCTCTGCGAGGAGGACCGAGGGAATGACTTCTACCACAGGAAATTTGGAGCAAGGTCTAAATGGTGCTGTCGTGAATGGTTTTGTTTGCTTTCTTATGGTACAGGGCATCTAAGTGCCCTATCCCTGAGCCATGTCCCAATGATCTTAGTTTCCTGAGGGCATAGTATTTACCCAGATAACTATGTAAATTGTAGCACGGATAATTAAGTCATCCGTAGCTAAATTGTCTTGCTGTTTGGTAGTCAAGCACCTATACAAGACTAAAGTTGGGTTTTATCTGTTTTTATGTTGGTACTAGGGACAGGACCAAGGCCCCCTTGTGTGCTAAGCATGTGTTTTACCACTGAGCAACACTACCAGCTCCAGAAATCTAACTTTGATGCTGAATTTCCCTGTTCTTGGTTGAGCTGCTTAGCTTTTCTGAACCTTATTTATGGTAAAAATAGAAATACTATCTTAATGTTATGGTTAAATAAGTGTGGTAGAGACAAAACAGGTGTAAAATAATGATCTTACTTCATAGGACATGTGTGCATGTTCACTGTGTTTTATGTGTTCTTGAACAGCTGTGGGTAAGATAAAATAGAGAAACGAGGGCGTGGCATGTGAAAGCCTTCACACCTGAGAAAACCTTAGCAGGTCTAATAGAGAGAGAAGCCAAAAGGCTGGTGAACCCAGGGAGTGATGGTACATGGTGAGGCTGTCTGGACAGGAAGACGGGCATCTTGTGAATATTATTTTAGAAGCCCACAGGGAGAGCCACATGAAGGGTTTTAATCATTCTCTTCTTTGATAAATCACTCTGTCTTTGTAGATGGAATTAGAGGACAGTGAGTTGGGGAAGACAAAAGATAATGACACCTCGGGCCTGAGGGGAGGTGACACCGGAGAGGGGGAATGGATCACATGATGTGGAGGATAGGGATGAAAGGGCTTAGCGATTGATGGAATGTGAGAGGTGACGGTAAAGCAATTCGGTTGCTGCCAGAAGCACCTGTAGGGAAACGGGGTGCACCGGAGGAAAAACAGATCAGAGACGTCAGATTTGCTTGTGATGAGCTAAACATGCATGAGGAGATGCCAGCTGTACTCAGCTGAGTGTACGTACCATTCTGGATCCAGCCGGCCTGGGCTGGAGGTGTGAAGGCGTGAGGTAGCATTGGGGAGGTGATACAGTCATGGGGTTAGTGGAGATTCCAGGACCTAGTCCCAAGGTAGTGCAGCAACTGGATGTCAGAGAGAAGTGCCAGAACCTGGCAGATTGACAAGGGCCACAGAATTGTAAAGTACCAAAGAGAATGAAGGTTTGTTAGAGATACAGGGAGTTCTCTCAAGAGGGAGAGACAATGTTTACTTAAACTTTGTGGAGTGGCACTGTCAAGTATAAAAAAATAATGACGGTGGCCGTTTTACTTAGCTATGTGAAGGTTATCCATGGTGGTTAGGAAGAGGGTTTTGATGAGGGAAGGGTGTAGAAGCCAGACAGATGTGGACTGAAAAGTGACTGAGGTGAACATATAGAGCGAAGCACACGGTTGTGTGAGCCTTGGCTGAGACTGTGAATAGAAATAGAACGTTGTGAATTATTCATAACATTCTGGAATATTAGCGTAAAGGGTGCTCTAAAACTTGAAATCAATCTATTTAGGCCCATTGTAAAAAATTATTAGATACGTTGTGCTCTTGTGGAAGTCTGTATCCTAAATAAAATATAGGGCAAAAATGCAAAATGGAGCGAGGGGGAGTTGATGCCGGCGTGACGGATCTATAATAGGATCTTATAGAAATCCAGGGACGTTAAAGGACATGTTTAACTTCCAAGACTGCTCCAGGAGACTCCTTGATCATTTCTCCTAACCACTCTTTAGTCCTTTTCAACCCTTTTCTCTGTGTTGGGTGCGCTGGCTCAGACTCAGCCAGGTAACTCTTACATTGCAGCCCAGAGCATGGGCGTTTGGCCATTTTAAGAAGTCCACCATTATTAAGGTTTTTACCTTCTCTTTGAAAGCTCTTCATAACTGCTTATAAGGAACAGCACCTTTCAGCGGCTTTCAAATGTTTGACATAACACCGTGGCCACGGTGACAAGAGATGCGGTTAGCGTTTGCCCAGCTTTTGAAAACTGGACATTTGTCCCTTGCTTTGAATCTCTGCCCAGCCATCCTGCCTGCTGTGATCAGCTTCAGCCTAAGTCTGTCATGTTTTCCTTTTAAATGAAAGAGAAGTAAGATTTGTTCTGTTTTATGGGCAACTGTGACTATTGTATAATAGTAATAATAACACTGTATTCTCCAGGTCCCATGCAAATTTCTTTTAAAAAACACTTGGTACCTACAATAAAACTACGTGTTATGTGAAACATAGAAATTTATTAATATAAGGTGATTCTAGTAGGTTTTTTTTTTTTCTCGTATGGAATGTTTCATATTCAACTGTGGACAAGCCCATTTTGATTTTTTTAAACACCGCCCCCTCCCCAATTATGGAGAGACTCTGTTCTCTTGGTTCCATATGTGTAGATATTTTGCCCCAGAGAAGATGCTAATCACAGTGCCCACGTACTGACAGAACTGTCCATCTAAGAGAGAGATAAATAGAGCAAGACTTCTCAGACTGGAAGTCCCAACTGAGACGTAAGGTCAAGTTAAGGTCACCAGCATGCTGATTCTATTCATGTCTCTGAATTGTTATTACATGTCACACAATTTGGAAGTAAATAAACTTTTTGTAACAGTGAACAAACAAACAAACAAAACACCAAAATAACCCCAAACACCACAATTTACAGCCATGCCATTTGCTTTGGTGTTCATAGTTGTCCTGTAGGGATTTTGTTAAAATGCAAATTCTTCCTCAGTCAGAACAGACTGTTGTGGGAAATGGATTCTGTCATCATAGGAAGCTCCCAGGTGACACCGGTGTTGGTTTAGGGACTATGCTTTGAGAGAAGGGGTGCGGGTGACCTTGAATGAAGTGAGCAGCTACATAGTGCAATTCATAAAATGAATTTATAGAGTTATGACTAAGTTAGATTCAAAATGCATATGCAAATTTTTCTTATTGAGGTTACTATTTCAGCCATCTGTCATCCTCTAAGTGGATGAGCAGATGAAATACAAACGAACTTGATTTTAGTTCCTTATATCTATTGGCTCAACCTGTCTGACAGAAATTATCATAATAAGAGATTGGTCCACTTTATGTCTGTATATAATCCAGTCTGTTAATTTGAGAATTTTGAAAGGTGATGTTAATTGCAGGTTGCTTTTAAATGAAAGCTTTTCCATGTTTTTTAGCTTTTAAATATTTCTCAGACATACCTTAATTGGTTGAACCTGAAAATGTTAGATTTGTAGGAGGACCTTAAAATAATTGCTCTACTCAGAAATTAAGAAATAGAATGTGAAACTTGTACTTGAGATGAACTTTGAATGTGGGTTCAGTGTAGAGAAGGACTTGAAGCCCCTGTTCTTCTGTATTTCTAGTGTCTCAGCATTCTCTGCCACGTGATACGATCCTTAGTGAAGTTTGGCTGAGTCTGTGGTGGCAAGGCAACTGGTTTTTTTTGTTGTTGTTGTTGTTTTTTTTTCCTTTTTGTGATACAGGGTCTCACTGTGTAACTCTAACAGCCTTGGTGTGTAGACCAGACTGGCCTTGAAGTCACAGAGTTCTGCCTGTCTGTTTTTCAAGTGCTAAGATCAAAGGCTTGCACCACTTTGCCTGGCTCTATTTAGGGCGAGTTCTTTCAGCAGCCCTATGTAGGAAATACTGTCTCCATTTTATGGATGAATCAGCTGAACCTGAGAGATGTTCTCGGGCTTTTCTAAGAATTTAGAGAGAAGTGAGGAGTAATTTGGGCTCTAGTTTTCTTGTCTCTAGAGCTTGTGCTTTTAATTATGGTGCCGTTTGCCTTAGAATTGTTAGTATTTCCGCAGTTTTCAAATTAGCATCCAAGATGAGAACGATTAAGATGATTTGTTCGTGTCCTAAGGACAATTTAATTTTCAGTAAATTTTCAAGAAAATTATTGTAGAGAAGTAGCAAAATAGCAGTTCTCCTTTGCATGCTGGGTAATTTCTTAGTAGATCCTTATTGTTGTGAATTTTAACTTGTTGGGTCCACGAAATTCTTGTGTTCCTATAAATATTCTAGCACCTCACGCCCACCCTACCCCACCATCTTAGTTAGAGTTTCTATTGCTATGAAGAGACACCATGACCATAGCAACTCTTATAACGGAAAGCATTTAATTGGGCTGGCTTACAGTTCAGACATTTAGTTCATTGTTGTCATGGCCAGAAGCCTGGAGGCATACAGCTTCTGCGTCTGGATCTACAGGTAGCATGAAGAGACAGTGAACCAATCAATAGGCTTGGCTTGAGTTTCTGAAACCTCAAAGCCCCATCCCCACCCCCAGGTGACACACTCCCTCCAACGAGGCTACAACTCCTAATAGTGCCACTTCATATGACCCTATGGGGCCGGTTTCATCTCCCCCCCCAGCTCTCTCTCCCCTCCCCCACAGGATAAGTTACTTGGAAATAGTTGCATCCTTTCAAGTCTGTTTTTAAACCATGTGAATATTGGCAAAACATCTGGTTTAGGACTACCCTGCATCCCCAAATGCTGAGAGAAATTTCTTAAGAGAATGTTCCCCAGTGCCCCATAAATGAAATGTCTTCTGCTCAGGCTGCCGAGCAATAGGCAACGTTCAGGGCCCTGTGTGGGTCTAGGCAAAGCTCCCTTAAGTACTCGGAGGTGGGTCTTTCTCCAGCCGTGTGTGCTGAGCAGAGAGCTGCACTGGAGGACAGGCTTTGGAAGTGACAGGGATTCACTCTGGGTGTCTCCTCTCTATTCTGTCCTCTGTACTCTTGACTCTCTGACCTCCTTGGATATCCAGCTCCGGGTCTTAAACTCAGAGAAACTTCCCCAGACCCTGCTTGAGTGGGTTTTTTTTTTTTTTTTCCTTGCACTTTACTATGGAAATTCTCCAAGCAGTGAGAGACATTGTTGACATCTGCATGACACTCTATAATTTGTGTTTTTCTACATTCTGCCAACTTATATTTTACAACTCTTTGAGATGCTAGCAGGAAAGCTCGCTGGTCATCCCCTCTCCACTAATTGTTTCCTGGGCCCTTAGCATTAAGCTAGGTGCCAGGGATGTTGTGCAATTGTCTGCAGGATTTACTCAGTCTTTTGGTGTTTGTTTGAGACAGTTTTGTTGTTAAAGTAACATCATAGTGTATAGTTAGCTCAACCATGACATTGAATGTTACTGTTTTATGGGACCATTCCTTTGTATGTAGTCCTGTGGCTTGTTTGTGACCGAAACACCATTCAGTAGCCATGACTGTATTAGATATGCCAGTGTGGAGTAGAGCAGACCCTTGGTCCACATTCCTCCAGATAGGCAGGCAGCCTTTGTCGGAGGTTTTGTGCACTTCTCACAAGTCTTCGGGTCTTCTATGGCATAGACAGGAAGTTGAAACCTGGCAGGTTAAATAGCTTGTCAAATGTTGACATAGGAAATGGAAAACAAACTAGACTCTAGGCCGCTGATCTTCCTCTCCTCCGTGCTGCTGCTTCCTACAATGGTGTCTTTTCTTCTGAAGATGAGCGTTATTAAGAGTTATTCTTCTCTCAAGAATCCTCCATTCTCTTAAAGTCAGATTACATTAAGATTAGCTTTGAGTGACAGAAGTTGAAAACTTAATTTTCACCTTAAGTCCAGAGCTGGGATGACACTCAGTGTGGAACGGAGACTTCCTTCATTTTGTTCTTGTGCCCTGCATGACTATGGTGATGGTTAATATTGTCAGTTTCACAGGGTCCAGAATTATCCTTGAGATAAGCCTCTGGGCACACATGTGAGGGGTTATCTAGATTAGGTTAGCTTCTGGGTGTGCCTGTGAAGGTTTTTCTTCCTTGGGTTAATTGAAGTGAGAAGACCCACTCTAAAGTGAACAGTACCATTTTATGAGCTTGGGTTACATTCACACAGCTCTCAGCATCCTGACTGTGGATGCAGTATGACCAGCTGCCACAAGTTCCCACCTCTGTGATTTCCCTGCTGTGATGACCTGTAAACTCCCCGCTACAAGAAACCTTTCTTCATTAAGTTACTTTTGCCTCAGGGTGTTATATCACAGCAACAGGAAAAGTAACGAAGACACAGTGATCAGTCTGAGAAAGAACCTGGGTTCTAGGCCAGGGTGCACATGTATAGTCTCCTAAGGGCTTTTCTGCAAGCCACTGTGTGCTGCTTCACCTTACAACACGCTAGGCAGAGCTTAAACCCACATGGAAGACTGATGTATACCTCAAGGTCAGGTGTCCTCTTACCGTGTAAAAGGAGAAATGAATGTCTGAGGTTAGCTGGCAGTTTGTCACACACTTCTAAAGACATATCTCTGAGTTCTTGGTTGGAATTCAGAAGGCATTTGTAATGACAGTACTATGTTTTACATGTGCCCCTCAAAGATTATTGTGCTGGAACCTGGTCTCTGCTGTGGTGGAGGCCGAGTACATGCTAATCAGGCCATGCCAGCGCCACACTCAGAAGGGATTAATGCTGGTCTCACAGCGTGGGCTATCTCATGAAAACTAAAGGTCGTCACTCTGTGTAACTGGTGCCTTATTTTCTCGGCCATATTTCCTTTCTGTGTTAGAATGTGGCCAAGGAAGCCTTGAGACATACTGAGCCACTTAGACATCGAGCCTCCAAAACCATGAGCTAAATTAGCCTGTTTATAAAGCATCAGTCTGGGGAATTTCATTATGTCAACAGAAAATGGATTAGAAGAAGTAATAAAATTAACTGTTGCTTAGTGTGTAAATACTGTATGTTCAATCCTGGCATGGGGCCTGGCTGATGTCTCATAAAGTTTTATTGAATGGTAAATGAAAGCCAAGCATTCTGCTGACATCTGACCTCACACTATTATTTAATCTTTGAAAATTTTATAAGCAGGGCTTCTTAAGCCTTTTCTACTTCCAACCCTTTGTGCCTAAGTAATTTTTATGCAACTTTGGATGTATAAGTATATAAAATACATATAGAAATCAGTTACTGATAATAAATCATAAATCATATCAGTGATGAGAATTGTTTGATACCAACAAATAACACAGGATGGCAGAAGCATGCTTAAGGCCATTTCAGAACTTGTTAGAAATTATGTTCTAATCCCAAGTCATAATTCATTAGTGAATGTTTTCTTAACAGTTTTTATGGAACCCAAGCCAGCAACTCAGATATCAATTTTTAAAGAATTATTTGTTATTTTATGGACATGTGTGTGTTTGCATGTATGCATGTATACCACGCGAATGCAATGCCCATGGAGGTCAAAAGGGCATCAGATCTCCTGGAACTAGAGATACAGATGGTTAGTTACAAGATGCTATGTGGGTGCTGGGAACCAAACCCAGGTCCTCTGTAAGACCAGCCACTACTCTTAACTGCTAAGCCACCTCTCCAGCTCTCAAACAATTAATTTTAAAAATTGATTTAAATTACATGTATGTGTGTCTGCATGTGCATGTAAGTGCAGGGGCCCATGAAGGCCAGATGTCAGAGGCATAGGCTCTCTTTGGGGCTAATGTTATAGGTAGGTGTGAACTGTCTGATGTGGGTGTTGGGAACCCAACTTTCAGGCACGCTTATCTACTGAGCCATCTCTCTAGCCCCTCAAACAGCATTTTTTTTTGAAGGGGGTAGGAATTGACACAGGCTCTCTTTGTTTTGTTGCCATGATGAGATACAAGGACCAAGGTAACCTATACAAGAAATCATTTAAATTGGGACCTTGCTTATAGCTTCAGAGGGTGAGCCGTGATCACCATGCTGGCAAACATGGTGGTAGGCAGGAAAACATGGTACTGGAGCAGTCGCTGAGACTGTACATCTGATCCATAAACTAGAGGCAGAAAGAGGATGATACTGGGTCTGTATGGGCTTTTGAAACCGCAGAGCCCACCCCCAGGGCCACACCTCCTCTAACAAGGCCACACCTCCTAATCCTTCCTAAACCGGCTGCCAACTGGGGATAAAGCATTCAGGTGTGAGCTGAAGGAGCCCATTCTCATTCAGACCACCCTCGGTCTCTCTGTGTAGTCCTGTCTGCTCGGGGACTTGCCATGTGGACCAGGCTGGCCTTAAACTCACAGAGATCCACCTGCCTCTGCCTTCCAGTCCAACAGCAATTTAAAAAAAGTCAAATATTCTAACACAATATAATCAATCTATCGGTACCGTGATTTGATACTTGAACAGTTTGAGGACTGACAGCAAAAATAAAATACTAAAATTAATTATTTCCCACTACTAAATTGTGATTCCCCTTTATATGTGAAAGCAAATTATTAAACTTGAGGCTTTGATCAGAGAAAAAAAAAATTGTGATATTTCTTTAAGAATAGGAGACTGTGTGTGCCGTAAACACACTGCAGTTCATAAGGTACAGTAGTCTGAAATCCTAGCCAGGGTGTTTCAAGCGGTGTTTATTGGTGTGTGGTATAAGTACATACAGAAGACAAAGTGTACATGTTGTGTGTTCAGTAATAAGGCTGCAGTGAAGTCCCATCATGCAACCTGAGTCCGTGCTGCCAGAACTTCAGAGTCACCATGTTGTTGGTGTTCAGAAACATATTATTGTTGGTAGATTTTTCACGACCTCCACATTCAGCCATGGGACCATGGCCCACACTTTAACAAGCTATGCATAAGTTCATAAGGTGCTTAGTAGTATTTCTGTTCTTTAATCAAAAAAGTGAATTGTTGTGCCGGGCGGTGGTGGTGCACGCCTTTAATCCCAGCACTTGGGAGGCAGAGGCAGGCGGATTTCTGAGTTTGAGGCCAGCCTGGTCTACAGAGTGGCTACACAGAGAAACCCTGTCTCGAAAAACCAAAAAAAAAAAAGAAAAAAAAGAAAAAAAGAATTGTTCTTCTAAGTGATGAGGCTGAGATTTGATTCTATGTCTATCTGACTTCAATAGTATCTTTTATAAAGTGGTAGTTTTTGGTGCTGCCCACAGACACTGATTTCACCTGGTCTGTATTAGGTGACATGTGCCTGGTTTGTGACTGGTTTAGGACAGTAAAAATGTGAGCGTAACTGACACACGCCACGGGCAGAAGCCTACAGAGCCAGTGCGTGACAGCTCTTACTGCTTCCCTTGGCACACTGGTTGGTGGTGTGGTAAGGGTCAGGCAGTGAGATGGAGTGAGAGAACAGAATGGACAGGTGGCAGTGAGCGAGAGATGCACCTTGGATTTTAGAGGAGTGTCAGTGCCTGTAGTGTGTGCCAGCCCAAACCAGCTGACCCTGAAGTGTTTCACACTTACAGTGATACCTGATCGGATCTTACGTTACACACATTATACGTTGCCTCAGACTTTGAAAAAGAGCCTTGTAAGTGATGTTCCAATGTTTGTTTGTTTTTTTTTTCTATGACAGAATCATTACTTGTTCCCAAAACTCTAGTTTATAAATACATATTTCTACCTTGGGGTCAAAACTCTGTTCTCTTTCTTCAGAAACAAAAGCTTAATTTTGTTCAGCAGTTTCCATGGAGGCCATTGCTTGTTTGAGCAATATGATTTAAGGTGGAATGATTTAAGGTGGAATTTATATGCACCAATAGAGTGAAGAGGAGTATCGTAGCTTAGTGGTTAAGGGGGCTTAGGAAGTTACAGTTTAGAGTGAGGCCCACATATGGTCAAATCTCATCAACTTTGGGACTTTTTCCCCACCCTCTGTGTGCAGACACTGTAAGGCTCTGTTAGAGATGGCTAAGGCTGTGACACTGAGCAGGCTGGCCAGCGGAGCCCAACTGCCTGATTATGTGGACTCCAGGGGTCTTCTCAGTTCCCAGTGACGGCCGAGACTTGCTGTAAAATCTGTAACTCCCATTTAGAAATACACTTGGGATATTAGATCCTTCGGGTGCTTCCCTGGCTTTGTGAGTGGATGGGAGATAGGAAAGGAGAATGGAAGAGTTACCCAGACCTCAGTGTGCCCGTGAGAAAGACCACTTTGTAATCTAGTTGGTGGTGGCGTTTGATACAGTTTTTGAAATAGTCTTATTACATAATAAAAGCTGGCCTCTAACTCCTGATCCTCCTGCCTCAGCTTCCCAAATGTTACGATTATAGGCATGCAACCCTATACCTGATTTTTTTTGTAAAGTTTATCAGTGTGTACAAACTTTCTTATATGTATGTTTGTGCCTCTCTCGAGGGAATCAAGGAAGACTTGCCATCTGAATATGGAGCTTGCCCACTCTGCTTGTCTGGCTAACCAGCTTGCTTTGGTGATTCCCTGTCTCCCTCCCGATCTGCTGCCCTGGGATTAAAGGTGTATTATCATGCATACTCAACTTAAGTGTGGGTTCCAGGGCTCTGAACTCTAGGCTTTCAGCTTACCCAGCAGTCACTTTACTGTTGCCCAGCTCAGGCTGAGGAGACTCTAAGTTTTTTCTTTTTGTTATTGTTGCTGTTGGGTCATATAGCCCACATTAGCCTCAAACCTACTGTGTAGCCAAAGATGACTTTAATTCCTGATTTTCTAGCCTCTTGAGTGAATATATTCTAAATTAACTCCAGAAGCCAGGTTTAGAAGCTTGGATACTTTCATAACCAGTAATCTTATTCTTAGGAGTATGTGGCAAAAGATGCAGAATTAAGTCTCATGCCATGGTACACTTAATTTATTTTGTAAGCTCAAAAAGAAAAAAAAAAAAAAACCCTACATATCCTTACTTTTGGGGGTACATGGGAAAGGTCTTACAGTTGTGGGGGTTTTTTTATTGTTAAAATTGTGTTTCTGTAAAATAAAAGGCCAAATTGTATAGTTTATAGTATGTGGCTGGACCATGTCCTTTAGCCTGGTAAACTCTAGAAATCTGTAGAAATGATTAGGAGACCCTTTCGCTACTAGCAGCCAGTGGGGAGGCAGGTGGGGTCCCCTTAGCACGTTTGCATGGAATTTGAATTTTATAATGTATAAATCAGCAGTTTGAACCAACAGACAAAGCTGTGACATTTTTGAGTGACCTTAAAAGCAGAAAACAAAATCCTTAATCAGGAACATAATTTAATTCATCACAAATCTGAAGGTAATTTATTTCATCCTTCAGGAAGATGTAATTTAGAATAACTACATTTGAAGTTTTAAAAAATACTTTTGTATAATTCTTCGACTTTTTCTACTTTATTTTACGTTTCTCTTGTGAAGATTGCTTCAGCGTATGCATTAAATTATGAGAAGAGTTTGTATTAATCAGTGTTTAAGCTGTTCTTTGATTATGTAACATACACAAGCTTGTGATAGACTCAATTCTCAACATATGGTTTAACACTGATGGTGAGGTAATCCTTGTTCTCTCAACACCTTACAGTACTTTTTGTTATGACTAGATCATTGAGCATTTTCTTTGGCCTTTCCGTATTGTATTAACTTGGACTTTCTAGTACAATGCTAAATTATTGGTCATTAAAGGTATTTCCAAAGAGTCAGAAATAAGCAGCCTAACCCCTATTTAGATTATGTTAAGTGTTATGACATTGAAATTTCTCTGTAAAATCTGGGCATTATATTAAAATCTTAAACATAATGTCACTGTCCTTTATAATAAGATGAGTGCCTTCCTTCATCTTGACTCTTGCTTTATTATCAAAGAACATGGAAACCTCTTGTGATTCCAGTGTGTGTGTGTGTGTGTGTGTGTGTGTCTGTACGCACATGCGTGTGTGCATTGCATTCGTGGTGATGGAAGCCAGGGGTTGATGTCCATTGTCTTAACTCAGTACTCTCTGCCTTTATTTGGGGGGACAGTCTCTTACTGAACCTGTAGTGTGTGGATTTGACAAGGCCGGCTACCCTGTGAGCGTCGGGAACTCATCCTTCCCTCCCTCCTCCCCACCAGTGCTGGGATCACGGGGCGGGGCGGGCGAGTCACTGTACCTAGGCTTCATTTGGGATCAAGCCCAGGTCCTTACATTTGTGCAGCGGACTTTTTACAGCCTGAGCCACCTCCCTGTAGCTCATGTGTTGGTTTTTATTCTAAGTAAAATTTAAATATAATCACAGGTGGAAAAAAATAATATGGTGGCCAACGATATGACCCCATCCTTAGGACAACCCAGAGGCTGTACCAGGAGAATTTCAGACCTGATAAGCAAACACTGCAAAGTAGCAGGACACAGAATTGACACTGAGAAAGCCAGTAGCCTTTCTGTGCTCCACATCGAACTTGCTGAGAAGGAAATCAGGAACACAAGTTGCCTCAAGGAATGATAAAATTTCTAAACCTAGTCATGAAGTGAAAAACTTCTTAAAGAAAAACTAAAAGACAAGAGATGGAGCAGCAGAATGAATATAGTGAAAATGCCATGTTGTTGAAGGTGGTCTGCAAATTCAGCGTAATCACCATTAAAATACTGAAGTCATTCTTCACAGAACTTAAAATAAATAAATAAATAAAAATTCATCATGGAAGCACAAAGACCCTGAGTAAAATCTGGAGCAACAGGGCAACCGGGGCAGTTTCATCTGCTCGCCTGCAACCTCTTGCTGGCGATGGTAGCAGTACCATGGCTGGCGATGGTAGCAGTTGATCAAATCCAAGCTGATTCCTCTGGGACAAGCATAGATGGTTTTCCTCTGCAAGGAGGGTGGTGTTGGTCTGATTTTCTCTTTATGTTGTTGCTCTTGAGCTATGATGCCTACACACATAAATTAGGATTTGTAGAGTTTTGACATAGTCATTTTATTGTTCTGATTTTAGTTTTTGGATTGCCCTGCACCCCGCCCGACCCTCGTAGTTGCCTGTAACCACATGGTCACATTACATGTCGAGAGTGGAGACCATGCTAGACTCTTCCTCTCAATTTGCCACTTTAATTAAAAAAAAAAAAAAAAAAAAAAAAAAAAAAGAGTTCCCTAGAGTCCTCAAGCACTAAATTGTTTTTGTGTTTAACCAGGAGCTTTGAAGACCTTTCTGTGTGCCTAGAACTTAGGGTTTCACTGGGATGTGACCAGCTCTTGCTGTTTTGTTTTCTGCTATCCCTTTGATGCCTGGAACTCAATTCCTTTCTGTCTTCATCCAGTCCCATGTCTCGGTGAATTTTCCTTTTGTTTAGTGGGTGCCTTTACCTTGCTCTGTTTTCCACACATCAGCAATACTGTTCTCCTGACCCTGACTCTGAGCCATTGTATCTCACACTGTCACGAGAGGTCTCTTCCTTGTCGTAGCTCCCCTGGGACTACAAACTTTCTCCTTTTGACCATTTGGCCTCATAGTGTACAGTTGCCTATTGAATGTTTATTATCATAAAAACAGTTTTAGCTCCTAGAATCTCCTTGAATGTTATTAGTAATAATTTTTTTTTTCCGGCCATCAGTCTCCTTGAACAGTTTTGTTCCTCCAGGTTGTCCTTATTCTGATTTTTTCTTTTTTTTTCCTCCCCATATATTAATTGTAAAGAAATAATGGGTGTCTTAGCTAGTGTTTTCATTGTTGTGAAGAGACACCATGACCAAGGCAACTCTTAGAAAGGGCATTCATTGGGGCTGGCTTATAGGTTCTGAAGTTCAGTCCATTGTCATCATGGCAGGAAGCATGGCAGCATCCAGGCAGGCATGGCACTGGAGGAGCTGAGTTCTGTATATCTTGTTCTGAAGGCAAACAGGAGAAGGCTGGCTTCCAGGCAGCTAGAAGGGTCTCAATGCCCAACCTTACAGTGACACACTTCTTCCAACAAGGCTACACCTACTCCAACAGGGCCACACCTCCTAATAGTGCCACTTCCTGGGCCAAACATATTCAAAACCACCACAATGGATTTGATGCTCCTGCAGAGGAGTAGGGGGTACTGGCTAGAGCTTGGGAAGGAGTGTGGACGTGAGACACACTATTGTCTGGTGCCTGTTCTTTAGGCTAGGATTGCCCAGGCACTGCAATATTGTCCTTCCCCAGGGTTCCATGCACAGAGTTTCACAGCTTCCCTCCTAGAGGGGAAACATTTTACCTGCTCCTTTATCTGGTAATTGGTGTTTGGATTGTGTTTGGAAAGGGGAGACCACAGGACAGAGTCTAGCTACCATTATTTCCCCGAATCCCTTAGAAATTCTTGAATTTGACACTTTAAAACTGTTTGAACTTACTACACAGCATCTTTAAGTGAGGGATTATAGCAGGTATCTGAAAAATTACAGGCTCACGCCTGCAATCCTAGCACTTGGGAAGCTGGGTATTAGGGTCGCTGTGGCTTTGAGGGCAGTGTGTCACCCTCTTCTGACACCTGTTCTCACGACTCCAGCTGCTTGCTTAAGCCATGCCTTCTCAGGGAGGCTTCTGCTCTCGCCTCCCTATTCACACACTGTGTGTGTGTGTGTGTGTGTGTGTGTGTGTGTGTACCCTGGAGCTGGAGTCACAGGTGATTGTGAGCCACCTGATGTGGTCTCTGGGAATCCTTCTTGAACCTCCTTCCAGTGTCTATCATAGCGGCATTCATGTCCTCTCTCATCTTGTCTTTTCATTTGCTCTATTTCTCTTATGAGCCAGACAATTACTTACTGTGTTCAGTATTGTACCTAGAATATTTGACACCTAGAATGGATAATTCTTGACACTTTCTTTCCCCCATGGGATGAAACTATTTTCAGGAATAATTATGAAATTAATTGAATATTCACTTATTATGCCAGCTGAAGAATTTTTTGGCGTGTTATAATCATGCTAGTTAAATGCATAGAAAGGACACATTACAGAATAAGGCAGTGAAGCGCTCACAACCATGTAGGCAGTGTGCTCTATGGGGTTGGATGTTTGAACTGTGAGCCCTGGCTACAGGCTGATACAGTTTCCATAATTATTTGCTTGTTAGTGAATAGAATTGTTTTGTTTTGTTTTTTAAATAAAACCGTATGTCTATAAAAGATACAATTTAGGGAACTACTCATAAAAACCATGGGTTTTTTTTCTCTATTTAGTTTTAAAACATTTAGTAAATTTTAAAAATTGTGTGTGTTTATGTGTGTGTGCACAGCCATACTGTGTATGTAGAGGTCAGAGGAAAATTTTGTGGAATTCATCTACTTTTGATCTGGGCCCCAAGCTTTTGTGGCAAGTTCCTTTAACCCCTGAGCCATCTTGGTGGTCCTACAATTAGTGGTTTTAAAACAATATATTTCTCTAGCCATGGTGGCTCATACCTGTAATCTTAGAATTTGGAAGGTTGAGGGGCAGGAGGATCTCTGTGGGTTTGAGACCAGCCTGGTCTACAGAATGAGATACGTTTATTTCAGCATTAGAGATAATGTTCAAATTTAGTAAAGTATTTTGAACATGAATTGAGATTTACATTTAACCAAACAAAGATTCTCCATCTTAATATTTATTTTTCATTTCACTGTTTTGAATTTTTAAACACAGAGTTTTAAATACTAAAAGGTCCCCTAAAATGAGAATTTGGCAACCACTGTGCTGTCTGTGTTCACTGTGAGACCTTTCAAAGGTGGAAGTGAGTAGTGAGTACCACAGGGCTGGAGAAGGAACAGTGTGGGGAGAAAAGAAACTGGGAAGAGCTTCATGGCAAGTAGCCTTGTAAGTATTACTGAACCAAGTATGTATGGCTGTGTCTGTGTGTATGGGGCCAGCTGACATTGAGAACCCCCAAACAAACCTGACTATAGAGAACAGTTCAAGGATAATGACAATTTGATGCTTACATGCGTATTATTTAAGCGTTGGTCTTAGTTACTTTTCTATGGTTGTGATAAAACACCATGACCAAGGGAACTTTTATAAGAAAGGATTTACTTGGGTTTATGGTTCCTGAATGCTTGGGTATGTAATGGTGGGGACATCGTGGCAGCAAGTGGCTAGCGTGGTGGCTGGAGGCTGAGAGCGGATGTCCTGAATTGTAAGCACAAAATGAAGAGATCAAATTGGATGTAGGCAAGGCTTTTTAAATCTCAAAGCTGTTTCCAGGGAGGCACCTCCTCCAGCAATGCAGGAGCTCCTAAACCTCACCCAACAGTGGCATCAAATGGGGACCAAACCTTCAAATGCTCTAGACTCTGGAGGACATCTCTCGTTCAGAGATTACTGCCACAGGCGAGTAGTTACTGCAGCAATTGTAGTTGACCCTTGAAGCTCCTAGGTGCAATTATATGAAAATTCTTTGGGAGAGATTGGGAAAAATTTGTGGACGAACTACAAATTTTGAAAACACTATATGGGAAAGTTTGGTATGTTGTGTATATGTATCTATGTAAAATATACATAATATAAAATATATACATAAATAATACACGATTTCATCATTTGCTGTCATAAAATATGTGAAATCTGTAATAAAACATTACAAATATAGGCGTTGGAGAGAGAGCTCAGCGGTTAAGAGCACATAATATTCATGCAGGAGACCTGAATTCAGTCCTGAGCACCCACATCTGGCGGCTCACCAGCCTGGAACTACAGCTCCAGGGGGTCTGGCCGCTGTGGGCATGCACACATATATAGCACATGCGAGTGCGCACACACATACACACACCTTTTTATAAAGTAAAAAAACCTTAGTTAAAGCATATGTAGAGTACACAGGACACCATCCGTGGTGAGGAGAAATGTAAAGATGCAGTAAAGTCCCAATAGTCTACAGTGGACTGCACTGTGTCCTGGACTACTTACTGTGGCTCCACAGCCCCCTCCTGATACTAAACCCAGACACCATGGGCTCCACTTTAAACAGAGTGGGGTGCTGACCATCTCTGTGTGAGCAGGCCATCCATCAGGAAGTCACCTAGCACAATAAAAGCAACCTGTCAGTCCCCACACACCTTCACACAGTAAATATGATTTTCTCAGTAAAAAGTGATGTCTCAGGTGTGGGTTACAAGAGCCATGTTATCCAACCGTTTGTGTCACATACATGACTTCCGGTTAACCAAGGCTGGCAGAAGTTAAATTGGAAGGACTTAGAATTCACAAGCAGAGTTTAATCAGCAGCCAAGAGCAGGACTCAGAGAGGGCTGAGTAGCTGACCAGCGCAGTCACCTTCACCGCTCCTGAAACGGAGTAGCCACTCCTGGCAGGGCTGCATCCAGCTTGGCTTCTGTACGCAGAGCAAGAAGCAGTGGCCTCCCATTGATTGGCTGAGCCTGTGAGACAAGCAGGCCATGGGGAGTGGTAAAGTGGCTCAGTGTGAGAAGCCATGCCTTCATCAGTTGGAAGGCTACCAAGGAAGGTGTGTCTGTCACCAGATGCTGTGCAGAGTGGCCCAGGAGAACCTACACAGCACAGGAGTTGGACCAGCTGGAGTTTGATACTGCTGAGGAAGAGAAGGGGGGACAAGGCAGGCCCTAGTGGAGCTCTAGCTCGTGACAATAAACTCGCACCAGACTATGACTGATGCTGATGTTATCTATCCACGCTACGGGGTCTTCTACATTGCTAGCAGGATTACCAGCTATGGAGAAAGATGAGGGGCTCAGTGCACTTTCAAGGTCAGGCCAACCTCCTCACCCTTCTTTAGGTGAAATCCCCACCTCGCCAGTTGACAAGCCCCTGGAGTGTTGGTCACAGTATTGCAAGCCCCTTGGGCAGGCAAGTGAGGGAGGCTGCTGACAAGCTTACAGGGGATGGTAGTGGTTAGAGCAAGTGCTCTCCAGGGGCACACCTCACCAAAAAGGGACAGGCCCAGGGGACAGCAGTAAGGAGGATAAAGACTGTGCAGGCAGAAGTCACCTCTGACTTCCCTTATCCCTCAGAGGCTAACAGCATTTAGGACTTACACCAGCGAAGGATGCGTTTTGTCACAGTTTTCTCCAGCTACACTCTTCACCTACCTGTTGGTCCCCTTGCTGTACAGGTCTGTGAGGACCGGGTGTTTGCTTTGCCCAGTGATGTTCCCCATGTTGAATAATGCTTGGTATCTAATGGGCTTACAGCAATGTTTGTTGAATGAACAGACAAATGAATGAACGAACCTTAAGGTCAGAGGCTTTTTTTTTCTTTTCCTATCATTTGTAAGAAGGGTCTGTATGTGGTGGGTACCATGCTGATGTTAAATGCTTGGATGGGGGCCAGAGAGATGGTTCTGCAGTTAAGAGTACCTACAGCTCCTGCAGAGGACCCTGGTTTGGTTCCCAGTACTCACACGGTGGCTCACAGCCACCTGTAACTCTAGTTTCAGGGAATCCAGCACCCTCTTCTGACCACCACGGGATCATGCACACATGTGCACACATGTACACTCATGTCCACACACATACACATAAAATAAATACTTAAAACCTTTTAAATGCTTGATAGATATTCTCTGTTCTTTAGACTATTACATGTCTATGTGGATTTTAGAATTAGAGGAGTTACTACATACTTAGGAATTAATATTTTAAATTTTTATTAGTTATTATTGTGTGCTGTGTGTGTATATGTGAGAGTGCTGGTGTGTCCATAACATTCCATATAAATAGAGAACAGAGGACAGTTTTGGGGGAGGAGTCGGTTCCTTCCTTCCACCTTTACATGGGTTCTGGGGTCCAACTCAGGTCATCAGGCTTGTGTTTCACTTGCTGAACCATTTTGCAGGCTCGGGATTCTGATTTGGATTGGCTGGATCAATCTGAGAAGCCCAGTCCTCCCCAGTCCTCGGTTCCTATTGTGGCTGTAACAAACTACCACAGTTTAATGGCCTAACACAGCACACTATAGCCTAGACTTCTGCAGATCAGAAATCCAAAGTGATACTTTACGGAGCTAACTTCATGTGACCGAAGGGACCCGTGCTGTACCTGCTCTCTCTACCTGGCCTCCACACCAGCAGTCACACTTCTCTCTCTGGCTGGCATCCTCCTTCCCCTAATGACACGCATGATTACACTGGGCCCACTTGGGTAATCCAGGATAATCTCCCTATCTCAAGGTTCTTAATCACATTAGCAAAGTCCCTCTTGGTGTGTAAGATAACATTCACAGGTTCTAGGCATCAGGACACGGACACCACTAGCTATGAGCCACTTACCAGCATTTTAGTAATGCGAAATCTTCCTGACCCTGAACTAAGCTCTCTCCATGTATTTATGATTTAACTTTATCTCAGCTTGTAACGTGACATCCTTTCACATATTTATTCCTAAGTAGTTTATACTTTTGATGATATTATAAATTTCGGTGCTTTTAAAACCAAGTTTCAGTTTCTTACTAGCCTATCAGTTACTTTCCTTCTTTCTGTGACCAAAGGACAAGAACCAATTTAAAAAAATAGAGGGTTTACTGTGGCTACAGCTCAAGGGCTACAGCTCTGTACGACAGGGAGGGCGTGCTGGCCAGTTGTGTCCACAATGAGGAACCAAAGAACAGACAGAAGTGGGTCTGGGCTGTTAGACCTCAGGCCTGTCCCCAGTGACCTGCCCCTTCCAGCACTACCAGTTGGAGACCAGATATTCAAATATTGTATCTCTGGGAGACAGCTTACATCCAAACCACAGCACCTGGTGTAGATAAACACGATTTGTTCTCATGTTACCTTGTAAATGCAGGTGTTCAAAGTTCGCTTATTCTAGTCAAGTCGGTTGGATTGTCTGTATAGACCATCATTGTCTGTGATTAAATGTACTTTTAATTCTTCCTTTACATCTGAGGGCTTTTTGTTTCTTGTTTCTTCAGAGTAGTGGCAACTCCTCAGTAAGGAATATTGGCTAATGCAGAGAGGACTTCTCGTCATGTGTCTTGGGAGATGCTTGCCACCAGGAAGTGTCATATCAGCTGTCAGTTTCACGCAGATGCCTGTCACCTGGAAAGTTCCATGTAGTTTTTGGCTTTTTGGGTTTTAGAATCAGAAACAGATGACGGGGTTCAGACCGTGCTTTTCTGATGCCTTGCTTATTGACCACACAGCCTTTTGGCATGTCAGCTTGGGGCTTACTATTTGTTCACATGCTATTTAGAAACACAACTCAGTTCTAAAATGTTTGAGCAATCTTTCAGTACCCTGCTGCTGATTATTTTACTTAATTGCACTCAGAGAATATTCTTTGATTTATCTGGACATATATCCATGTAATGGGATATAGTGTGGTGCCTTGGTAACTATGCATGATATAATCAATCAGTGTGGTTAGCATATCCAAGCAAATATTTATCAGTTCTTTCCATGAGAATGATATAAATCCTCTCTTGTAGATGTGTTGAGTTTTTCAGTACAATATTAACTGTGGTTACCTTGTCCTTGCCCTTCTTGCTGGGGTTGAACCCAGGACTTTGTACATGCTAGGTGAGTATTCTACCACTGAGCTGTACCGCCAAGAACTCTGTTCTTTTTGTGGTTGACTGGTGTCTCGTTGCTTACGTAACCCGTTTTCTTCGTGCGTTCATCCGCTGGTGACGGTGGCCACCATGAAGGGAGCTGCTCAACAGGAGACTGCAGCATCTCTTTCTCAAAACTGACTTCATTTCTTTGGGGTGTGTGCTCAGTGTGGGGTCTCTGATCATGAGTGGAGTCCACATTTCAGTTCTTTGAGGAATGTGCACACTGTCACATTTGTGCCACTGGTTGTGACAGTGGTTGTGAGCTCCCTCTCCTCATCCGTCAGCTTTGTTCTTTTGACGGTAGCCGTTCCAGTGACTCCCCACTGGGGTCCTGACTTGATTTCTAGCAGTTAAGGATGTTGGGGATCTCAAGTGCTGTGTATCTTCTGAGAAATGTTCATCCAGGCCTTCTGTCCACTCCTGTATTGTATTGAGTGACCTGTGTCTGCTGCTGAGTTGTCTGAATTCCTCGTGTGCTCTGGAAAGCTGACCCCTGATCAGACATAGTTTGTAGATATTTCCCTCTTCTGTAGGCGAATCGTTACCTTTCCTGTGCAGTAGCTCTTAGCGTTACGTAATCGCATTTGCCGAGTTCTGCTTTGGTTAGCTGTGCTTTTACGTTGTTATTCTAAAACTCTTTGTTCTCTCTCTCTCTCTCTCTCTCTCTCTCTCTCTCTCTCTCTCTCTCTCTCACACACACACACACACACACACACTCTCTGTGAGAGAGAGAGAGAGAGAGAGAGAGAGAGAGAGAGAGAGAGAGAGAGAGAGAGAGAGGAGAGAGAGAGAGTCTTATGTACATGTGTGTATGTGTACCTGGTGTCAGAGTGACTGAGCCTAGACTAGGCTGGCAGTTTTCAAGCCCCAATAATTCTCTTGTTTCCAACCCCTCCATCCAGCGCTGAGATTAGAGTTGTGCACCTACCCATGCCTGGCTTCTGTGTGGGTTCTAGGGATTTGAACCCAGGTTCTCATGCTTACACAGGAAATGAACTATCTTCTCTGCCCCATAGAACATTTCTTATGTTTTCTCCCAATAGTTTTTTTTTTTTTTTTTTTTTTTTGGTTTTTAGAGACAGGGTTTCTCTGTGTAGCCCTGGCTGTCCTGGAACTCACTCTGTAGACCAGGCTGGCCTCGAACTCAGAACTCCACCTGCCTCTGCCTCCCAAGTGCTGGGATTAAAGGCGTGCGCCACCACCGCCCGGCTCCCAATAGTTTCATAGCTGTTGGTGCTAGGTTTAAGACTTTAATCCACTTTGTATTCCTTTTTTCGTTTAACAAGATTTTATTTTTCCAGGGGTATATTTGGCTAGGCTTATTAATATGTCCTTCCTGGCAGCTAGGGCATCTCTAACACTATGGATAGTGAACACTAACTTTCTCCTGAAGAGCCCATCCCTTCTGTACTGAGTGCCATTGATAGTGCAGTTAAACCTGTTGACCGTAACACAGAGTGTAGGCTTCTCTCAGTGTTCTTGTATTTTTCCCTTGGCCCTTGCGCATGTTTTGGTCCTGCCATGGCTGTTTATAGGTTTGTTTTTGGTTTTTTTGTTTTTTTAGTATCGACTTCGTCGAATCTGTAGGTTGCTAGGTAGCATGGACATTTAGACAACATTAATGCTACCAGCGCACAACCATGCAATGCTTTTGTGCTCCTTTGTGTGTCTTCAGTTTTTGTTCATCATGTTTCATAGTTGTCAGTGTGGAACTCGAAATTTCATCTCTTTGTTTAAATGCATTTCTAAATATTCTGTTTTTTTTTCTGGTTATTTGAATGGATTGTTTTCTTTATTTCATGTTAGTTTGTTGTTAGTGTACAGAAATATCACTAATTTTTTTCTGAATTACAGTGTATATTAGTTCTAACAGTTTGGGTGGAGTCTGAATTTATAAAAAACATATTCTATGATCCAGGATATGGCTTGTCTTGATAAATGTTCTGTATGGTCTTAAGGAATGTATTTTGTGCTGATGTTGGGTGGGTTACTGTGTAAATGTCAGGCAGGCCATGCTGGTAGGGACATCTTCCAGTCTACTATATACTTGTGATTTCTATGGACTTGTTTTATCAGTTACTGAAAGTAGGAGATTAAAATAAGGCTATAATTATAGATTTGTGTAGTTCTTATTGTTTCATGCATTTTAGCTGTTATGGAAGCATAGGTATTTAGGATGACTATGTTTTTCTGATTAAATGACCACTTACCAGTATGAAATGACTATATATATATATATATATATATATATATATATATATATATATATTTCTTGGCAGATATTGTTGTAACCATTGTAACTGTATTACTGTAATTGTATGATTATGTGGTTATCATCATAATAGGATATTATCATCAACCCTCTGTCTTCAGAGCTCAGGGATCTACACAGAAAAGGAGGTGGAAAAATTGTATGAGCCAGAGGTGATGGATACCTCTAAGGAAACAGTGTCTTTCAGACAGAGCAGGACTGGTACACTGTCAGACTGGTACACTGTACAGGCTGTGACAGCAGGCACAAAACCCACAGGGGGCAAGCCAGGTAAAGTCCTCGAGCAGAGAGGGAGAGAAGTGGACGTGGGATCCCACCCCTTTTCAAGACGCTCTCTGCAGTTGGTACTGGCTGGCAAAGGAAAGTCACCTCCTCAGTGGAGCCTCGCTGTCAGCATCGCCATATCTCAGTACAGGGCTCAGCCCGGGAATTGTTGGCCAACACAAAACAAATTCAGTGCTATTTTTGTAGACTTTATGTTTCATTTTGCTTTGTTTTGAAAAAAAATTTGTCTTCCTTGTTTGTGCTGAATAGTTTTGGGTCAACTTGACACAGGCTAAAGTCATCTGAGAGGAGGGACCTCAATTGAGAAAATGTCTCTGTAAGACTGGGCTGTAGCCAAGCCTGTAGGGAATTTTTTTAATTGGTGATTGATGGTGAGGCTCTAGCCCATTGTGGGTGGTGTAATTGCTGAGCTCTATAAGAAAGCAGACGGAGGAAGCCTCGAGGAACAACCCGTAAGCAGCACTCCTCCATGGCTTCTGAGGAACAACCCGTAAGCAGCACTCCTCCATGGCTTCTGCCCTGTTTGAGTTTCTGTCCTGACTTTCTTGACAGTGAACAGTGATGTGGAAGTGTAAGTTGAATTAGCCATTTCCTCCCCCAAGTTGCTTTTGGTTATGGTGTTTTATCACAGTAAAAGTAACCCTAAGATCAGTTGGTAACGGAACCACGTGACAGAGCCAACCATGTTGTTTTGGGAGGTTTATGGTAGGACTTTGGAACCTTGGGCTAGAATTGAATGTTCAGAGTTTGATAAGCATAACAGTAATGTGGTTGTGTGTCAGGTTTACAAGGGGCCAGTGGTACTGAGTAGATTATGACAACTTGACACAAGCTAACGTCATCTGAGAGGCGGGAACCTCACTTAAGAAAGACCTCCATTAGATCAGACTGTAGGCAAGGCTGTAAGGCATTTTCTTAATTAGTGGTTGATAGGGGAGGGTGCAGCCCATTGTGAGTGGTGCCAACCCTAAGCTGGTAGTCCTTGATTCAATAAGAAAGGAGGCTGAGAAAACCATGCCGAGCAAGCCAGGAAGCAGCACCCCTCCATGGCCTCTGCATCATCCCCTGCCTCTAGGTTCCTGCCTAACTTCCTTGATGATGAACAGTGATGTAGAACTCTAAGCCAGGTAAATCTTTTCCTCTCCGAATTGCTTTTGTTCATGGTGTTTCATCACAGCAATGGGATCCCTAACTAAGACATGGTCTTATGCTTGTTTATTTTAATTTTTGTTTCTGTGTTTCTTGTTCACCTTTTGAAAGAGAGACAGCATAAAGAGCATAAAAGTTGCATGGTTAGGGAGATGGAAGGAATGTGGGAGGAAATGAAGGAGAGGAAAACAGGATCAAAATAATTTGTATGAAAACGTGTGGTGGTGGTGGTGGTGGTGGTGGTGGCGGTGGTGGCGGTGGTGGCGGTGGTGGCGGTGGTGGCGGTGGTGGCGGTGGTGGCGGTGGTGGCGGTGGTGGCGGTGGTGGTGGTGGTTTTTTGCTTGTTTGTTTTTTTTGAGACAAGGTTTCTCTGTGTGGGCCTGGCTGTTTTGGAGCTCACTTTGTAGATCAGCTTGTAAATCACTTTGAACTGAAGAGATTCACCTGCCTCTGACTCCTGAGTGCTGGGATTAAATTTGTGTGCCACCACACACATCACACACACACACACACACACACACACACACACACACACACACACACACACGGCTGAAAAAAAAGTGTTTTTAATATAATCTGATGGTTTCTGTCATTAATTGGGTGTTTGAACCATTTACATTTATTGTTATCAAGAGGATTAAGTTTGTTATTTGTGTTTTGTTTTTGTTTGTTTGTTTTTGGAGACAGGATCATATTGTATAGCCCTAGTTAGCCCCAAATTAAGTGTGTAGTCCAAGCTTTAGACTCACAGACATCTGCCTGACTCTGCCTTTTAAGAGCTGGGATTAGAGACATGCACCAATACTCCTGGCTTAAATGTAAAATTTATTATTTATTTCAAGCTTTTTTTTTTCCCCAGTGGTAACACACGCCTTTAATCCCAGCACTCAAGAGTCAGAAGCAGGAGGATCTCTGTGAGTTCCAGACAGACCAGCTTGGTCTACAGATCGAGTTCCAGGACAACCAGGGCTACACACAAGAAAACCCTGTCTCAAAAACAAAACAACAACAAAAATGATGTGACACTCGCAAAGAATGAAAAAAAAGTTAAAAGAGATGGGGGGAAGTGTCCAATTTGTGTTGCCCATGTACTCACTGGAGCATGGTGAAACTCCCAGTGGCCAGCCCCTTAAAACTGAGTCCTTCCCTGACTGCACCCCTGCAAGAAGCCATCATTTGTGGAGAGCTATACTTCAGCATCCTTACCGCAATTTACTCTTTTTCTTGCTTTCTTGCTTTCTTTAACATCTGAATTGCAGCCTCTCCTCTCAGTCTCTCCCTCACATAACCTCACCCTCTTTCCACTTCTCCCCTTCTCCTCTGAAAAGGGGAGCCCCCCCACCCCGTATCAGCCCACCCTGGCACATCAAAACACTGTAAAGAAAAACACAAACTGAGGCAATCCTGGAGATGGAAAACCAACAAGAAAGAGAACATGGTCTACGGATGCCAGCATTCCCAGTAGAAGAGAGGGAAGAGAGAGTCTCGGGCATAGAAGATACAAGAAGGAATTGATACATCGGTCAAAGAAAATGCTAAATTTATCACAATTTTTAAGCGTTCTCTTTGATGGTGTTCTGGCTAGACTTAATACTTGGGGGGGGGGGTAGAGGTTGTCACAGAAGCCTTCAAAGTCTCTCTTAACTGGCAGTTTGCAGTCAGTGGAAGCTCAGATCATGAACTTCCACATGGATTCTGGCAAGAAGACAGACCGCTGGACATCCAGATGGTCTCTGGCCCCAGCGCATGCCGTGGACCTCAGCTCCAAGACTTCAAACTTTGTGGCTGTAGCTTGTGGGCAGGGAAGCTGCCCCACACTCTCCTTCTCTCCACAGGGCAAGTATCACAGGCTACAGCCACAGTGATTCCTTGCTGGGGGCAGGCTGGCTTGCCTAGGACCTGCCCTATTCAGTTATAACATCTAGTTCTATAGATGCCTGCTCCTCAACACACCCCAGCAACTCGTACATGGAGTGTGTGTGTGTGTGTGTGTGGGGGGGGGGGGGGGGTAGGCCAACTCAAAGTGCTGGATCTGGGCTAAGATGGCAGCCGAGTTGGTCGGCCCATGGCATCTGCCTGTGCAGGCCTTCCAGACAGGCATCCAAACTTTATTTTTATTATATTTATTTATGTGCTTTCTTGGGGTGGAGGCACTGAGAAGGTTGTGGAGGTCAGGGAACACCTTACAGGAGTCAGTTCTCTCTTCCCATCACGTCAGTTCAGAGCATTGAACTTGATGTCTTTAGTCTTGGCCACAAGTGCCTTTACATACTGAGCCATCTCACTGTCTCGTTTTTTCTACTTATTCTTCTTTTATTTGGACTGGGTATTATTTATAATGTCAGTTATTAATGATATGTGGGTAAGAAATTCCTATATACTCACCCAGGTGATTGTTATTTCCAGTGCTCTCCTCTCCTCTATGGAGATCTTAGTTTTCATCTGATCTCATTGTTCTGTCTGAAAGACGGCTTTTAACTTTTTTCCCCTAGTATAGTTCTCCTAATGATGAATTCCTTCTGGAAACATCTTTGTTTCCTTTGAAAGTGGTGCATTTTAATATGGTGCCATCATTGTAATTTCAAAGTCATTTATCTAGTTAAAAAAGATGTTATGTATGTGCTAAATGCCAGGCACTATCCGAGACCATGGGATATACAGTGTATGTAGCAGTGACCCAGCTCAATCTTTCTGGAGAGTACAATGTGCTCCCAGTAGATAACTAACACTGAGTGACAGCAGAGTAGGGGAAAGTCAGCAAGAGCTATGGAGAAAAAACAAGGTGGGGGAGGGGATGGGGTGGGCTGGGGGGGGAGCTCTCAGCAGACAGGTAATACTGAAGTAGTGATCTAGAGAAGAGAGTGGTGCAGGAATCCAGGAGAGACCCTCAGCTAGCACAGCACTGAAAACACTGAGGCCTGTGATCCTAAAGGTGCCCAGCAGGTGCAGTGCAGGAAGCGACAAGGAGCCCATGTGGGTCGTGGGTCGGAGAGCAGACAGGAGAGCAGAGAGGCCGTGAGACTTTGGAATGAAGGGAGTCATTGAAGGACTCCGAGCTAGAAATGTCAGGATTTGACTTACATGTTTACAGATTGCTCTGGCTACCTCAGTGGATGGAAATAGACTGTATTGGAGAAGGAAGCAGGGACAGAAAGGAAGCCAGTCAGGACGTTATTACAGTAGCCTTGCTGGCGATGATGAGATACAAGCAACCAGACCTGAGAAGGACTGTCTGATTCTGTACGTTTTGACACAAAGGATTTGCTGATGGATTGGATTTGGATATTGCAAAAGGGGAGGTAGATGATTCTGTGGTGGGTTTTTTTCCCTAAAGAACTGAAGGATAATTTATTTTATGAGGCAGGAAAACTGTGGCAGTCAGGGTGAATCAGTGTGGGAGAAGGGAAGGACCTCAAGTTTTGGACTGTTAGATTTGAGATGTCTGTGACACTTGTATATAAAGATGTTGTCTGGGCAATTGTAAGCAACAAGATTGGAGACAGGGAAAGTCCAAGCAATTTCCCACAAATCCATAGTCATAACTCAGTAATTTAGAAGGAAATAGACTAAATTACCCAAGACTAACAAGAATATTCATAACGGTGTTGTAACTTTAATTTTTTCAAATCCTATTTTTAATGCTGGTTCTTAAACGCTTTAACCTCTCTTGTAGCCCACCACCCACCAGAGGTAGTGGGAAAGAAAGGGTATGGGGGAAGTGGACCTGTTTAGTTGCTCTTTGGAGCAACTCCCATCTGTGTTGTCTGGAAGTCGGCAGTTCGGTTCACGGGTAAGCAGGCAGCGACAGCTTGATCCCCTCACAAATACTTCACGGATGCACCAGCAATGCAGTTTGGTAGAGTCGGGATAGCAAACATGAGTCCACAGCAGTGGCGTGACTTAGCAGAGACAGCCAGGCCTCAGCCTTGGCTCCAGTCAGCAGGAGGGACCAACAGGAACACCAGAAGTCCTCGGCTATGCTTCTCTCAGGGAAGTGAAGATCGGAGAAGATGGGAGAGCCACAAGCGTTGTACAGCTAGCTCTATAAGCAAGCTTAGCTTAGCTTCCATCATTGTTGGGTTCTGTTTGTACCCTCCAAACATCATGTGTCCCCCACGGGTCTTGTTTCAGCACATGTCTTGCCTCAGCACATGTGTCGGTGTGTGTTTGTCTCAGCTGACAGCACTCTACCAATCAGCCCGAGTCTGTGGAAGCAACAAGAAACTGCAGTACGCCACCATTTTTTGGTGTGTTTCTCTCTATGGCATCCTGACAAATGCAGCTCAACTGCCCGATGTATGTCAGACCAATACATGCCTGTGGTCATTTTAGGGAGGATGTAAGCTGTACATTTATATTTTAGATGCTTTGGGGCTGCAGAGATACAGCAGTGGTTTTTCCTGGGGATCCAGGTAGCTTTCCCCAAGGCCCTGGATTTGAGTCCCAGTACCCACATGGCAGCTTACAGTTATCCCTAACTCTGGTTCGGGGTATCTGATACCGTTCTCTGGCCTCCATGGACACCAGACACACACTGTTGTACAGACATGCACACCCCAATAGACATAAAATAAAAACATTTGAAGTTACATTGTTGTGTTAAAGTTTTGTCATCCAAATTTATTGTCTGGACTATTGTTTGGAAAACCGTGCTGAATTTCTAAGTGGTCATAAGGCATACAAGATTGCTCATGTAAGCAGGTGTTCTATAAATAACTAGGGCCCAATGTGGGAAGGGTAGAAAGTATCGAATGAAGGAACTGGGGCAGGGTTTGCAGCATCCCTCCTGACTTCCAAAATGTTGGCTTTTGAAGTTTGGGATATAGAATTAAGTAAAATTCAAGAAATTGTGAATTTGTCATGTAACTAAAATTCTGAAGTCTGCATAAGAAACTGTAAGGTAGACAATGTGGAACCTTATAAAAATATTCCTAGCTAGTTATTTGTATGTTAATTATTTAAACTTCAGGCAGTAAAGTTTGGTATATAAGGTTGTTTACAATGTTATTTGTTTTGTTTTCTTCTTTTAATCATTCAGTCCCTTAAGACCCGATTCTCTCTCTAAGATGTGTGCAGTTATATCTTCCCTGACGTTTCTGTAGAAGTGCCTCAGTTTTCTCTCCATAATTCACTAGTCTGGAAAAGCACACCAAGTAATTCTAACAAAATAAAGTACCATGAAGATAAGTCCTAGGCCTTCTATTTAGGCTCAAGATGAAGAAAGGGAAAATAAGATTTTCCGAGCCCCAAGGGATGGTGAGGTCCTGCCCAGAGGGTTGGGACATGCTGCACGCTGTGGCACCCTGCATTAAGTAGCACTGGCACACTGGAGCCAGGAAAGGAAGGTGATTGCTTGACTAAGGAAACCTGAGGTCTCACAGTGACTCTGGGAAGGATCATCTTCATTATGTAGAAAGGAAATTTAGACCCTTAGAAGAGATGGTTTATTAAAACATGACTGAAAAAAAAAAACCAGCTCAAGACCCACCTCTATTAATCTGGTTTTCTATGTGTTTTGAAATACTGGCTTTTAAAGTTTACTTTTTAAAGTCCATCTTTCATATATATATATATTTGACAACACAAGAGGAACCAGTTACAGAGTCAGTGAAAACCAAGGTTCTGGTAGGAGCTTGGTAGCTCAAGCTGAGAAAGAAATGAAATCTGCTCTCAGAAGTGTTTTTATGTGTATCATGGAAACACCATCACGTTTTTTTTTTTTTCTCTCTCTCTCTCTTCAAGGTTTTCGAATCCAATGAGGAATCTGGGTATCTTGTTCTCACGATCGTTGTATCAGGCCACTTCTTCATTTCCCAAGGACAGACCCTGCTGGTGAGTTGTATGGCTGACAGCCCAGCCTGTTCTCTTTTTTCTTCCTGTTTGTAGCTCTTGGGCCCTCAAGCGTCTTCAGTCTTAACTGAAAGTCATTGCGTTCAGCTAATGAAGGATTTTCTAGCATGTTTTAGCAGTGGGAAATTCAGAAACATACTGATAATTTCCTGCCTTGAAGGAGTTTTGAATGTAGTGATCAAAGTAGATCAAAGGATTGCAACTAGCCAGAATGACAGAGTTCTTAGTTGCAAAGATTGATTGAAGACAAGCTAGCCAGGTTGAGAAAGCAAAAACAAGAACAAAAACAAACAAACAAACAAACAAAAAACAACAAAAAAAAAACAGCTAAAAGAAAACAGAACATGCAGCAGTTCACTGGCAGGGCCTCCATAAAATGCTGACTCTATAAAGAAGCACTCCTTCTTATTCTGGGTATTATACATTTTAGGAAATATGTAGAATTTTTAGAATAAAATATGCAGGCTGGATGCAGTGCCGTATGGATGCAATTCCTGTGTTCACAAAGCAGAGGCAGGAGAATTACTATCGGTTGGAAGACAGCCAGAGGCTAGTAGTCTACATTATCCAGCTAGAGACCAGTGAGAGCAAAGAGAGGGAGAGGGAGGAGAATCATTCAGTCACTGACCACTTTGCTGGGAAGTTCAGGGTCTGTTGAGTAGAAACAATGTGAATAAAGAGAAGACAGTAAACTTGTACTCTGATCATGTAACAGATATAAAATCATATAACAGATATTTACTAAGTATCTACACAGCATCATAGTTTATTCATTTATTGAGCAGTTAGTTTACTTTTTTGTTGTTGGAGGAGGAGCCTGAGGATATCAGAGTATACAACATGGGCAAAATTCCCTGCCGTTGTGGACTACCACTGTAGCGAGGAGACGCGCCATAAGCAAGCGGGCTAGGTATCTATACAGACCTTAATTTGTACATATTCCCTTCCAAGCTCCGTTAAAATACACTGGCAGGACCTCATATATGTGCATTAGAATGGTTCATTCTTCCACTGAGTGGAATTGTGTCATCAGTAACCGTGAGACCCGCAGAACCAGCTTTGCATCTTGTGCTTTTAAGAGCCGTGGTGTGAGTGGCCTTGTTTTCTGTCTACCTGCTACCCTAAGGGCTAGTGTCGTTTTTTTTTTTGTTTGTTTGTTTTTTGTTTTGTTTTGTTTTGTTTTTTTTGTTTTTGTTTTTTCGAAAGATTAGGCTTTTGTAGCTGCTATAAAGACTCCTCTAGGTGGTAGCCTTGCTTCTGAGAGATGTCTGGCTGGTTCTCCCTGTCAGAATCATGGATCTTGCTGAATGGTGGGATCCACCAGATACCGTTCCCCCCAACCCCCATCCCTGTCTGGTGCTTGCTTTCTATTCATCTGTCATTGTACACTGTTGAAAAAAAAAAAAAAAAAAAAAAAAACCCTAGGCCAGGTTTCTTTGTATCATGTGAGGAGTGATTTTTTTTCATTGACATTACAAAACTAAGCTTACCAAATTCAGAAAAAGGCCCTGTTAAGAAATGTCTGAGGAACTCTAGCCTGCAATTATTTGACGCAGGTTACAGTAATGTTACGTTCAATCACATTTATAATTCCTCAATGTCTTTTTCAAAGTTATTTTGACTATCTTGTTACTTGCGGTTTTTGGAGCTGCTTTGAGTCTGTGAATCAATTTGGGAAGAATTTACTTGTTACTATTTAGTCTTCCAACTCATGGGCACATTTTAACTCTACTTATTTATATCTGCTTTAATTTCTCACAGCAGCGTCTTATAATAGCTAGAGATTGCTGCGTGTGTGTGTGTGTGTGGGTGTGTGGGTGTGTGGGTGTGTGGGTGTGTGCACGCACACGCAGAAAGTTATTACTTTATTTTATGGGAATACAAATCTTGTATAAATAAAAGGCTCTTCCATCGCTGGCCTCTGGCAGGCTTTTGTATCACCCAGTATTTGATGGCAACAAGCAGCCACAGGTGACAGGTAGGAGCAGCAGCGGTGGGTGGCGCCCTCTAGTGTTAGAGCTCTTGTGTCAGTCTCTGGTACTGGTACTCTTAGTCCTGGACAAGTGTTAGAGCTGTGTAGGCCCAGGAGGCCAGGATTTCTCAGCTTTGGGCAGTGGCTTCTGGATCTAGGTATTGGGATTCTGCTGCTGCTTCCTCTACCTCTGCTAGCTAGTGGCCTTGAGGCTCTCCATGGCACTGGCTTTTCCACTTCTTGTGTAGCATGGCTGCCGGCCACTCTGTTGTCACAGCTGTCTCTGCTCTAGTCATAGCAGCTAATTCTTTTTGTGTTACTACTCCATCCTGTTTCAGAAAATGTAGGCAAGAAAGACCACTTAAGAGAAGACTCTTAGTCACGTGGTGTTGCCTCACACCTTTGATCCCAGCGCTCAGGAGAAAGAGGCAGGTGGGTCTCTGTTGGTTCAAGGCCAGGCTGGTTTACACAGAGTGAGTTCCAGGATAGCCCTGTTTCAAATAACAAACAAATTCAGGCTTTACATTGCAATAATGGGGTGGGGTTGGGGCCAGCAGAGGAGGCTGGAGCCAGCTCACCAGCTGGCTGGACAGCTTGTGTGCAGCAGTTACTGCAGTCCTCTGCCAAGCCACCTCTGGATTGGGTGGAGAAGATTACATGGAAGTCCCGAGCAAGGTTCCTGAAACCATCGAGCCTGACTGCACCCTCAGGAGCCGGAGCACGCAGCTCTGATCGCAATGTCGCTTCTTCAAGGTATTCAGGAAATGTTCACCGACAGGCCTTTCCTTCAAGGAGCTGGAGCAGCAAGAGAGAGCCCAGTAGCTGTCCATTGGGAAGCAGCTCCTCTAGCTTGCAGGGCCTTTGCTTATGTACCGGAAAGTAAACATGAGAAGGAGTGCTTATACTTACATACTAACATTAATGTTGATTTCACAGCAGTGAACAATGTTTCTTACAGTGTCTAGCACTTGTTCTGTGCCCCAGGGAGAGAGGTCCCACTCATCTGTCCCAACATTCAAGGCCTGTTCTCTGGGCCTAGGGAGATGGCTTCATAGACAGAGGCACTTGGAGTGAAAGGAAGAGGACCTGAGTCAATTTCCCAGAAGCAGGCATGGCCTGTGTGCACTGGCAGGGGGAGGTGGGCAGGGCCTGGAAGCTCACTGGTTAGCGCAGCTGAAATGGTGAGGTTCCGTTTTAGTGAGAGATTAAGGTCCAGAGTGATAAAGTGTGTGCCTGCGTGTGTAAATGTGCACTTATACATACACAACGAAAAGAAGAGATGCTCTCGCAGCAGATGTCACGTGTCCTACTGGTCACATGCTCTATACTACACGTCTAGAACCTAACTCGTTCGGTGTAGGTGAGGTCTGCACCTGAAGACCAGCGTCTCCCACTGTGTCTCTGTCCTTTCCTTACCTCTGGTAGCCACTTACCTACTCTCTGCCCCTGACAATTGATTTTTTTTTTTGCTTGTTTATTTTTATTTTTTCTCACTTTTAGCCCAGGCTGGACTTTGACTGGTAATGATGGTTCCCTCAGTCTCTCAAGTGCTGGGATTACAGGAGGAGCCACTACGCTGGCTTAACTTCAGCCTTTTAAGATTCTGCATTTGGAGCCAGAGAGATGCTCTTCCAGAGGACCCAAGTTTAATTCCCAGCACCCACATGGTGGCTCACAACCATCTGTAACACCAGTTCCAGGAGGTATAATACTGTCTTCTGGCCTCAACTGGACTAAGAGTGTGTGCAGTACACAAGACACATGTGCAGGCAAACCACACATACATTTTTAAAGGATTCTACATATAAGTGAGATATATAGTACTTACCCTTTTTATTAAGTGTATACATTAACATTAGTCTGTGTAGGGAATGCATTCTGACCACGCTAAGTCCTGACCCTCTCTTACACTTCGTGCTTCCGTCGTCTTCCCTCCCTACAAGCCCCTCCCACTTTGACATTTCTTTGTTTGGTTTGGTTTATGACCGACTGAGTCTGGATTTGGCCCTGTGTGAGCATGAATGTGAAGCTGTCCCCTGGAGCGTGAGAGGCTCACCAGTGGCCACACCACAGAAGACAGTAACTGACTCTTCCCTCAGCTTCTGCTAGCAGCCAGTAGATCCTCAGGAGGAATAGAGCCTGAGGAGCCCCTTCCCGTCTGTGAGGAATGCTGACCGGCCCAGTCTGGAGCAGGCCCAGTGCAGGTTGGCCACAGCTGCTGTGAGCTCATGATAGCAATGCCGCGTCCTGCAGAAGGCGGCTCTTCACACCCGCCCTCCCTGTCATCCGACTCTGACTTTCCCCTCTTCTGTGATCGTCCCTGAGCTTTGGGGGTTTTTGGTGGTACAGGTGTCTGTTTAGGACTGAGAAACCTTGAGCAACTGTAAGTCTGTACTGACTGCCATTTGTTGGGGGAAAGTTCTAACAAGGCCTAGAACAGCCTTGATTAATTTCTAAACACAGAAATTTAGAAGGTGTGATGGCTATTCTTGGTTGTCAACCTGACTACATCTGGAATTAATTAACTAAAACCCAAATGGCCGGGCACACCTGTGAGGGACTTTTTTTTTTTTTTGCATTAAGTCATTTGAAATGGAAAGATCATCTGTTAGTCTGGGCTGGACATAGAAAAAGGAAGCTTGCTCTCTTTGCCTCCTTGCTCTCAGTAGCAAGTCCCTCCCTGCTTCTTCAGGGTATTCCAGCATCTACGGAGGACCAGCTTGGACATCCAGTCCTGAGGACTGAATACCTGGTGGATTCTTGGATCTTCTGTTGGTAGATAGTTGGATAGCCAGACCACAGCCTTTAAGCTAATCTAATAAGTGTGTGTGTGTGTGTGTGTGTGTGTGTGTGTGTGTGAGAGAGAGAGAGAGAGAGAGAGAGAGAGAGTTATTTAAATATATACATATATATGTATGTATATACCTATATGTATGCATACATACACACATACATAACTACATATAGGTTTTTTGAGACAGGGTTTTTCTCTGTGTAGCAGTCCTGGAATTGTAGTCTTGGTTGGCCTCAGTTTCAGAGACCTGCCTGCCTCTGCCTCCCAAGTGCTGGAAGTAAAGCTGAGCACCACCCCCTCTGGTGTGTTTTCATTCTATTAGTTCTGTTCCCCTAGAGAACCCTGAGTAACACAGAAGGTAGTAAATGCTGTTTCCATCTGTCAGAACAACAGTAGTGAATCCCCTCCCTGCAGCTTACAAAATGAGTTCTCTCCTAAGGAGTAGGTCTAAAAACTAAGCAGAAGGTACTGGTTGGTTACTCCCACCAGAGTCATGTCACTATTATACCAGTGTGCACAATCCAGTGCTTGTCTGGCACTCAAGGCTCACCACTGGGTAAGATCATCGATGGCTCTTCTCCCCCAGCTGCCTGCATACCACTGAGAGCTAGTCTGCAGGCGGAAGGGTTCGCAGTGATCACCCATGCCTTCTGGGGAGGGCATTATCCACCCATGCAGAATACTTCTGTCCAAACATTTTTTTTAAAAAATGTATCTTTAAAATTCGCTTATAAAGTACAGGATTCCCTGTGACTTCTTCATACATCTCTAGTTTTAATGAGCCCTCTCCCGGACCCTCTCCCTCACCCTTCCCCTTAGGGATCCTCCACCCATTGTACTGCACTGCCTCCAGAATTCCCTGTTTTCACTTGTGTCGACTTCTGTTGAGAACCGCTCTGCCCCATGTTTGGGGGCCAGAAATGTCCCGGACCACTCTATCAGTGTTGGAACCTGCACTGCCAAAAGCCTTGGAGGCTAAGTTGTTAGAGCCCACACTGCCCCAAGCTTCTCCAGTCCATGGGTCGGGGTTCAGCAAGAGAGAGAGTGAGGACAGATGCAAAGAATGGAGACCAGACAGAGTGTGATTCAATCCCGTTTATTCTTCAGTCTTCTTCTCTCCAAGTCCCTAGTTCCTAGTACCAAGTCTCAAGTCCTAATTCCAGTTCTAAGTTGCTAGTCTCTTTCCCAGTTTCAAGTTCTCTGTCTCAAGTCTCAAGTACTAAGTGTCTAATAATTTCTTCTGTCTGCCTCTTGCCTTTTATATGTCTCACTTCTAAGCCACGCCTTTAAGTCTCACACACCCAAGGGAAGATCCTGGGTATCTAAAACAAGATGTTATCAGAGTGTGCTCAGTTGTTGTAGGCTGTTGAAAACAAGTCTCTTGTCAGGGTATATGGCTCAAGATGGCTGCAGGGATGATAGCCGCCTTCTGTCGGCTCCCCACAGGCTTCCCCTTTCCTGCCTCCCACCTAACCAACCATAGCCCCTTTATATTTTCCTGGTTGCTGTAAACCTTCCAAGTTAAATACATAAATCTGAAATTTCAAAGCTATGATCCACCTGAGAGAGAAAATGTGACATCTGTCCGTCTAGTCCTGAAATGTTTCTCTCTTTGTTCCTTGATTATTTCACCTAGTTTAATGGACTCTATGTTCATTCATAGTGTTAAAGATGTCAGGATTCCTTCTGCTGAGTAACAGTCCGTGTGTATATGTCACAGTCCCTCCATCCGCTTAGCCACTAATGGACACTTAGCATGTTCCCACCTCTCTGCTGTCATGAATAATGCTACAGTGAGCATGGGAGCGCAGGTGTCTCTACCATGGCCATGTATACATATGTGTCTTTGGCCATGTATACAGAAGTGGAATGGATGTCTGGGTCATATGGTAATTCTTTAAATTTTGAGGAACTGTTTTCCATCACGACCATGTGTTTCCAGTACTAACAATATTTTCATCTTTTTTTTTATAATCCATATATTAACAAGTATAGGGTAGGGCTGGAGAGAAGGTTCAGCACACACCACTCTTACAGAGGACCCAAGTTCAGCTCCCAGCAGCTCACAACTACCTACAACTGAAGCTCCAGAGAAGTCTGCTGCTGCCTTTGAATACCTGCACTTACATGGGTCCACACATGTGTGTGCACACACAGACACATACAGAGAGGGGGGCGCACAATTTTGTTTAAAAGGGTTTTTTGTTTGTTTTAAAGAGCATGAGATAGTAACACATTCCAGTTTTGATGGTTCCTTTCACCCGAGCTGCCTGTTAGTCCATGCTGAGAAGCTGCATTTGGGTTTGTTAGCATTTGCTCCAGGATCCTCTAAACACCCGTGTGCTAAAGGCTTTACCAGAGTGTTAGCTAGTGTTGGGGACTTTGGGGTCTCTACAGGGTGGAGCTTAGAGGGAAGTCCTCAAGTCATTGAGGGACTTTCCCTCTTACTAGCCCTTTCTTCTTACTCTTTTTGGCTTCTGGGGCACAGTTCCTCTGAGTGACTCCACTGTTCTGTACCCAGAGCAGTGAGAGCAACTGGTGAGAGACTGGAACCAGTGAGGGAAGGAGCCAAAGAAACATTCTCCTCATCAACTGATTACCTTGGGAATTTGCCAATGATGGAACTCTGACTGACACGCTGTCCTTTGCCCGTTTTCAAAGGGATTGTTTAGCTCTTGGTATTGCACTGAGTCTCTTGGGTGTGTCAGCCTCTTCTTGTCAGACTCAGATTTGCAAACATTGCCTCCCACTGTATATGGCGCCTTTTTGTTTTCTTGCACGCTTCCTCTGCTCTGGTTCCTTAGTTTTTAGTCCTGAATACTAGTTGAGTTTTGTTGAATGCTTTTTAGCATCCATTGAGATGGTCCTTTTAAAAATTCTGTTAATATAATAACATGTACAGATGTTCAGTTCTTGCTGGGCTTGGCAGTAAACATCTTTGGCTCTGGCACTCAGGAAGCAGCTGCAGACAGATCTCTGTGAGCTTGAGGCCAGTTTGGTTACATAGTGAGTTCTAAGACAGCCATAACTGTGGAAAACCTATCTCAGTAAACAAAAATAATAAATAAAAAGCACTCAATTCCCATTGCGTCAGTCTTTATAGACTTGCAGTTATGTTGAGTTTCTTATATATTTTGGATATTAACCTCTTGTCAGATTTATTATTTGCAGACATTTATTTCCATTATATACATTTTTATTCCTGAATAAGAAGCATTAAACTTTCAAAAATTACATATGTGTGTTAGTGTAGTAAAGCTAAGAATACATATTTAAAGAATATTTACTCCTTAAGGGATAATTTTTGTCAATTTATACATAGCAGTTTTTACATATCCACAAAACAACATAAAATAGCAAAAACATTTGGATTATAATGTACTTAAGTTGCAGTTTTATGGTGCTATTAAGATTATATACCCTCTGCCTGTATACTAATTAAGCTGTATTATAATTTTGGGATTTTTCTCATAAGGTAAGAAAGGGGTGTCATGCCTCTGGAAATTTGGGGCCTGTTTGTCTTAGAATGAGCTCTAGGTGTTGGCCTGGATGAAAATGCAGAGTTTTGTGAAAGCTGCACTGTACCCACTTGTGTTGTCACTTTTGGTTCTTCCAGGGAACCTGATGGCAGTGACTCAAGGCTGTGCTGTGTGTTTTCCTAGAAACTCAGACAGCTCAGCAAGGCTGCGGGCTTCCTGTGCTGTCCTGGACAGCCTTTTAAACTTAATTTCCCTTAAACTCCCAGGTCTCTGATTGCTACACTCTGTGAGAGCCCAAGGAGCTCGTTCCAGGTTTAATTATGTGGGTGCTGTTTACTAATTCTACAGGTTTCTGTGTTGGTGTTGTACATTTGGCCCTGTGGCAAACCAAGATTCAGGGTGGCTCCATGCAGATCCACCTAGGCCGCTCTGTTGCCGTTTATGTCGAAGGGTTGCTATAGCGAGTAGACAGGGGCCTAGCCGTGTTTGCATTGTGCCTTGTTCTTGGCCTCGAGTGGACTTTACCTCCAATGTTGGCTTTTTAAGTAGGTTCTTCCTTGTCCGTTTGGGGCTTTTAATTTTATTTCTAATTGTGATAACCACACATAAACCATCTTAACTATGTTTAAACACGCATGTCAGTGACAGTAAACACATCTCTCTTGCACAGCCATAACCACCATCCGTCTCCAGAACTCTCTTCATCTTGCAGAATTGCAGTTCTGAATCCATTAACTAGAAACTTCTGCTCCCCAACCCCAGACAGTGGGAAGGACTCTTTACTTTCTGAGAGATCAAGATTATTTCTTATAAGTGGAATCGTGCAGTTTTGCCTATTAGAGACCGGCTTATTTCACTTAACGTAATGCCTTTAAGGTCTATCCGTGTAGTAGCATGTGTTACAGCTCTGTCTTTCAGGTCCGTCTCTGTTGTAGCATGTAGCTCCTCTCCTTTCTAAGACTGGGTGAGACGCCATTGTTTTTACATGCTGCATCTTATTTACAGATTCTTCTGTCAGTGGACATTGGGTTGCTCCCACCTTTTGCCTGTTGTGAATAATGCTTGCTTGTAACCACGTATATGTGTACTCTCCAAAACTCTGTTTCGGTTGTTCTGTGTGCACACTCATAAGAACCACTGAATGTGCACTTCATCTTGACTGTCAGGCTGATTGGGTTGGAAGACGTGTAGGAACTAAATAAAGCACACCTTCCTATGTGCCTGTCAGGGCATTGCCAGAGCCATCGTGAAGGCTTCGACCTGAGGCTTCACATCAGTGGCCCAAGTCATTGGTGGTTTAAATTTTTGATTACATGTTGGGAACTGGTGGCTCTGGGGAAAGTGGGGCATCTTTGGAAGAACCAGGTTGCTGTGAGCATGCCTTTTAAGGATATCGCTTATCCCGAAAACGCAGGCTCAGGAACCTGGCATCCGGCTCCTGTGGACTGCAACTGCATTTTGTGCCAACATGAACTTTTTGTGTGCTAACTCTTCTCTCGTGTTTTGTCATAGGAGCAGTAAAGTCTAACACACTAAGTCACGTGGAATTCTGCATTTAACTCTTTAAGGCACTATCAAGTCATTTTCCATGGTAGCTGTACCATTTTACGTTCTTAACAACAGTTACAGTGTCCCAGCCTCTTGGTGTCCTCCCCGTGCTTGGCTTTGTTCTTTCAGAGTGGGGATTTGTAGGTCAGTTCCAGCTAGCCTAGCCCTCAGGAGGCTCTGAGTCAGATCCATGTTTGCTGGCCACTTACAGAATTTCGTTAGAGAGATGTCTGTCCAGCTTCTGATTGGGAGTTTGGTGGGAGTGTTGAACAGAAAAACTGAGCATTTGCCCCCTTACACACATGCATGTGCAGAAGTGGGGACACCCAGAGAAAGTTGCTGCTTTTTTTTCTTAGGTCTCAGGTCTTTTCTTCCTGTCTATTCTTGCAGTGTAGACAAGGTGTGTTTTGACTGAGCATCAAGAGTCTTTCTTGTTGGAGAGACTTGTAAATGTGGCTTACTGGAGCCTGGCTCTGTGCAGTGCTCTTCCCTCCTCTGTCACACTTAAGTATCAGTTGCCACCACATCACTGCTGCCTGCTCAGTCTGCTTGGTGCAGAGATCAACAGTGATAATGTCTCCAGTGGACTGCCATCTTTTCCAGATTCACAAACCCATATTTGTTAAGAGAGGGAATGGGGCCAGAGAGATGGCTTAGTGGACAAGAGCACTGGCTATTCTTGTAGAGGACTTGGGTTCAGTTCCTGGCACCGACATTGTGGCTTACAACCATTTGTAACTCCAGTTCCAGGGGTTCTGACACCCACTTCTGACCTCTGCAGACACTAGGTACACATACAGTACACATATATCTAGCAAGCAAAACTCTAATTTTACAAAAAGTAAAAAAAATCTAAGTAAATACGTGGGATCACTTGTCACTCCTTTCGGCTGTTTCCCCGAATTTAAAAACACTGTCTTCACCTCCCTCGTCATTTAGAAGTCAGGAAGCCAGGGTCTCAGGCCAACATTCTAGAAATAGCCAGCAGGGAAATGATTTCCCAAGGCTTTGGCCACAGTTTCGAGCCTCTCCTTTATTTCAGTCAGTCCTGCCCCTGCCTGTTTGTCTTCACCTGAATGAGACTCTGAAGTGAGCTAGCTTGAGGCAGTTGTGGTCCTGTCTTCTATGAGCCTGGCTCATCCTGGAAATGATGGAGTTCCTGGTGTTTTGCTTTCATCTTTTTATCTTTCACGCCCAGTGCTAATGTTCTGCAAAAAGAAATCTTCTCTCTGTTTACCACCAGGAAATAGTACATTCCTATTTAAGTGAACCTCTAACCTTCAAATGCTATTTTAATCCAGTTAGATTTTTTTTTAATGTCCCCTGGTATCAATCTGAGAATTTTCTAAGTAGGAGGACCTAGTACAAATCTTTGAAATGAAGCCATTCCCACATTAAACTCTTTAAATTAATGCACGTTCCCTCCCCTCCCCTCTCTTTCCTTCTGACAGACTTTCACTGTGTGGTCCAGACTAGCCTTAAGCTCACAATCCTCCTCCCTCGGCTTCCTGAGTGCTATATCCGTCACCGTCACCGCAGTAATCTTCCCTTTGGCTACTTTTCCCTGAAAAATACCGGGAAACAAAATCCCCATGGCATTATCATCCTTTCACATGTTAGAACCATCGCATCAATGAAGAGATAGCTGGGTAAGCAAGAGGAGAGACACTTCACTACTCCACGCTTCTACTTTCCCACATCCAAATAAGCTTTAGATTATATGCAGTACTTACCTAAGACGGCCCAGCTGTCTCCCGGGAGGTTTGTGAGCCCTGCGCCTTGAGTCCCTTGCCTTGTCTTTCAGCTCCCCTTTGGAATCTGAGGTCACCCTCAGCACCTTAATGAGGAAGCCGTGTGCCGATGAAACAAGATCTGCCACAGATCGTCCTATGACGATGGGGGGTTGACTGGTGTAGGGCCAGGGTTGCCCTCTGCTTCCAGGTGGTGCTGTGTGGAAACACTGTCCAGGAGAGGAGCTCTGTGTCCTTACACTGCGGATGGAGTAGACAAGCAGAAGCAAGTGAACCCACTCCCTAAGCTCGGTCGCAAGAGCACTGCCTTGTGACTCAAGCCTGTCTTTGAGGCTCACCTCCTTTTACAGTCATGTTGGAGACACAGTCCGAGACTTGAGTTTCTGAGCGTACAGTCTGATCCTAGAAGAGAGGCATAGTCTGTGAATGCAAGAAAAACAGAACACCCACTGAAGTGTCAGTCACTAACCTGCGGCACTCAGTTGTCTTACTTGTCTGCCTAGCACTCCTTCCAAATGATGACTGTGGCTTGTCCTGCATTCTGACTGTGACATTTTAGAATAGAAGGGGAAAATACACTCAGAGCCCTGGAATTGGGATTAAGTTCCTTTTTCAGTTCAAGGAAGCTGCCTTTGTAGAAGTGAGGTCACTGTCCTAGGCTAGAATAAAGAAGAATTGTTTTCAGTCTGGCTTCTTTGAATTTTATTTTTTGATCTCACAATTGTTACTTGATCTTAGACTGGACAACAGCCCTTTAAACCTGGAAATTATTCCTCATCCAAGAGGGGCTTATACTACAGTCAGCATCTAACTGAGAGAAGGCTTGTAAGCATTTGGCTTCCATCTGCATTGTTGTATAGTAGAATCCATCAGTGCTCAGCATCCATCTCAGGCTTCCTGGTGTTCTGGAATTCAGTGTCCTTTACGTTTCCTGTGAAGTACTACTGGGAGCTCATAGTTGGTATTATTGACGTTTTCTATATATTGTACAAATATTAAATCTTTAAAATCTTTTTTTTTTTTTAGGTCTCTAGTTGACTTAGTGAGTTCCATTGGAATGCAGCTTCTAGGACCTAAGGTCCCTGAGGTGAACACAGGGTGCTGTGGTGCGGCCCCTGGGCCCCGTCCCTGAGGTGTGGTGAACACAGGGTGCTGTGGTGTGGCCCTTGGGCCCCGTCCCTGAGGTGTGGTGAACACAGGGTGCTGTGGGGCGGCCCTTGGGCCCCGTCCCTGAGGTGTGGTGAACACCCAGGGTGCTGTGGTGCGGCCCCTGGGCCCCGTCCCTGAGGTGTGGTGAACACCCAGGGTGCTGTGGTGCGTCCCCTGGACCCCCTGCTTTAGTTGCTACTTCTGTTGTTGAGACAGAATCCCCTCCCTGCTCTTCTTTCTGGTACTGTTGATTTGTTTGGCCCAGTGAGACGTGTTCCTTTGTGTCTGGTTTCCGTAACTCAGTATGTTTTCGAGGCTTGTGTACTTTGCTGAGTGAGTCCTGTTCTTTACTGTTGGCCTCATTTCACTTAGGAATATACCACAGTTTACCCTTTTCTTCTGTGGGTAGATGTTTGGGTTGTTTCTGATTTGGGACAACTATGAATGAAGCCACTGTGAACATTTTGTTGATGTTGTTCTTTGTTTCTCAGGACATGTTCTGTGTAGACCTGGCTGTTCTGGAACTCAACTCTGTAGACCAGGCTGGCCTCAAATGCACAGAGATCTGTCTGCCTCTGCATTTCAAGTGCTGGGATTAAAGGCGTGCACCACCACCACCACCTAGCCAAAACTGAACATTTACCTTCAAGTTTTCATATATTACTTTAATTTCTCTTGGGTAATACCTAAGTGTAGAATTACCAGATCAAATAGTAAGTAAGTATTTGAGTATTTAACTTTACAAGAAACTTCTGTGCTGACTTAAGGCGATTGGAGGATCTGGCTCTCCCAGAAGGATGCTTACTTAAGTGTCAGTCTGTGTAGTTCCAGTTGTTCTGCCGCCTGTGCCTGCCATGGAGGTTTAATTCTCCTCCCGGATGCCTGGAGAAGCAAGCACATTGCCCATGAGGAGGTTGGCTAGCCTCACTAATTCTGTCTCCCAGAAGCCTTTCTTGTGTTCCCCTCAGTGACAGCAGCTGCATATCTGTCTCCCCAGAGGCTAGCTGGCATTGTGGCCTCTAAGCACAGAGTAGTTTTCCTTGTGTTAGTACTTTATATGCAGTGGGTAATAAGGACCCCTCTGTGTCTGAGCTCATCTCAATTGATGTTTGCAGTTGTTGACTGTTTTATGAATCTTTCACAGTGGCTGATCCTTCATGTGGTGGAGTTTGGGTAATTTCTAGTTTTTAACTATCAAGTCATGCTATTACAAGCATTCCAATATGTATCTTTTGGTGAATACTGTACGTGGTTTTCCAGTACTATCTAGGATGGACTGGCTGAGTTATGGAGTAGTGCTTCTTGGGGAGTTCTTAAGGATTTGGATCTTTTGTTAAAATGCGCCTGTGGGCTGAGGAGATGGCTCAGCAGGTACGTCGGTTAAGTTCTGACCCCCAACCCCCTGAATAGCTGAGGCCACTTTGTTCCATGCCTGCCAGATATTCCATGCTGTTGCTGTAACATGCCTGCCAGTCACTGACACAGAGAAGTGACTTGGCTCAAGGACACGCTGACCACATCCCCTGTTTCGTTCTGTATGTTCTGAATGTTCTGTATGAGGTTTGCTAATTATAAGAAATTCCACAAAGCTTTACGGAGGACCCATCAAATCAAAGGTCAATATGAACTGCTATATCTAAAATATCTTGAGTCAGAGCTGACCACTGGGAATCCCTTCCTGAGCCTATGTATGAGCCCACTATAGATTTTGTGGCTAACCCTGAAGAATGCTACTAACAAGCCAAAAGTTAAGATTATAACACTCATGCTCTGTTATCTCAATGTTCTGAAATCTCATGTTCACTGCCCATCCACCAACCCCCATACCTTACTCAGCACCAGTCAGCATCAAGGTTGGCTGATAATACTTTGCCTAGAAAGCCAACTGCTCCCTTCCTTGCCCTGTCAACTTTTTTAACCTGTTTTTTTCCTATAAAAATTCTTGAGAGCAGACTAGTACTACAGAGGGTTCCCACAGTCTTTTTTGCAGTCCTGGACATCCAGTATTACGGTCTGCATTCAATAAACCATTCTTACTTAACTGAGATCAGTGTTTATTTGGTTTGAGGTGGCGATTCCTGAACTCCCACAAATACCACTAGCTATACAAACCCAATGACCTGAGTTCCAACCCTGGAACCTGCATAAAAAGCTGGATGTGGGGGCTTTAGAGATTTCTCAGCATTCAGAGCCCTGGCTACCCTCACAGAGGACCAAGGTTCTCTTCCCAACACTCACAGGGCAGCTCACAACTGTCTGTAACCCCAGACCCAGGGCATCTGGTGCCATCTTCTGACCTCTTCAGGTGCATGGTGCATACACATCAAGCAGAAAAAACACCCATGAAAAATAAAATGGGGGAAGAGGAGCTGGATGTGGTGGCACATGTCTGTAATCCCAGCACTCCCGTAGGAAGATAGGAGAGAAAGAGGAGGTTGGCCCCAAAGCTTACTGGCCAGCTAAGCCAATACACAATGGTGTGGCAGCAGACACAGCAGAAAGAGACAGCCATACAAGGTGGAAGATGAAGACCAATTCCTGAAAGTTATCCTCTAACCCCTACATGACTGCTGTATTACACACACACACACACACACACACACACACACACACACACAGAGTTATCCTCCAACTCCCACATGAATGCTATAGTCCACACATTCTCTCTCTCTCTCTCTCTCTCTCTCTCTCTCTCTCTCTCTCTCTCTCTCTCTCTCTCTAAAAATTTAAAAGATTGCTGAATGTGAGCCAGCAGGTTTGAGCATCCTGGCAAACTCCGAGGTGATGCTGGCACCACCAATGCAAGAGCCCACCATCTGACCGGTGGTAGACATCTTGTTTTCTGAAGAATCTTCCCAAGTATTGTGTCTATTTTACATTCCTGTGAGTCACAGGGAGAGTTCTCCATATTCTTGGCAATCCATCCCTGAAATTTTCTGTTTTTATTTTAGCCATTTTGGTAAATATGTTATGATTCCTCCTATGGTTGTAATCTATATCATAGCGAAACCAGTAAGGATACTGTCATTTGAATCTGGTTTGTGTAGAGGAAACTTAATCCAGCAACATGGCTGCTCTGTCAGAGATCATATCCAAAGACCTTTTGGTCTATGTGATCCAGCTGGAGTGACACGCCTTTAATCCCTCTGACTGGAATAGAGACATGCCTTTAGTACACACCTTTAATCCCAAACAATGAAGGTAAAGTTAGTTCATAGAAGGAAACAGCCATGTTTGAAAGTGACATCTAATTGACCCAGTGACAAATCAGAGAAAGATTTGACAGAATGAGACAGAGATAGGATATGCCCAACAGACAGGAAAGAGAGGAGACATGGAGGTGTAGGGGGAGCAGTTCAGCTGAGTTCAGTCAATACAGTGAGGTTCAGTACAGTGCAGTGCAGTTCTGTGAAGTTCAGTTGAGTGCAGTTGAGTCTGTGCAGTTCCATTGAATGCAGTGAGTTCAGCTGAGTTTGTGTAGTCAGTGAAGTTCAGTCCTTAGAGTTCAGAGGCAGTTTTTTTCCAAGCAGAGCAATTCAGTGAGAACCCAAGAGAAGCCAGTATGAGTCAGTCAGTTTGGAGAGGAGTTTTGATCCAGAACATCTAAGTTGAACCAGCCAGCCAGAGCTCAGAAAGAACTAGAAAAGGTGAGCTTATTCAGCAGTAAGCCTCTGAGAATACAATTACATCTGGCAAATAAAAGTTACATTGACAGGTTTGTCCTCACCATAACATACTTTGAGACTTGGTCCCCATGGCAGAGTTGTGATGTGGAACTGAAACAGACATTTAATAGAAGCTACGTTAGCTAAAAACTGTTGACCCAAGTGAGGACTTGGGTTCACCAAGAAAAAAATACAGGATAAAAGCCTGCCATTTCTGCCTTTATTCTGTGTCTCTTTTGGTCACCTGTTCACTTATATGCAGGCCTGTTAATTATTGTGGAGTAAGTCAAACCAATCTGTTCCTCATTAAGGCTGAAGAGGCTCAGGGACAAGTTGTTACTATAAACCAGCAAAATATCCTTTTTTTAAAAATGAAATCTTTCAGTAATTATTTTTCCATCAGGTTATATTTTGTAGAGTTTTTACTTCTGCTATTATTTTTTTTTCTCTGTTCTCCAGTTCTTCTTTTGTTTGTTCTCAGCTACCTTTACTCTGTTGCTCAGGGTCTGGTGTGCTTCATCTATGGCTTCAAAAATCTGTACCTTTACAGATCTATTTAATTTCATAAAGGGTAATCTTAATTAAGATTTACCTTCATTTCCATTTTATTTATTTTTAAAAACTGAGTCTTGGAGTTAGCTGTTTAGTCCAGTGCTAAGGCCCTGGATTTGGACCTCAGCACTAGAAGAAGAAAGAAAGAAAAAGATGGAAGTGATGGTTACTGTTTTCTCTCTCTGTTTGAGACTGAGCATGGGCCCTGCATCGGTTTTGCAGTGTGCTCTTCCTCTTGTGTTCTGGCATCCAGCTCCTCCCCCTTCCTCATGGCTCAGTCTCACTCCATCATCCATCCTTATCATGGGGACGCCATATCTAGAGAGACCCGTGGGCAGGTTCGACTGCGATAACCTCACTGTCCTTGGACACTAATGGATTCTCCTTTCAAATATTACAAAGGGACATTGCTAATATAAATGTATGCGCCTCACCACCCAGAAGCCTCAGAGGAACAGACTGAAAGGCTGTCCGAGTAGAGAGCCATCTCTCATTCCTTCGGTAAAGAATCAGTATTTTCCAGCCTAGAAGCCAGTTGCACACTAGGTCTGGTCCACGTTCCTAGTGTGTCTGCCCATTGTTTCTGTCACACTCTTTCTGACTGCCTGTTTGCAAACATCCTAGGACACAGTTGCTTCAAATGTTCATGAGTGACAGTAATACAACAGGTGACACAGCACAAATGGAGAGCTGCTTTCTTTGCCCATGCCCCTCCCCCACAGCTCTCCTTAACAATACTCCTGCAGGCACCTCCTCACCTCACACTCCCTTCTCACTCCCCTTTCCCCAAAGCCAAGTTGCTAGTCAACTCTTGGACTCTTGCCGTCTTTTCCATAATTCATTTCAACAGTTCTGTCACATGAATGACATCAGCTCCTAGCACTGATTGACATGTTAATTTTCTTAGGAGAAATCGTGTTTTAGGTGCTCTTTTCCTGTGAGGTACTGTTTCTTATGCCCTCCTCTGTCAGTCTTCACTTTGTGTTTTTGGAGACTGGGCTTCTCACTGAGCCTGTAGCTTGCTGATTCAGCTAGACTGGCAGGCCAGCAAGCTCACCTCCACTTACTATGGCTACAGAGGCACTCCTTCGTGCCTCGGTTCTACCTGGCTGCTGAGGATCCAAACTGTTTGTCTGGTGAACACCTTCCTGTCTGACCTAATTCCCTCACCCTTTAAGATGTTCTCATACGTGGAGTCTAAAACATTGAGATTGTTTTTGTTTTCTTTCCTTTTTTTCTTTTTAACTACAGTACTTTTGTTTATCTGTGTCTAGTTGCATGTGCACATTTGGGTTTTGCACAGGACAGCTTCAGGCTTAGAGTTTGCAAGTAGGCTAGGCAGGTAATGGGTAAGCCCGGGGAATCCACCTGTCCTCCATTCCTCAGCACTGGGGTTACGGCTTATGCTTTCACACCCTCCTTTTTGACATGAGGCTGGGAATCGAACTGCTGTGCCCCGCTGTGCAACATGACTAAACTGTGCTGTCTCCCTAGTCCTTAAAATAAACGGATCACTATGCCCCCTTTCTCACTGTAGGATAACCAACAGTTAAAAGTTGTCTAACTTCCAGAGAGGCATAGTGACTCGTGGCAGCTCATGAATTGTTTCTTCAAATGGGCAATCTTATGTGAGTGGGCCAGAGTATATATAATCAAATGTAAGTCAGGAACATATATGCAGATGTAAATAATTCACTCGCTATAATCAAATAACAGAGGCACTCTAGTTGTGTAGCTAGAGCAGTGATCTCTGACCCATGCCTTGTTAAGTGTTCTGTGGAAAGTGTCTGTATCCAGCTTCACTGATGCGGTAATGGCTCTGATAGGGAATTCAGGGCCTTATCTCCTCACTCTGCTTTTAAAACTGTGATCGAGAACGTGTTTGGTTGCATGCACAGCCCGACCTGTCTGTGAACTGCTGCTGCTCTTTTCCTTAGGGACTACAACTTTTTCTACTTTGTATTTAGTACGAAAATCTTAAGGAAGGGAAGCTAGCGATACTGACGGCTCATCCCCTCTCTCTCTAAAGTGAGTTGTAACGTCGCGAGGTACTCTCAGAAGGATGTTGAATGCTCACAAAGGGGATAGTGTAGACACTTGACATTCTTCCCTGTTTTCCTCTCCTGATCGACTGGAGTCAAACATGGTTGCCAGTGTTTGTGTCTCTGTTGTACAGCTTTTATTTCGTTTCCCGGATTTGTAGTTTGGACAGGAAAATGCTCCTTTCAGGGCTAAATCCGTTTGATCTGTATGTTTCCTGAAGTTTGCATCAGCGTGTGGCTTACTAGCCATTGTTCTATTGATACCATAATCCAAAACAAAATGTCCGAAGTACCAGAGCTTTAAAGTCGGTTCTTTAAAAGTTCCAATGTGAGGCTGAAGGTTCCCGTGTGAGGCTGATGGCTCCGTGGTTAGGAGCACTGATGCTCCTGCAGAGAACCTTGTTTGGTTCCCAGCACCCACTTCCAGCTGTTCACAATGGTCTCCAGCAGATTTGATGCCCCCTTTTGGCCTCTGAGGACACCTGCACAGACATGCACACTCACATACATACACAGACTCACATGCAGGTGCACATACATATACATACACATACACATAGTTAAGAAGAAAATGAATCCTTTAAAGTAGTTTCATGTTTCTCTTACTATTTTTGGCTGTAACAAAATCATTCTTGGACTAATTTATACCCTTTTGCTCGTATCAAATTAAAAGGCATGGGAAGGTTAATTATTTCATAGTACACTGAAAGGCTTCTAGTGCTCTGCTTTTGTTAGAAAGTCCCATGTTTAGCATCTTTTGCATAAAAATGCATTTTAATAGGTGTCTCACTTCCCATAGTATTCAAATGTACATCAGGTCCAACTGGATTATTTTAAAATAGTGACTCTTGTATTATTATTAGAGAAAAGCTATTTGTTATCCGTGATGGTTAATATTGATCTAGAGTCAATTAAGAGACAAGCCTCTGGGCATACTGGTGAAATTATTTAAATTAGGTTAATTGAGTTGGGAAAGACCCACCTTAACTGTGGGTTGCTAAGTAAAAAGGTGCTGTTCATGATAACTAATTGATTCAAATTGTAGCAATCTTTTGGAGGGATTTGGTGTAGTTTTCTTCTTTCTTTTCTTTTTTCTTTTTCTTCTGCTTCCTCTTCCTCTTCTTCTTCTTCATTTTGGTTTTGGTTTTTCAAGACAAGGTTCCTCTGTAGCCCTGGATGCCCTGGAACTCTCTCTGTAGATCCGGCTAGCCTGGAACTCGGAGAGATCGCCTGCCTCTGCTTCCCAAATGCTGGAATTAAAGGCATGCACTACCTCCACCACCTAGCAGGAGTTATTTCAGTTACTTTATTATCTGTCTTCAGATTCAGGATCTAAGTAGCATTTAGATATCAGATTATACATAGAGTGGGCTAAGGTGATGTTCATACACTTGTACATGGATTTTCCTTCTATGGTTCCTTGGGCTCTTCCAGTCCGTTACAGTTGCTTCATCTTTGCTTCTTTGTGACCCTGGCACTGTGAAAGAGTGCTGGCCAGGTATGTTGTTGAGTGTCTGTGAATAACAAAGAGATGTTCAGCTTTCCTAGTTCTTCATACAGGGCAGACTGGCATGCTTTGGTGCTGGTGCCATTGACCTTGGTCACTTAATTCTGGTGACATCCACTGTCTTCCTCCACTCTTTAGCCATTCTGTCTCCCTTTGAAATTAGTATCTTCTGAGGAAATAAGCTGCGATACAAACTCCTGTTTCCTATTTGACGATGGTAATATGTATGAACATACATGTCATTTGTATGTGTGTGTGCCATCATGCACAGGTGGAGATTAGAGAACAAGTTTGGGTTGTAGGGACTGAACTCAGGGCATCAGGCCTGTACAACAAGCACTTTTCCCTGCTGAGCCATCTCACCAGCATCTCAGTGTCTTCCTGCCCACTAATTTTAGCATCTATTGATTTTTCTTTTGCGTGTAGTAGTTTTCTTCTTATGTCTTGACAAACGATTTTCTGTTTCTGTTATTCTTTTTATATTTTTAATCAGGATTCTACTGGAATAAAGGTCTCTATCTTTTCTCCTGTTTCTTCCTATCTTCACTTATCTGGTGATGTGAGTATGGACCCATGGATTCACTTTATCTGTAGAGTTTATCCTTAATTGCTGTTGGTTTTGACCCTAGCACTGTGTTAGCAACGGAAACATCAAAGTTTTGAACTTTTCATATGTCATGAAGTTCAGCTTTAAGGAAAATATTGAAGTGTTTGCTCTCTGTCCTCGGCGCCCGCAGGGATAGATAGTGAGAAGTGGCGTGTGCTCTGCTTTAAATATGATAGATTTGTAAACTGAGAATGTCACGCACCAGGAATGCTGCTGGTGTTTGGTTATTAATCATCTATGGTGAACAGAGAACTGAGTCTCTCAGGACCAGGTATAACATTTTAAGGCCATTTGTTTCCACGTGGAGGGACACATGACAGGAGAACCAGAGGTATAAAAGTCAGAGGCAGAAGGAAGCCCAGGTAAGTCTCAGACAGAGCACACATCTTACTATAAAACTTCTGAGTTCCCTAGAATACCATGTGGTAGTCGGTTTCTTTGAATATTAATTTTTACAACTCTTCTTTTATGTAAAAATAAATCCCAAAACCTAACCAAATGTGGTTTATGAAAATATGCTTTTTAAAATCTGGTGTGTGTGTGTGTGTGTGTGTGTGTGTGTGTGTGCGCGCGCGCGCGCGCGCGTGTGCACACGTGCAGGTGTATGTGCAGGAGGCCAGTGGTTGAGGTTGAGTCTTTCTACATTCTTCTGTGTGTTTTTGAGACAGGGTCTCTGACTTTAGGACTCATCTGTTTGGTTTAGCCCAAGTGAGCTCTGGGAGCCGCCTGCCTCTGCCCTTTCTGGATGCTGGCGTTACAGTCACACTCCAAGCTCGCTCAGCCTTTTATGTGGCGCTCAGTGCTGGAGCTCAGGCCTTCACTCCTGCACTTTACTGAGCCACATCCCCAGCCTCCAACCTTGACTTCTCCTGCCTCTTCAACAGCTGCTTGTCTGAAGTGTTACCTCTGCTGTGCCTTATTAAGGATTGTGAGGCACACAGAGCCCTATGGTGTTGTGAATATTGTTATTCTTTGCATTTTCCCAGTTTTGCTTGGAAGCCTTTTTAGGTACCTGTGACAACACTGGGTGTAGAAGTCCTTGATGTGACTTTTTCTCATTAAGTTTCTGAATCAATACATATCTCCTCGGGACTAAGGTTGCTTATGTCTCCATTCTGTTTGCTGCGGATACTTAGAGGAAGGATCTATTGAACACTAAATTTGTAATTTAAGTTGGGTTGGGTTTTTTTTTTTTTTTTTTTCTCTGACTGTCTTTAGCAGAGAAGATTTTATTTCTTCCTGTCACAACAATCAGGCAAAAAACAGTCTCGTAAGCTGCTAAATAGGTCAGCTGCCTGGACACCGTGAGGTGGCGAATCCGCAGGGGCTCCTGACCTCAGCAGCACCTGTCGGTGATGGGAACAGGGAGTAGAAAGATCTAAGGGGAGTGAATGAGTCTCCACTCGGTTCAACATTTGTAACTGAGGAAACAGCTTTCACACCACTGTGTGTGTGTGTGTGTGTGTGTGTGTGTGTGTGTGTGAGTGAGTGCACGTGCGCACGCGCATGTGTGCGTGTGTTCTGTTTCATTTTAATGAATATGGCCAAATAAAGGCATGAAACTGGGTGAGAGAGAACAGTTCACAGGAAGTGACTCATGTGAATGGATCTAGGATTTTGTTCCCTAATGCAGTAAAGGATTAGAAAGCCATTTGCCTCAATGGTGTGTGTGTGTGTGTGTGTGTGTGTGTGTGTGTGTGTGTGTCTCAAAGCTTAGAGAAGGTACTGAAGCTGTTACAAGGGAATCATTGTACACTAGTAATTTTGAGGATGGATATCCCTGGTGAGGATTTGTAAAATCCTCTGAGATGTCAAGACGACAGGAAGTGCTCCATATGAACTTGAGACCTGGGTTGAGTTTAACTTTTGCTGGGTTTGGAACTGCTCGTCTTCTTGTACTTTGGTTGTTGACTTATCTGCTGTGTGGTGCTCTGTTGAACCCCGCCCCGCCACCAAGTCATTGGCCTACCAGGTCCCCTAACTCTGCTGACAACCACTGGTGACCAGCACTCTCATGAACCAACTGTGAAATGCTTACACGTCTGGATCAGTTAGGCTGGACTCTTCTCTGATTGTGGTGAACACATTATAAAGGGTAAGTATAATGCAAAATTTTTTTGATTGATACAGAATCTAATGTTTAAAAAAGAAAAATTAACTATCTATGCACCAAAACTCAGTTTGGTTATCTAACCTAGCCCCTTCTGGCTAAATCCTCCAGTTCAGCCGTCAAAGAGCTGGTTTAATTCATCATATGGAAAGCAAGTGTCTGTAACACTGGCTTGTCCTTCATCTCCATGGCCATTCGTCAGTTCAGGCCTTCCTGTCTCCTGTCAGGGCCACTGCAGTGACTGTCGTCTGACCGCTTTCTTTCCCGTTCTCTCGTGCCTTGTGTGTAGTGATGCTGGGGTAACCACTGTACAGTGCAAGTCAAATCAGATCCTGGTCTTCTCGCCATTTCCTTCCTGGCTTCCGGCTGCTGCAGGACAAGGCATGGAGCGAGGCCCTCTTTGGTGTGTCAGTCTAAACACTGCCTCCTCCCAGTGCGACACCGAGGTTCCCGAGGGACCGGAAGTTGCCTTCTCATCTTTGCTTTCAATGTTTCTCTGCCTGGCACCCCAATGTCTTACAGACTAGCTTCTTGTCATACTTTTAGACACAATTTAAAAGTCTTAAACCTCTTTATCAAGGTTCTGTCTGGCATACACAGAATACAGAGAATAATATAAACAATGATCCCTGGTAAGTCCCTCACCCAACTGCATAGTCTCAGCACTTTTAGTAAGTCTTCAACTGGACTTTTTTTAAACTTCTTTTTCTTCAAGGTAGTCTTCAGTTGGAGACTTCCACCCTTTGCTCTGTTCTTCCTAGCACCACGACTGTCCTGCTCTTAGGATGCCGTGGTTCACTTACCTGTGTGCTCCTCTGGGTTGTAAGTGCCGTAATAGTATGCTTTCACCCGGAGCACCCTGTACCTGACATGGACACTGGTGCCTGAGAGGTGGCAGAGAAATGGGAGTAGCCTTATTCTTTTCTCTCTACTTCCCAAGAATACATGCATAAAGTGTGTGCACGTGCATGAGCACATGCATGTGTCTGGGTGTATGCGCACGTGTGTGTGTGTGTGTGTGTGTGCACATGTATGTGTGCATGTGTGTGTGTGTGTGCACATGTGTGTGTGCATGTGTGTGTGTGCACATGTATGTGTGCATGTGTGTGTTTGCGAGTATGTACATGTGTATGTGCATGTGTATGCATGTGCATATGTGCATGTGTGTGAATACAAGCGCATGTGTGTGCATGTGTGTGTGCATGTGTATGCATGTGTGCATGTGTGTTCACACGCATGTGTGCACGTGTGTGTGCATGTGTGTGTGTACTATTTTCATAAGAAAGTCGAGCTGAAGCCTGATGACGTAAACCTGTGACCCCGGCACTCAGAGACTAAGGCTGGAGGGTCATGAGTGTGAAGCCGGTTTTGGCTACAGAGTGAGATCCTGCCCTAAAATCTCAAACCAGGTTGGAGAGATGGCTCAGCAGTTAAAATTACTTTGCTCTCTCAGAGGTCCTAGTTCAATTCCCAGCAACCACATGCCACCTCACAATCTGATGCCCTCTTCTGGTCTGCAGGCATACATACAGACAAAGTACTTGTATACATAAAAAATAAATTTAAAAAAAAGTGAATACCCTCAAACCAAACCAAACCAACAACAGTAAAAACCAAACATGGCAGTTGTAGAATGTATCTGGAACAGTAGGTTAGGTGAAGTGCTGTGGTCATAACGCAAAGTATTCTCTTTTGATTTGATATGATGATAATAAGTATGTATGCATGGAATGTATCTGTTGGCATACTTAAGGTTTGGGGTTGGTTTGGTTTGGTTTTGGCTTTTCAATGCAGGGTTTCTCTGTGTGATCTTGGATGTCCTGGAACTCGGTCGGTAAACCAAGATGGCTTTGAACTCAGCGACCCGCCTGCCTCTGCCTCCTGAGTCCTGGGATTAAAGGAGTGTGCCACCACCACCTGGCTAAGGTTTTAATTTTTTAAGCAGTGTGAAAACCTAGAATTTCTGCCTTCATTTTGTGTCATTTCAAAATAATGTTTTTATATAATGTTTTTATTGTGTGTGTGTGTGTGTGTGTGTGTGTGTGTGTGTGTGTGTGTGTGTGTGTCTGCTCATCAGTACATGTACCACATATGTGCAGATGCCCTGAAAGGCCAGGAGAGAGCATCAAATCCTCCGGACTGGAGTTACAGGCTTTTGTGATCCACCCAATATAGATGGGTACCAGGAGCCCAGCCTGGGTCCTCTGCAAGAGCTGCAATGCTCTTAGCCACCGAGCCATCTCCAGATTCTGTACACTGTGTATAAGCTGCATCTCAATTTCTTCAAGCCTTTCTCCTAAACTTTCTTTGCTTACTTCTTTGCCGGCTAGTATCGTCTTTTTAAAAATTATTACTGGAATGTAAAAACCTGAGTTGGCCCCTTCTCTCCACCACACACACTTGACTAAATTTTAAGAAACTACAAAAGAAGACTTAACGGTTAAACATACGTTACAAAATTATTTCAAGGGGTGGGGGCATCTTTTCACCACTCTGCTTTGACACTCTTTATTGTCACTTGGTGGTTTTCAGTGTTACTGAATTTCATACCATTAGAGTGGCCGAGGTTAGACAGAACTACAGTCCTGTTGGCAAGGATGTCAGTCAGTTTACCTCATAGACTCTTGTTATTAGAAACACAAAATAGTGTGACTACAAAAAAGTCCGTCAGTTAATAATGCTCTTAGCGGGAAAGCTCTCAGATATCTACTCACGAGAAATCAGAGTGTGCTTTCAGTCAAGCACTGCTCCTCAGAGGCTGGCTGTAGTTGTGTTAGCCCCAGATCTGTAGCCCTGGGCAGGGATAAAGCGCTCCAGCCCAGGTTTGCTGGGCTTCTCAGCAGTATCTGGGAACCACTGATACACACACAGCCTGGCTGAATCCCACTCACATTTGCAAGTGCAGGGAGCCAGACTGGAGTATGAAGGGTGCTATGCCATCTGTCTGACATTCTGGGAACAGGGGAGTTGTGGGGCAGGAAGGTGATTGGCAGCAGGGAGGAGCAGGGGAAGGTTGATTAGAGGGTCTGAGCAGGTAATTTGGAGAGATGATAAGCATATTGTCTTGACTGTTGTGGATACATAACTACTTATTTGTCAAATTCAGAACTGTACAGTAAGGTGAATTTTACTGTGTATAAATTCTTCCTCAATAAGCCTGACTTTCTGACTAAAATTTTTTCTTTCTTTTTTTTAAGATTTATTTATTTATCTATTTTATGTATATTTTATGTATGTCGCTGTCTTCAGACACACCAGAAGAGGACATCAGATCCCATAATAGATGGTTGTGAGGCACCAAGTGGTTTCTGGGAATTGAACTCAGGACCTCTGGAAGGCCAGTCAGTGCTCTTAACCACTGAGCCATCTCTTCAGCCTTCATGTTTTTTCTTTTAATGAAACTAAACATTCACACATAGGTACATGTGAACATATGCATATACCCACATATAAAAAGGAGAGAGGAGGGGAAGAGAGAGGAAAGAGGGGAGGGGAGGGGAGGGGAGGGGAGGGGAGGGGAGGGGAGGGGAGGGGAGGGGAGGGGAGGGGAGGGGAGGGGAGGGAGGGAGAGGAGAGGGAGAGGAGAGGAGAGGAGAGGAGAGGAGAGGAGAGGAGAGGAGAGGAGAGGAGAGGAGAGGAGAGGAGAGGAGAGGAGAGGAGAGGAGGGGTATGGAGAGAATGAGTGGCCCACTGGTGTTCTGGGTTTATTTAGAATTATCCCGCAGAGATGGATGAGGCCCTCTGGGAATGCTGGGCGGGACCACAAGTGCGTAGGTGTGCTTTCCTAAGAGCTCGGACTGCCCTGCTGTGGTGCACGGATGGATGGGCGTTGGATGGAATGTCGTGTTTTTCCCATTTTGTTTTTCCAATTAGAATGGCCTCTAGCATGTTTTATATTGGCAGGCCGTTTCCTCACCTCTGAATTGTGTTTTGCTCTGCTTTGGTTCTGTGCCCATTCTGCAAGCTTCTGCCTAGCTCGGGAGCCTTTTCCCAGGCTGCAGTGGGCTTTTCAACTAGTTGATGGCAGCTTTCACAATATGTAAGTTTTAACTTTGTGTATAGTTGGATTTGTGATTCATGTCTTTGTACTTCATGTTTTTAAGACGTATTTTTATTTTATATGTGTATGTGTATTTTGCCTGCATGAATTTATGTGTACCATGTGTGTCTGATGCCCACAGGGGCCAGAAGAGGGCTTGCAATCCCCATCACAGGAGTGATGGATGTTTGTGAATCCTGGACCCCAGCCTGGGTCCTCTGCAAGAGCAGCAAGTGCTCTAAGCTGCCGGTCGTCTCTCCAGGCCTCCTCATGCCTCTCATGTTTGTCACTCCAGGCCTCCTCATGCCTCTCATGTTTGTCACTCCAGGCCTCCTCATGCCTCTCATGTTTGTCACTCCAGGCCTCCTCATGCCTCTCATGTTTGTCGAGATGGAGTTTCTCTGTGTAGTCCAGGCCATCCTGGAACTCAGTTTGTAGACCAGGCTGGCCTCAAACTCACAGAGATCCACCTGCCTCTGCCATCAGGATTGTGCTGCCCCGCCTGCTGCTGAGGCTCCCTTTCTGGACTCTGTGGCAGGAAGAAGCCCAGCCCTACCTTCTTGCCACAGGCAGCAGGTGCTTCCCTTCCTCTTGGCTGCTTCAGAGCAGTCACAGACATAGCTTGCCTGCTTCCCTTCAGAAGTGAGTTACTTCAGGCTTTACTCAGGAGGAAACCTGGTGGATGTTTGGACAGAGAACAGCAGAGTTTTAATACTGGGCATGCTTAGAACTGCTATTACAGTAATAGCACGTGGCCTATGTGTGTTTGTGAATGATATGACTTTTGCTATGTTTGTGTTAGTCTTTATGTGAACAATTTAATTTTTTTATAAGTTAGTTCAACAGTCAGTATGCGTTTTCAAAGGAAATGTATGTATGTGTAGTCTTATTATGAGGCCCTGATGACCCCAATTGTTAACTCCACTGAGGTTCCCATGGAAATTGGTTTGGGTCCTATTTGCTGTGTGGGGCCATGTTCTACCCATCTCTGACACAGCTTGTTAGGGCCCTTTTGTTTCTCACTGCCCTTTGCCCTGTCTGATCCAGTCTTTTCTGTCACTCCGGGGCAGTTCTCTGTCTCCTACTGCCCAAAGTTCACAGAAATGTTCTGGCTGTTCCTTGGCTGTTGTAGCTACGAGAGCACCATATTCTTAGCTTGAGGAGCCCTTTTTAAATTCTTGTTCTTGGAGAGACTTCAAGGCCAGCCAGAGCTACCTAATGGGAGATAACTTGTGGGTGGGTGACTTGCATAGGAGCTAACAGCCTACTAGCATGTCATGCTGTCAGATTCTTTTTTTGTTTTTAAATTAAAAAAAAAAAAACTTCCAATTTTTTTCACTTTATTGAAATATTGAGTTTATTTCGTACGTAAGTTTTGCCTCCCTACCATCTGACCACCACCGTTACTATGTCCTGTATGTACACATACATAGCATTCCATACGTACTTATAACCAAGTAAAGAGTGGGGTTCCATGTTTGAAAGCTAAACAAGCATCTTAGACAACATATTCTTGGGAATTGAACCTGGACAGCACTAATCAGACACAGTGGGGAAGCACTTCACATTACATTATAAAAAGGACAGCCTAAAAGAGACTTCCCCACCGCCAGAGGTCTTGAGTAGGCTCCTAGTCGGTCATCCAGAAGCAGTTCCTCCATAAGCAATCAATTTGGCTTCCACTTTGGGGAGAGGACCTCCTTTCTCTATACTTGCTTGCATGTTTGCCCAACTTTTGCCTGATGTCGAGTTTTTCCCTGTTTTCTGAAGGACTCTTGACCCTTTGATCTTGGTGTTAATGGTTTTAAGTCTTTTCCATTTTGGTTTGATTTTTGTGACTTTTTGGCTGAGTGTATCTCATACAGATTTGTACACTGGGATTTTTCTTCAGGTTTTCTCCTCAAAATTATCATCATCATCATCGTCTTCCCCATCATCTTTGTCAAGCTTTACTTTTTTTCTGTAGGACTTGTTTCCACCTCCAGGGGCACACATACACCACTTCCCAGACATGCTTAGGATTTACGTCTTCTTCATCATCATCTTCCGACTCTGCATCTCCCTGTACAGCTCCTGGATGCTGTCCACCCACGTGCACAGGCCCTGAACCACACTGTAACCTTAAGACCACAGGTCTTGTGATCTCAGAGCCCCCAAGGGAAACTGTTGGGTGTACAGACATGTTCACAGTTGCCATTGTGACTTTAACTGGACGGCCTTCATAGTTCACTGCTTCTGCCGCTATGGCGTATAATTTGTCTTTTGCCCCTACCCAAAGCGGACTGTTCTTAATGATAACTGGTGATCATTTTCATCATCATCATCAAGTTGAAAGTGATAACCTCTGTCAGCCTTTAGGTCACAGCTGAAAAGGTAGTTCTGGAGCCTGAGAGGGCTCATGTCCATCAAGTGTTCCACGAGGTGGAGGTGCACACTTCGGTGTAAGAGAAGATGGAAAAACTGCCTACTCCTCCTCAGAGCAGACATGCAGGACTGAATCACGCCAAACCCAGATGCCTTTATTACTTAACTTTGTTCTTTGACAGTTTTATACATACACATAATGCATGCATGCCAGTGTGTATTTTTGGCATCTTCATCCAATCAGGTAGCCGTAGTCATGTGAACTCGCATCTGGGCCCTCACTATGTTTGACTTTTGTGCTCAAGCTTGGCTGCAGCATAACCTGAAGTCAGGTATGGCCATGCCTCCTGCTGTACTGTCTTTGTTCAAAACTGCTTTGGCTATCCTTGGTCTTTTGCACTTTCATGTAAATCTTACGATAGACTTTTCTGTATCTGTGAAGAATGGTCCTGGAATTCTCATTGGAATTGCATTGACTCTGTGGATTGCATTTGATAGGGTGGCCATTTTCACAATATTAGTTCTTTTTATCTGTGAATAGAAGGTCTGTGCGTCTTCTAATGGTTTTGATTGTTTAGTTGGTTTTGTTGTTGATAATAATGTTGTTTTTCCTATCTCTTTGATGTTTAAAATTTTTCACTGTAGAGGTTGATTCCAAAGTTGCTGTTCTCTCTTATTGTTATTGTTCTTCCTCCTCCTCCCTCCTCTTCCTTCCTCCTCCCTCTTCCTCCTTCTTCCTCCCTCTTCCTCCCTCCTCCTCCCTCTTCCTCCTCTTCTTCAGTGTTATAAATGGAATTTTTCCTGATTTTTTATTTTATTGTATCATCAGTATATAGTAAGACTGCTGCTTTGTGTGTTGACTTTGTGTGTCTTGCCATTTTCAAGGAGTTTCTTTGAAGGCTTCTTAGGGTCCTGTTTATCTGTAGACAGGGAGACTTTGATAATGGGTTTTTTTCTACTGTGTATTTTTAATTTCCATCTCTTGCTTTATTGCTCTAGCTAAGACATCAAGCACTGTATTGAACAAGAGTGGAGAGAGTAGACATCCTTGTCTCGTTCCTCATCTTAGTGAGGATGCCTTAAGTTTTGCTCTAATTGTTATCAGGCTGACTATAGGCTTTTGTCTGTAGTCCTAATTATGTTAGGGTGTCTGTCCTCTTTGCCAAGACTCTTCATGACCTTTATCTTGAAGGGCATTAGATGTTGTCAGAGCCCCTTTCTGTATCTGTTGAGATGATGTGGTTCCTATCTTTGACACCATGTATGTAATGGATTGCACTTTTTACATATGCTAAACCATTTCTAGAATAATGCACCTCTGGAATAATTCCAATTTGATCTTGCTGAATGATCGTTTTGATAATCTTGAATTCAGTTTACAAGTATGTTACAGACAATTTTTTCATTTATGTTCAACAAAGAGATGAGTGTGTATATATCTTGTTTAGTCGTGTCTTTTCCTAGTCGTGGTATTAGTGTAATACTGTCTTCATTAAGAGTCTGGAAGCATGCCTTTCTTCTCTATTTTATGAAATAATTTGAGCAGATGTTGTTAGTTCTTTTTTGAAGTTCTGGTAGAATTCTGGAACAGATTCATGTGGTCTTTGGCTTTTTTTTTAATAGACTTCATCTGTTGCTGGTTATAGATCTGTTTAAAATTATTTTGTCTTTGTTTAATTTTGTTATGTCATTTGCATCTAAAATGTATCCATTTCTTTTAGATTTTTTCCCAAATTAGTGGAATATAGGTTTGTAAGGTATAGTCCCTATAATGGTTTTAATCTCTAATGTCTGTTTTTACTCTCTGACTTTATTTATTTACATTTTTCTCCCTTTAGTCAATCTGACTAAAAGTTTGTCAGTCTCTCTTAATTTTTCAAAAACCCAACTCTTTGTTTTACAGTTCTTAGTATTTTTTTCTATTTCTAGTTCATTAATCTCTGTTCTGATCTTCATTAATTCTTCGTGTTTACTGCTTTGGGTTTGATTTGTTTTGGGTTTTTCATGGCTTTAAGGGGCACCATTAAGTCACTTATTTGACAGCATTCTATGTTTTTTCTTTTTTTTTTTTTTTGTTTCATTTTTTTATTTTTTAGTGCAGGTATTTGATGCTATGAACTTTCTTCTCAGAACTGCTTTTATTGTATCTTATAAATTTTGGTATGTTGTATTTTTACTTTCATTCAAATTCTAGGATTTTTTTTATTTTCTCAATTTCTTCCATGACCTATTTATTGCTCTATGAATTCACTGCTAACCTCTCAGAGCTTGGGTTTTCTGTAGTCTCTTAGTTTAGTACTGAGTTTCACTAGTTGTGCTCCCACAGAATACTGGATGTTGTTTTGATTTTCCTGTATTTGTTGATCTTGTGTCCTCACACATGATCCATATGGACAAGATTTTATGACCTGCTGAAAATTATGTGTATTCTTTAATATTCAGGTAGAATTTTCCATAGGTCATTTTTAGATTCATTTGCTTTATAATTCCATTTAGCTGTAATGTTTTTGCTTGTTTTGTTTTGTTTTGTTTTTGTTTTTGGCCCAGATGACCTGTGTGTACTGGTAAAATGGAGCATTGAAATCTCCTAGCATTTACTCTATTGGGGTTAGTCTGTGGTTTTTATATCTAGTAGTACCTGATTTATGAAATTGGGTGTACCTGTGTTTGGTTCATAAGTATTAAAAATTATAATACCATCTTGATGGGTATTAGTGACCTTTTTTATCCTCCTGACTGGTTTTATTCTGAAGTCAGTGTTGTCAGGTATTTGAATACCCACACCTTCTTGTTTACAGTAGGAAAGTGTCTTAGTGGCTGGTGATGATGTGTCCTGCTGCCACTAGGTTATCAAAGGTGGGCTTAGAGGTGGGGTTTTCCAACACACCTGGAATTATTTCTGCCTCAATTTCATTGGATGTGTCCTTCATTGGATAGTTTCACTGGGTGTAATAGGCTGGGTTGGTAGTTGCGATCTGCCTGGGCCTGCTTGGCCTTTGGGGGTTTGGAGCTGAGGTGGGATGCAGCAGCATTGGACAGTGGCCAAAAGACTGATGATCTCTGGCCTTGTAACTTCCTCTAACTGTACTGGATGCTATCAGCTGATGGCTCTTGGAGACTTAACAGTCCCTTGCTTATTCTATGGCTGAAAATCACTGGTTTCTTTTCTCTTTATTTCTCTGTGCTATATTTTTACTTTATAATTCTCTACACTTTATTAAATGCTGTATCTTTATAACTCTATTACTGTTCTGTGCTTCATTAAGTGCTAGGGAAACTTAACTCTTACTGTTCTGTGCTTTAAAAAACTCTTACTGGTCTGTGCTTTATTAAACAATAGGGAAACAACTCTTTATTACTATTCTGTGCTTAAAAACTTAACTCCTTATTATCTGTATTATATAAACTCCAATATCTGGTAATTAACACCTGCAGTGGAGGATCAGGTGAAAGATTTATTGCTAGCACTCCCTTCTTTGGCCAAGCAGCCAGAAGCCTCTCCCTGGCTAGGCTGGTTAACTGAACCAGAGAGGAAGGAAAGGAAAAGAATTAAAATTCTTTTCACAGGCAACTATCCACAGACACAGATACATTCATGCATACACATTCTGGCTGGGCCCAAATGCCTGCTTCATCCATTCCACAAGTATTCATGCATACATACACATAGAAACAGACATGTGGATAGATGGATGGATGGATGGATGGTGAATGAATGGATGGATGATGGATGGATGGATAGTGGATGGATGGATGGATGGGTGGATGGATGGATGGATGGTGGATGGATGATGGATGGATGGATGGATGAATGGATGGTGGATGGATGGATGGTGGATGGATGGATGGATGGTAGATGGATGGATGGATGGATGGATGGTGGATAGATGGGTGGGTGGATGGATGGATGGATGGTAGATGGATGAATGGATGGTGGATGGATGGATGGGTGGTGGATGGATGATGGATGGATAGATGGATAGATGGATGATGGATGGATGGTGGATGGATGGATGATGGATGGATGGGTGGTAGATGGATGATGGATGGATGGATGGATAGATGGATGATGGATGGATGGTGGATGGATAGATAAATGAATGGATGGATGGTGGATGGATAGATAAATGAATGGATAGATGGTGGATGGATGGATGGTGGATGGATAGATAAATGAATGGATGGATGGTGGATGGATGGATGGTGGATGGATAGGTGGTAGATGGGTAGATGATAGATGGATGGATGGATGGATGGTGGATGGTGGAGAGCCCCCCAAGCCAACACATTGTCTCTATTTCTTTTTTTCTGGCCTTTTTATAGACAAAAGTTCTTAGAAAATTACCTCATAGATAAAATGTTACACAAAAGGGGAGTTACAGAAGGATGTTGATATTCAAAGCAGTGTTTCATTCTATAAGCTCATTATAAGTTCAGAGCAACAGTTTCATGTGGCCTTGGCTTATCATAGTGCACACCCGTGGCTTCATTCTTGGACCTGAATGTTTTTCCTTGAACACACATTTGTCCTACTGAATGCTTCTCCTTGAACACACATTTGTCCTAAGCCTATTTTTCTCTTTAGTGTAATCATGAAGCTCACTGTGAGTATTCCTTATTTTGCAGCCTTTACTCACTATTATGAAGGAGTGTATACATTCTATTCTTGATTCTAAGTTTATTACACCTTTCTAGTAAAACAACTAAAACCACCTCTTAAAACTTTCTTCCTAAGATCATTTTTTATCAAATCAGGAGCTCTATAAAATCATTAATTCATCTAAACAGCATTAATTCATGAAAGTTCGTCTTTACATTGGTCTGCAGAAAATCTGCTCAACAGGGTGGGCTAGTGCCCAGGAGTTATTATATTAATTTAATAGTGACAGGAAAGGCATGTTAGCTATAAGAAGCAATCCTGAGATGAAGTCTCTTTGGTACCTTGTCTCATCGAGCTCCCCCATCACAGACCATGCAAAAATGGTGGGCCACCTTCAGGAAGGCCCCAGCCAGCCTTGGCCTTTGCTAACTGGCTCTTGACAGTGATCTTTTAGAACTGGAAATAAATCTTTCCAGGATTGATATGTTTCCACTAAATTATCAGCTGTCATTCTGATAAGTCTTTCCATGTAACTTGTCTCTTCTCCCCTGCAGCTTTCAGGACCCTTTCTTTAGTCTGTGGTTTTAGTATTAACTATAATATATTATAGGAGATTTGTTTTCTGATCCTGTCAATGTGGTGACATTGCTTTTTATACATACATACATACATACATACACACACACACCTAAATTGATTTATCTTAATGTAGATTTGGAAATTTTTCTTTTTTGATTTTATTCAAAATACTATCAATGCCTTTGGCCTGGAGTTCTGTCCTTCTTCTATGCCTATAATTCATAGTTTGGCTTTTCCACGGTACTGCCAAGTTCTTGCATATTTTGTTCGTGAGTTTAAAAGAAATGATCATTTTCTTTGAGTGATTCTGTTTCTATACCCTGCCTACAGTGTTGATATTTTGTTGCTGAGGCTTCCCACTGACCCCCCCACTGACCTCCCCACTGACCCCCCCACTGACCTCCCCACTGACCCCCCACTGACCTCTCCACTGACCCCCCCACTTACTCCCCCACTGACCTCCCCACTGACCCCCCTCTGACCTCCCCACTGACCCCCCTCTGACCTCCCCACTGACCCCCTCTGACCTCCCCACTGACCCCCCTCTGACCTCCCCACTGACTCCCCACTTTCTCCCCCATTGACCTCCCCACTGACTCCCCCACTGACCTCCCTACTGACCCCCCACTGACCCCCACTTACTCTACCACTGACCCCCCACTTACTCCCCCACTGACCCCCCCACTGACCTCCCCACTGACCCCCCACTGACCTCCCCATTGATCCCCCACTGACCCCCACTTACTCCCCCACTGACCCCCCACTGACCCCTCACTGACCCCTCCACGCCTTGCTTCATTTCAGCTTGCATTGTATTTAGTCTTCTCTTTGTTGAATTTGATTTACAATTTCTGATTGTCCTTATCCCCTCATCCAGCTGTTTACTTTCATTTTCTTGGCCCTTAGTCATCTTATTCCTCCTCTTTTAAAGTTAATTCCGGAATCTGTGCCCTCTCAAAGGCTTTGAACAAATTTAGTGTGTTTACAGTTGTTCTTTGGAATTGTGTGTCTTGAGTTTTGTCTAAGCTGTTCTCCTTGCAGACCTTGGCTGAGCGGTTGGTGGTTTTGGCAGGGAGTGTATTATCTTGTTTTGTCTTACTGTTTGTATTTTTGCTACAAGACTTGAACATCTGGAGTTAGATCATTGGTTGTCTTTTAATGTGAATTTATGTCCCAGATTTTGAAGGCAGGGCCACATTCTGGGACAGATGCTCCGGGGAATCTTTTTGATGTAGGGTCTCTCACTAAGCCTGATGACTGTCCATGTGGCCAGCAGCCCAGAGACGGTCCTGTCTTCATTTCCCAGTGCTAGGCTTACGGGTGCATGGTGCTGGGCTGAAATATATATATATATATATATATATATATATATATATATATATATATATATATATATATATTTGGTACCTAAACTTTACTTCCCAGCTCCACAGCCCATTTTATTAAGAAGGAATTGCACATAAAGACTGCCTTCTATAGCTTTAAGCTGCCGACAGAATTGGCACTCTGATTATTAGTGTTCTGAGTATCTGAAGACCTTAGAGAGACACCCACAAATAGCCTAAAAACAAGCCAGCGGGAACTAACCTTAGAAGACTGGAATAAAACTAGATTTCCCTGGGAGTGCTAAAGCATAAAACTCGAAGCCAAGTTATGCTGAGGTCTCCCAAGGAGGTGAGCGCTCCCAGGCTGACGTCTGAGACAGAGTGAGCTAAGAGCAGCGCACAGAGCGAGCACTAGCGAATGTGCCAGCACCAGGAACGTCTACTCAGAATGTGCTGGAAGATGTCAACAGCGCCCGGTGTTTTATGAGACCACCCCTTAGATTCCCTGTCCTTCTGGGAGCTTAGAAGAGCACTAGACACACTGTTCTGTAACCTTGGCCCTTCCTTGTCTAAAGGGCGTCAGGGCTAGAAGGCTCCTAGGACTTCGTGGAAGTTATGGCCTCCCCCATGTGTCAGTAGACATGCAGTTCATCCACTTCATTCTTCCTGTGTATTCCCTTGCAGATCATATAAGAGATTTTATTTTTATCGACAGATTTCTAAGCCAGTGAGTGACAGCCTGTTACACTTTCTCGTGCAGTTGTGTGGGAGCGGGAGGGGTGGGCAAGAGGGACGACAGCAAAGGCTGTTTTAGTAAACCAAGAACGAAGGGAGTGTCAGCAGGGGTGGAAGCATGTAACGGTAACCGGAGTGGGATCGCTGTGTGCGACAGGGAGCAGCAGTGCAGACATGTCTGAGCCGAGAGAGTTGTGAAGAGTTCTGCTTGCTGCGCCTTCTGAAGGTGGCCTTCCTTCCTCATTCTCTGCAGTTAGGAAGTCGGGAAAGAGCCAGGGGTGGGAGTGGGTGTGTGTGGCTTTGGCTGAGGTAATTGGAGCTGGAAGTCTCTCTGAGCCACTCAAGCCTGATGTCTCTATCCCATCAGCCCTTGCTCTTGGCTGATAGCTCCCGGCTTCTCTGAAGGTCTTAGAAAGCTCTTTGCTGGAGACCTGCTATTTAAAGGTGACTGAGCCTGAGGTGTGGTAAAGATGACACCGAGTGAGGTAGCAATGGAGTCACGGAAGCTGAGACAGATGTCCTGTGAGGGGGAGGGGCAAGTGGTCAGCTGTGCTGCTGCCACGGGCTGGAGTACAGTCTTAAAGTCAACTGCTAGATAGTTAAACGAGGAGATGTGGGATTTTGAAAACGCTGGAGCAATCGGGCAGGGAAATTTGGATGGATATTGGACAGTGAAAGTGAACAGCTTAGCTATTGTCCTTCTTAAGATATAAATCAGCTTGCAAGTAATATAAGCCCATCTTCTGTTCTTGTAAATGAGTAAGGCCTGCTGCCTCACAACACTGCACAGAAATAGGGCTGAATTTCAGTGCAGTGGACCCAGGGGCTCACACACCACCACTAGCCGCCCCCCCCCCCAGCTCTGCTTTCTGTGCACCAGAGGGGTCCCAGCAACTTACTGATCTTCCAAACAGACAACGCTCATGGAAAGAGCCTCTGCTTCCTAGCATGTATACAGATTTTACTAGCTTATATGCACACCCATAACATACAACGCAGAGGTCAGAAGCAGGTACATATACTTACAGTCACCTGTCCGCCTCTGGAGCAAGGGCAGGTGAGAAGCTGGCCTTGTCTGGACCCTGTGAATGGGGTCAGCTAGTTTCCCAAAGGAAAAGGAAAATGTCCCTTCCCATGAAGAAGAGCACCTGCTACCCAGACAAAGCTAACAGATGCTCACTTCATCGTGAGAAGAAGCCTTTGGTCCAGTGCATTTGCGCACTTGCATAGGCTCTGCACACTCCTGTGGCACAGAGGAAACGTGGTTCTATGTGCTGGGGGGGTGGGGGTGGGGGGAGGCTCTGAGGAGCACTGCCTAGTGCTTATGCTTGGGAAGGGTTGGACTTACCCTTGCTGAGTGTTCTGCTATTGGTTTATAGAACTAAACAACAACTAATCTTGGGGACAGATTTGAGCCAATCAGCTTAGTGTTTAAAACTCAAACCATTGCATCACATTGTCAGAAGGTAGAAAATGATAATAGTTTTGATAGCGTGAAGGCCCTTTTGAAAAACTGTGTCTCTTTATCGAGCCTGCCCATGATCCTTCAGCCATGTGTTGGGTGCATTTCCTCAGTCACAGGTCTGTCTCTGCCTTCACCCACACTGTACCACCTGCTTTTCTTTCTACCCAGGACCTAGACTTGGTTTTTAAGTGACAGTGTATGATTTGGTGAAGATATTGGCAGCTTCTCTTTAATAAGGTCTAACTTACATATACTGAAAGTCATCTGGGTGCCCTCCACCCCCACCATCAATATAAAGAACTCCTTTGTCCTCAGAGGTAACCCTTCCCAAGTCGGGAAAAGGCCAGGAAAAACACTGCTTAGGTCTTGTTCTTATATTCTTGTATTGGGTTTTTTAGTTTTTATATTTTTTTGTTTTTCTTTTTGTTTTTTAATGCTTGAGCACATGTAGCTATTATTCATCCTTCCCTGTCTGCTGGCACTGCAATTCCAGCTTGTTTTTGACTCATTTTTCTTGACACTGAAAGTTGTTGTTAGCCCGTTGAGCTCCATATATTGGGGATTTCTGATCAGACATGGTGCCTCCATTGTGAAGCATTAGTTCTCTGTGCCCTTTAAAAGAGTTTTGGGGATTTTAAGCAAGTAAAGTACTTACTATCAGTTTGACCCTTTGGAAACTTGTTCTGATTCTCTCTAGGGTGGGGCAGAGGGATCTTTACCCTACAGCTGATTGCACAGCAGTCTGAGGTGTGCTGTGTCCTGAGCAGCCTCTGCATCCAGGGAAGGCTCTCAACTCTAGCTGCAGAAACTGTTCTCGCCTGTGGCATCCTGGGACTGCTGGGCTGTCTCCCCGGTGCTGTTTCTCATTCCAGAGGTTACTCTCGAACAAGGTTGTCGTCATATCTTCAGTGCCCAGACTGCAGGTCAGCCAGAGGCTTCAGGACCCCTGAGGCAGATTTCTGAAGCTGTGCCAGAGAGCAGTCTGCTTCCAGCGATCCTGTAACCAGCTCCAGCCACGTCTGCCTTTTCCCATCTCTTTCTTCTCAGTTCATTATGACTACATGTTCAATGTGTTCTCCTTCTCTTTGTCAGTCTGGATTCTTTAATTCATTTTTAAAGGTCTTTGAGATGGGTGCATAGAAAGATGGCTCGGGAGTTTAGGGCACTTGTTTCTCTCGCAGAGAATCTTGGTTTGATTCCCAACACCCATATGGTGGCTCACAACCATCCCTAACTCCAGTTCCGGGGGATCTGACACCCTCTTTTGACCTCTAGGCACCAGGTATGATACATAATACACATGCATACATGAAGGCAAAACACTCATACACATAAAAATCCATACATCTTTTTTTTAAGGTTTAGACAGAATCATATGTAGCCCAGGCTAGCCTTGAAGGTGCTAAGTAGCCAAGAGTGAGCATGAACTCTCTGATCTTCCTTCTTCCCCGTGCTGGGATCACAGAGGTGGACCACCGTGCCCGGCTTCAGTCTGGAAATTGATTCCAAGCACAAAGCCTTGGTGATCAGAGGCTCACCCAGCTTGTTTCCATTTCACCAGCTCCCACAATCCTCCTGCCCTTGCTTTCTTCTCTGTGTGTGCAGGATGCTTCCAGAAGCTGTTCAGTCTTACGTTGTTTTATAACAGGAGTAGATTTTAGTCCTCTTAGGCAGAAATGGCGTGATGGCTTTTCTCTTAGTTTCCCCTTTAAAGCCAAGTAAGTGAAACTACAAACTGAGAGGCCTGTGGGGACGATGGTCATATGCCTCCATGCTAGGCTGCACATCCTTCAGATATACTCAAGTTCATAAATAAACAAGGAACAGAACTTCTAGTGAAGTAATGGCTGTAGGCAGTGCTTATAGTATCTGCTAAATGCACACACGTAGGACAGAGACATGTGCCTCTGGTAGGGTCATGCATCTGTGGTCTAGCAAAACCCAAGGAAAGATGAGCCTGGCTTTGACCAAAGTTCGTGATCTATAAGGAATACAGGAGACAGGAACATGTGGAAAGCTCGCCTGCAGGCACAAGAACAGAGCCTAGTGAGGATGAGTCTAGGAGTTACGATTGACAGTGGGCTGTGAGTAGCTTTGCCCTTCCTTTGTATGCAGTATGCAGTAATGCATGGGTGTGCATCAGTGTGTGGATGGGTGTGCATCAGTGTGTGGATGGGTGTACATCAGTGTGTGGGTGTGCATCAGTGCATGGGTGTGCATCAGTGCGTGGATGGGTGTGCATCAGTGTGTGGGTGTTCATCAGTGCCTGGGTGTGCATCAGTGCGTGGATGGGTGTGCATCAGTGTGTGGATGGGTGTACATCAGTGTGTGGGTGTACATCAGTGTGTGGATGGGTGTGCATCAGTGCGTGGATGGGTGTGCATCAATGCATGGGTGTGCATCAGTGTGTGGATGGGTGTGCATCAGTATGTGGATGGGTGTGCATCAGTGCGTGTATGTGCATCAAATACCTGGGTATGTGTGCATCATTGCATGGGTGTGCATCAGTGTGTGGATGGGTGTGCATCAGTGTGTGGGTGTTCATCAGTGCGTGGGTGTGCATCAGTGCATGGATGGGTGTGCATCAGTGTGTGGGTGGGTATGCATCAGTGTGTGGGTGTTCATCAGTGTGTGGGTGTGCATCAGTGCGTGGGTGGGTATGCATCAGTGCGTGTATGTGCATCAATACCTGGGTATGTGTGCATCATTGCATGGGTGTGCATCAGTGTGTGGATGGGTGTGCATCAGTGTGTGGGTGTGCATCAGTGTGTGGATGGGTGTGCATCAGTGTGGGTGTGTATCAGTGCATGTGTGTGCATCAGTGTGTGGATGGGTGTGCATCAGTGCATGTATGTGTGTGCATCAGTGTGTGGGTGTGCATCAGTGTGTGGGTGGGTATCAGTGTATGGGTGTGCATCAGTGTGTGGGTGGGTGGGTATCAGTGCGTGGGTGGGTGTGCATGTGTATGGGTGTACATCAGTGTGTGAGTGTACATCAGTGGGTGGGTGTGTATCTGCGTGGGTGTGTATCAGTGTGTGGGTGTGCATCAGTGTATGGATGGGTGTGCATCAGTGCGTGGGTGCACATTTGCAGTTAGAAGGCAGAGGTCAACCTTGAGTGGCATTCCTTAGAAGTCATCCACTTTATTTTTGAGGCAAGATATCTTACTGGGTCCTGGTTTTGCCGTAGGCTAGACCGCTGGCCAGCCAGCCCAGGAGTCCTCTTGCCTACTACGTGCTCGCACTAGGATTATGTGTCATTGTGCCTAGCCTTTTATGTGGATCTAAGGATCAAATTGTTAGCCAGCCCCTAATGTATACAGTTTTGAATGGTTAAAAAGCATTGAGAAAGGAATACTACATTGTGAGATGTGAAAAGCTGTATACAGTTCTGATCTCAGTGTTGATGATAAAGCCTGGCTGGCCCAGCAGCCACACTCGTTAGCCTGTGGCTGCTTTCCCACATCACAGGGTCCTGGAGACTGCACAGCCGGCCCACACTCCTAAAATACTTACCCCGTACAGAGAGAAATCTGTTGGTTTTTGATCTAGAGACTTAAAGTCAACAGAGACCGTAAGGGAAGACGAGAAAAGACAGGGAAGTCTGCAGGACAAAGGGACGCAGCAGCCACGTCACAGGGTAAGGATGGAATCCTGGCCATGCCACAGTGTGCGGATGGCATTTGAATACCTGGTCACAAAATGAAGGACTGGAGAAAAAAGCTAGAAGCCAGGGAAATGTGACAGTGTCAAAGGCATTTGATAACAAGGAATTGTTAATTTTTAAAGATTTGGCTTTGTGGTTATGTTTTTTAACTTTTTATCAATTTGTTGTGAATTTCACATCACGTACCCCAATCCCATGCATCTCCCCATCCCTCAATATCTGCCCCCTACCTTTGCAACTCCCCCCAAAAATATAAATTTTAAAAACTTTGGCCATGGAAGCTGTGGTGTGTCACACAGTGTACTTTTGCCCCGAACAGCTTTGCTTGTGAGTGTTCATTGCAGTGAGTCATTGTTCGGCTTCCAGGCCTCTGGCTTCTGCCACACATCAATACTGGATCTCTTGTGTGACTGCTCAGATAGCCTGCTCCCTGTGTCATGGAGATCCTGTAGCTTTGGTTACCCCAGCAATCCATAGATGGGGTACATACTGGTGTGGGCCAATTCACATCCCTGGATCTGAGCCTGGGTTGGTCAGCCCACCAGCTCTCCAGTGTCCCACCCCCAGGACCAGCTCCCCCTGCCCCACTCCCACACCACAGCCAGCTTTCCAGCACTGCCCAGGCAAGGTGCAGGGCCAGCTCTCCAGAGTGCCCCAGCTAGGGAGGAGCAGAGCCAGCCCATCATACAAGGGGTTCATAGAGTGGCCAATGTTAGGAGCACGGTCTCTCTGATATTTCAAGGTGCCATGTCTGGTGTACTTTATCTTGATGAGCAAGTAGCTGATTACTGTATCTGACTTCATGAAGCTGCCCCAGCCTCCCACGATACCCTCGGAGCCAACTGTCCACTCTGTGATGCTGGGCAGCAGGGCCAGAGCACCTGACCTGCAGACATGGCCCGTCTGCAGTCCACCCAGCCCCGCCCCCCAACACTGCCACAGCAGCTCGTGGTTATGTTTCTAGAGAACTTCACTTCGAAGAAATACATCCTGCGATTCTTACAGATATCTGTCTTAGCTTCAGGATGATCCAGGGAGTGGGTGGCTGTCGAGTGGGTATGATAAAGGGGCTATGTGGTGACAGTTGTAACCAGATCATTTCATTGTGCTGGTTTTTTGTACTCCTGTGTGTATACTTCAAAATTTATATTACAGGATGAAAACAAAAGAAGAACCTGTGCTGGGGCAGGAAGGTTGAGAGTTTAGGTGGACAGTGTGAGGAGACCGTGTCTTAAAACTTACAACAGAAGATAGATCTCTGAGCAGAAAGGCTTCACTTGGGAATGGAGGAGGAATAAGCACTCTGGGAAACTCTCCCAGTCCAGCAGACCTGTGCTGTCTGTGTCTGAAGGTTTTAATAGGAAGAATAAAAGCTTTGTAAGGTACTTTGAAAGAAAGCATGGCACAGAGCCGTGTGGAGAGCCGAGAGAGAGAGAGAGAGAGAGAGAGAGAGAGAGAGAGAGAGAGAGAGAGAGAGAGAGCGAGCTAGAGCTAGCTAGCTAGCTGATTGGTTCAGCCTGCAGTTAGCATGTGAGGCCAGTCATAAAGTCCTAGCAGTTGGCTTTGTTAGGTGAGTGTGTGAGGCAGATGCTGCAGCCGTAGTTGGGACCCAGCCTCTGGACTCCGTTGCGGTAACTGGCAGGAATGGCTGGTGTAATCAGCGCCAATTACTTGTGGTTGCTGTTTACTATGTATCTGCCTCTGTTACATTGCCTGTGCTTCCGTGAGACCGCCTGGTTGTGTTCCTGGCATACACCAAGAAGGTACAACACACAGACCCAGGCAGTTCCGTGAGGCAGGCATCTCAGGCTCTGGGCTATGATCATCAGTCCAAGACAGGATGTTTGCTTCTGTGGGAAATGTGAGGTGAGCATTTGGAAATTAGACTGGTGTTTCTTCTCTGTCACAACACGGCAGATTTTTTTAAACGAAGCAGAAAACCCCATATTCAAGTCCTAGGCCACGATCTAATCCGGACCCACCTGCAAATGACCTTTACTGCCTCGTCGCTCTTTTTGACTAACTGGCTGTCACTGTTGAAAGCACACACTTTTAGGACCCTAGTTCCCTTTGCTGCTTCAGTCTTCCCTCATGATGTTGTGTCCTGCAAAGACTCTACTTTTGGGGATCTTTTTCCTCTTTTCAGTATAATCTGAACCTCATAAACCCAGAGCTTCAGAAGGGAGTGGAAACATGCCTCTGAAGCTTCAGGCAGGATCTCATTTTTAAACATATCGCCACCTTCATCAGGAAGCCTTTGGCACCCAGAGCTTGGTACTCAGGATTATCAGTGGTTAGTCATCCAGCTATTTCTGGAGCGATCGTCTCCTGTGCTTCTCTCAGATTCAGGGTCTTTGTAGCAGGTGGGAATGCTTTGTCATTTCATGAACGTGAAGTACCGTTCACATCAAAGCTTATGAAGTCACACTTTGCATGGGTTTAAAGCTGATTTATCTTGTCCAGTACCAATGACCCTACCTGCAGTGACATCTTCCCGGGTAGTGGCTAGCTTACACTGGCCAGCAGAGTTGGAACCAGGACGCATCAGAGCCCAAGTGTGGAAATGCAGGCCTGTAATTTCAGCATTTGGGAGGCTAAGGCAGAAGGGTACAAGTTAGAGGCCAGCATGAGGTATGTAGCAAGAAAACGCATCTGGAAAGGGACTGGGGAGGTGCATCTGAACCACTAAAGAAACTAGCTCAATGAGGGAAAGAGACCTGGAAGATGAGGGCAAAGGTATTCTTTTTGGCCATGCTTATTCACAGTGGACACAGCACCTGAGTCCTTTGTGTCCTTTGCTCCTCTCCTGATGTCTTTTTCTGTGTTTACAGAGACTTTTTATTGTTAATTTTTGAGATTGGCCCTGACCTTATGGCAGTCCTCCTGCCTCAGCTTCCCAGGTACTGAGATTGTAGACATGAACCACCATGGCAAGCTGTCAGTGTGACTGTGGGATTGGGGTCAAGGACCACATGGTGATGAGACTCTGGAAATGAGCTGCACAGTGAACACTGCAGGAAGTCATGCGTGTAGCTGTCTACACAGTGCACACTGCAGGAAAGTCATGCGTGCAGCCGTCTGTATAGAGCACACTGCAGGAAAGCCATGCATGCAGCTGTCTGCACAGTGCACACTGCAGGAAAGTCATGCATGCAGCTGTCTGTATAGAGCACAGTGCAGGAAAGCCATGCATGCAGCTGTCTGCACAGTGCACACTGCAGGAAAGTCATGTGTGCAGTTGTCTGCACAGACGCGCGTGCTCTGGGGTCCCTGGGAACTCTAGGGTCTTTGTCCAAACCCAGCAAGATAAAGGTGGTCAGAGTCTGAAGGGAGAAAGGGAGAGTCAGGAATAGGTCAGAGATTGGCTCCTCCATTTTGTGGTTCAGACAGGCTGGATATGAAGTACAACACACATACACAGACACACAGACACACACAGAGAGACACATATTCCAAAAAAACCTGAATTTCAAATATTATTTTAAAAAGTGGAAGTGATATAAAATATTTTATCTTAAACCTCTCTCTCTCTCTCTCTCTCTCTCTCTCTCTCTTTCTGTCTTTCTTTATTTTTTTTTTTTTTTTTTGGACTACATTTTACATTAACTAGCAAAAACATAGCATGTTCTGGGCCTGAGAGGTAGCTCAGCAGGTAAAGGGCTTGCTGTACAAGCCTAACCTGAATTTGGCCCCCGGAAGTGGAAGGAGAGAAAATACTTGCCCTCCACACTTGCACAATGGCACCCCTCTGCCTCCTCCCTCTTGTTAAATAAACAAACACAATAAGCTTTAATGCGGTAATGTCTGTGCATCATGTCAAGATGTGTGTGCAGGCCGTGTGTGTGTGTGTGTGTGTGTGTGTGTGTGTGTGTGTGTGCGGGCCGTGTGTGCAGGCCGTGTGTGTGCGCGGGCTGTGTGTGTGCAGGCCGTGTGTGTTCAGGCCGTGTGTGTGCAGGCTGTGTGTGTGCAGGCCGTGTGTGTGCAGGCCGTGTGTGTGCAGGCTGTGTGTGCAGGCCGTGTGTGTGTGTGTGTGTGTGTGTGTGTGTGTGTGTGTGTGTGTGCGGGCCGTGTGATCCGCACATGCATCCCTGGCCCTCTGCCTGTCAGGTCAGAGGATACACACGTCATCTGCATTGCCAGCATTACCAGTGCCTTATAAGCAGTACACTCACTCATGCGTGCTCACTCTGTGCCTCCCCACAGCCCGCCACCTGCAACGGCTTATTTGGGGGTGTCATAATGACACATTTCTTCTTACTAATCTGGGAGGTCTTGTCCTGTTTTTATTTTGACACCAAGTTTCATTGTGAAACTTGAGCAGCTCTCAAACATGGCAGTCCTGACTCGGTATTCCCAAGTATTTCAGCTGTGCACTGCCATGCCCAGGATGATAAAGTTTTAAGAAGAAACTATAGAGGCTTTGTCTGACTTCTTGTTCTGTTTTTAAAAACAAACTATTGGTGAGTGAATTTGGATGGGAGTTGAAAATTACCACTAGGGATTTAGGAAGAGCAAACTGGGGAGGCTGGAATGGCCACGGGCATTTTCTTTTGTCTTGAGTTCTTGAGCTTCTAGGGTAAAGAGGCTGTCCACACAGAGTGCTTACTCATGGTGGGTGATCAGGTTGAACATGTTCCAACCCAGGCGGCATCCCCAGCTATATGCAGGCAGCTGAAGAGCCACAGGCCATAGGACCCTTCATATCTGCTCTGCACAGTGCTAGGTCCTCTGAGCACTTCTTTGAGGCGTGTGCCCTCTACTGCTCTCTCTGCTGGTTTTTCCTTTTTCTCTGTCAGATGTAAAGAAAGATCTGACCAAATGGCCTCACATTTACCATTATTGAGAAAACAGGGTTCTTAGACAAGGAATCTCACCAGTTAGCAGTGGGTTTGATAAACTCCTAGGTGAGAACAGGGAAGCCTGTTTCTCAGGAGTAGAAGGTCTTCTGGGCAAATCTGGAAGGAGAGAAATGTGCTTTACAAGTAGGAATGATGTTTACTACTTTGTTATTTTTCTTCATTTTAATACGAAAAGGTTGAGAGCCGGCCTTTAAGCGAGTGCTGGGACTTGGCACTGGCGAGGTACCCAACTTGCCATTTGGTGGCATTATTCCATATGCAAATTATAACTAGTACTTGTCCCTTTCTGTTCCTGTCACTAACCTCACCTAATTGCTGTTTCAGGAAGGGTTTTCACTCATTGGCAGCAAGAACTGGCTGAAGATTGTAAGACGCATGGACTGTCTTCTGTTTGGAACAACAATAAAGGCAAGATGACACTGAGCTGCATGGCTGGCCATGTGTACACTAATGCCCTTTTCCCATTGCTCTGTGTGTGTGTGTGTGTGTCAAGGTAGGGGTGCGGGGAGCCCCTGGGGCAGGACCAGCTAGTGCTGGAAGAACGTGTTGAAGAAAGGTTTGCCCCAGTAAGCAAAACCCCAAGCAATAGGAGCTCCTTCTGGCATGCAGGCTGTGCTGTGTGGCGTCTCTGCCCTGAGCACCGGGAGCAGATGGGCTGGCACGGTGGGTCTGCATAGTTACATGTTTAAGAAGGTATTTTTGAAGGGTCCATTGAATATATATTGTCATTTCTTCTCATTGTAATATTTAAAAATAGGAACTGGGTGTGGTGGCACATGCCTTTAATCCCAGCACTCCGGAGGCAGATCTCTGTGACTTCAAAGCTAGCCTGGTCTACACAGTTCCAAGTCAAGCCAGGGCTATGTAGAGAGACCCTGCCTCAAAAAACAAAAAGCAAACACCCATAAAATAAAGAGAACCCACTTCTGTAAGCTGTTCTTTGTTCCCCATGGGATGGCACCTTGGGCAGATCACAGCCACCTGCAACTCCAGTTCTAGGGGATCTTAGTGTCAATCTAACCTCTGTGGACACCCCCCCCACACACACACACACGGGCATACACATACAGACATAAATAATGCAAGCAAACCTTACAGTTTTTAAATTCCATTTTATTTGTTTGCTAGTTATGTTAAATATCAAAGAAACATGCAAACTAATCACCTAGATGATGCACCTTTTAAAAAAAAAAAAACACGCATACATGAAGGTAGTGATGGTGGTGTACACCTTTAATCCCAGCACCAGGGAGGCAGAGGCAGGTGGATCTTTGTGAGTTCAAGGCCAGCCTGGTCTACAGAGCAAGTTCCAGGACAGCCAGGGCTACACAGAGAAAAACTCTTGTCTCAGAAAAACAAACCAAAGGGGGCGGAAGAGGAGGGAAGGAGCACCAATCTGTTAACACTCAGCCAAGCATATAATAATGAAACTTAGGGGACAGATACTAATTTTAAGTCAGACCTTAGGAATTCAAAAGCATCTAGTGAATGGAGCTTAGCTAGGAACATAGACCCCCCCAAAAAGCATCACAGAGTTCAGGGGGTCTGTGAACCTACAGGGCTTTCCAGTGACCTCTAACTTGAACTTGCAGTTCTTTCTGCTATGGATGTGGGCGACAAACTGCAGTAGTATGAAACGTTTCACAGTAGACACACAGGAGCTTTCCTGCTCACACAGTCATTGATCTCAGAAGCCATTTCTGCTCATTGTCTCTAAGGTAGCTACAATCCTGATGCTTACATTAGTAAGAAGGCCTACCTCAACAGGTCACAGGTAGTGTTTAACAATGTAATAACCAGAAAGAAATGTAACAACCATTAAAAGAAACTGTAAGAACTGGCTTCCTAGACCACGAGTGGACACAATGCAGAGACCAACCCAGCGCCAACAAGTGACATTCATTTTTGTATCAGGGAACACTGGAGAAAAGTGGGCAGAAAGAATACCAGGAGGTCTGCTGTGAGTTAGTCTTTCCTAGGAAATAGCTGCATAAACAACACTGGAGGAACAGCAGCATTAACGGACTGGCAAACATCTGTTTCTTCTGTAAATCAGACATACACTTCATTTACATTAACTTTGATTAGACACTGTATGTGCATGTATAATAACTTACATAAGCTTTAATACATATATATGTCATAATTAGACTTCTTAAGGATTTATTTTTATTATTTAAATGTATATACACATTCCCCTGCTGGTCAGACGCTGGTATCCCCTGGGTAACTTGAGGTTACAGGTGATTGTGAGCTTCCCAGTGTGGGTGCTGGGAATTGAACTTGGGTCCTCTGCAAGAGCAGTAAGTGCTCTTAACTGCTGAGCCATCTCTTCAGCCCTTAGACGGACGTTCTTAAAAGTTAGAACTGGAAGTATTTTGCTTGCCATTATATAAATGATATTCTTTATCCACAACTTATTTCCAGCTACTTAATATTGATTTTGTTGAGTCAATTGAACTTTTATTAACATGTTAATATTTAGGTTTCTAGGAAAGTGATTTTATCATCTACAAATAATGATTATTTCCAGTGGTTCACATTTTGTAGTACTTTCCCCACCTGTGATGGTTATTCTTCATTGTGAAATGAAATAAAAACAATTTGACTTGTTTTTAGCATCACCTAGGAATGACATCTCGAGGCATGTCCAGCTCTAGGGTTTCAGTGAGGAGACAGGACTCACCCTGGTTGTGGGTTGCGTGCCTGGACTGAATAAAATGGAGGAGCAGGGAAGTCTAGTGAAAACCAGCATTGATCTCTTTCTGCAGATGGCATGTGACCAGCCACCTCAGCCCCCACGCCTTTTGTTCCACAGTGAGCAGAACCCCATGAACCCCTGAGCCAGTGGAGACCCTCCTTTGTTCTAGTTGTTCTCAGTCAAGTACTTGTCACAGCAGCAGGAGACAGTGACTGGCCTCTATACTGAGCTCTGGCACTCCTGGCTGTGCCAGCGTCCTGGCCTCTCCCTAACTGTACCGGTTATGATGTTCAAGAGGTAAATGCATCTCTAGCTGCTGCTTAGGTCTGTGCTACATCAAGGAGATTCTGCTTCAGCTGTCATTTATTTACTGAGATGTTTGCCAGGATTGCACAATGCATTCTAGCAAATGCTTTACCACTATTTTTTAGATGGGTAGGAGGCATGGGAAAGCCAGGTCAGAGGACAGTTTGGGGGAGTTGGGTTTCTCATTCCAGCATGTGGGTTCCAGGGACAGAAATCAGGTCATCAGAATTAGCAGCAAGTGCCTTTCCCCTGAGCTGTCTGCAGGCCCATCAAACACTTCTGACACTTAGCAACATCACATTTCTTTTCCTCCTCTCTGCTGCCTTGATGTCACATACTAACAGAGCTTTCGGCCTCTGTACAACATACACTGTTCAAATTGACAGAGGTAAAGCTTGTGTTCCTGTAGCAGAAATGTGACATAATTTGGATTCTGTAGATAGTAAACATGGTACTCTTCTCTCTTTAAGCAGAATACAGACTAAAAAGGCTTGAAGGTGGGTCTCCTTCCTTTAAACAGTACTGACCACTAATGAGAACACTGGCCAGTAGGTTAAGGGCAGACATTTCATTCCTATCTGAAAGACACTCTGGATGAAATGAGCCAATCTTTGTTTCTCATCCTAGCAATTCACTAAAGAAATTTGTTGATTTTGTCCATCATGTGCTTTGAGGATTACCTCAAAGCAAATATGCTGAAGTTTGTTTTCTCAGTGTATTAAATCAGTTTTCCACTGCTATAATGAAATAACAGGCTAGGTTACTTTATAAAGAAAAATAAAGAAAATTACATAGCCCGCAGTGTTGGAGGCCCAAGGGACTGGCATTTGGTAAGGGCCTTCTTGCTGACATAGTCTCAAAGCACAAGACATCTCATAGCAAGAACCAGGGACCAAGCATGTGTCTAGCCTCACCCCGTGGCTTAGAAAGCACCCAAGATTTAATCACTGGGGCTCTGCTTAGTGACCTTCTGTGATCCTTATGACCTCCTCAGGGCCTGGCCTACCAACATTCCCGGATTAGTGACTGTCCTCTTGGGCCTCAAGACCAAGGTACAGTTTAAACCTCAATAATCTGGAGCTAACAGGAAAACACAACGGGTACTCAAGATCTCTGGTGCCTCCCTGGCTCTGTGTGGCACTGGGGTATGACATCTTCCAGAGAAGGCGACAATTTCTGCTGTAGAGTAGTTAAGTACCTGGTGAGGCTACGCCCTCCTGGGAAGAAAAGCTTCTGCTGTGCTGTGTGGAGACAGTGCAAGGCCAGCACTCAGCCGTGCTTCCTCTGTTCTCAAAGGTCTGTGGAGTTTCCTGTAAATCACCTAACTTGAAATTCAGTATCTACCTAAGACCAGAATCCCTTCTTAAAATACTGTAACTCTTGGGTGGCTGACAGCTTAGGTAACACAGACTGTCTAGACAGTTTTTGAACTTGAAAATATTTTCCTTGGAGCTAGAGAGATGGCTCAGCAGACAAGAGCACTTAACTGCTCTGAGAGGCCCGAGTTCTGTTTCCAGCATCCATAGCAGGCTGCTCTCTCACAACTGCCTGTAACTGCAGCTCAGGAACTCTGCCACCCTCTTCTGCCTCTGTGATCCTTTTTCCCTCAGGTCGAAGGTCACTTTTACTGACCTGATAAATTTGGGAAGTATTCATTCAGAAGACTCAAAACACCAAAGGCAGCAATAAGCACACACAAGAGAAAGATACAAATGAACTGGGAAGCTTAGGAAAAAAACGTTCAAGCTTGGGGGGGGGGGGGGCTGGAGGGCTGGAGGAGGGCTGGCTCACTGGCTACGAACAGTGACTGCTCTTCCAGAGGTCCTGAGTTCAATTCCCAGCAGCCACATGGTGGCTCACAACCATCTGTAATGGGATCTGACGCCCTCTTCTGGTGTGTCTAAAGATAGCTGTAATTGTACTCATATACATAAAATAAATGGATAAATCTTAAGGAAAAAAATCTTCAAGCTCAATTATAACCAGAGAAATGCAAGTTTGAAAATCTGCTTACCTCTTATGTGACAAAAATGACCATGAGAAACATCTTGGTTCTGAATGCACAGGGAATGGGCACACGGGCAAGCCTGCATTCAGGAGTTATAAAAGGGGAAAGGCTGGGGCAACCTGAATATTTGTCAGTAGGAGGCCAGTTAAATAAAGAGATATGCTTCAGCTTTTAGAAATAATGAGCTATGCTTCTATTTTTATACACCCATTGAATAGAAAATTAGGCTACAGCACTGTGGCTTAAAGATATGCACAAAATACAACCTATATATTATGTATTACATGGGAGAGCACGAAGATGACTTCTGACAGATCCAGGTACTCTTCATGGGAGTGATGCCAACACCCTCAGAAAGCCAGGTGAATGGGAATATGGGGAGGGGTTCTACATGCTCCCTAGCAACCAAGTCTGTGGCTCTGTTTGGTGAGTTTTACATACACAATAAACGGACTGGGGAAAAGCACCCGCTTGTTTATAGGAACTTTGAGACTTTTGCTGAGGTCAGGAATACTTTCATCCTAACACGTGATTTACATGGCAAGGTTTACATGCTAATCTCAGCACCAGCTTTCTTTATGGGAAAGAACTGAGCAAACACAGGCAGCGCTGCCTGGGAAGTTGTGTGTGGGCTGACCCATCCAGACAGTGTTAGACTGGAAAAAGGAAACTGGTACTGAACGGTTTTATGTTACTATGACCCAGGTCTGGTTTTAAGCTTAGAATCAAGTAACTGACTGCTACCTGTAGTTTCTTGTGTATTATAGTTGCACCTGCCCCACATTTGCCAATTTGCCTAAGGACATAATTCATACAGGAAGCTAGAGGGAGCTCCCTGACCTGACTGTGTAGCCGTCAGGTGTCCTAAGGATGCAGGGCACTAGAGGTTTTGCATGCACATGCTTCAAGCATCTGCCTGTGCCCTCCTCCCCGAGGCTAAGCTCCCTGCCTCATTTCACATGGCAGCTACCCTTTCCTTCCTCCTGTGTAAGCATCGCTGACATCAGAGCTGTCCTCCTCAGTCACTCTCCATCTTGTGTTTTGAGACAGGTTTTCTTTCTGAAATCACAACTTTCTATTTCAGCGAGGCTGTCTGGCCACTCAGACTCTGGGGTCCTCCAGTCATGGCTCCCCAGTGCAGGGATGACAGGCAAAACTACATGCCTGACTTTTATTTGAGTGCTAGGGACCCAGTGCAGGTCCTCATGTTTGCACAGTGAGCACTTTACCCACAGAGCCGGCTCACCAGCCCAGCCTGCTCTTCCCTTTGTCCTATTCAGAAACACTTCAGTGAACCAGGACTGTAGTATATTGTTTTTAGGCTTTTCTATTTAAAGAATGTGAAACTTATTGTTTATGCTAACCTAAAAATTTATTAAAAACAAAAATATATCAGCTGTAAAATCTGTATTGACAAGGTAAAATGCTGACCTTCCAGTCAGTGGAGTGACCATCCAGTTTGCTGGTGTCATTGCCTGTGGGAAATGAATTCCAGCACAAGGAAAGGCTTCTAAAAAGGCACAGAAACAAGTCCCTGGCTTCTGTGTACCTGCCCGACAAGCGAGAGAACATTTCCTAGAAGACCTCACGGTGCATGATACTCAGTGGTGACGTTTCATTTTCACATAGAACAAGAGTCGGATGTTTCGTGTCCAGTTTGATGGAGCGTCCAAGGCAGAGGCGCTGGAGCGCTGCTGTGGCTGCGTGCTGACCCTGGCCCAGTACGTCACCGTTCAGGAACCTGATAGCATCACCCAGGAGCGTCAGCAGAGCCCAGGCCCACAGCAGGCAGGTGACAGCCAAGGGAAGGACCCAGTGCAGCAGGGGGTGAGTACTGATATGCTGGCTCCTCAGTAGAGACAGCTGACCGTGTGATGCGTGAGGAGGCTGTCACAGCCGCCCGTAACAGCAGCTGCATGGGACCCAGCATGCTCTTCTGGCCCCTCACTCACATGTGCGTGCACACACATGCACACCAGTCAAAAAATAAGTTTTAAAAGGATCTAATGTTGAGTGATTCAAGATTCATATTTCAGACAAGCTGTATAAAGGCCAAGGAGTAAAACAGGGAGCCTTATCTGTATTCCAGTGTCATCACAGAACAGTAGTTCTCAAAGTGTGATCCCGGGGACCCTCAAGGTCAAGATCATTTCATCACAGTAAAACACAATCTACCACTTTCACTGTCTGCTTTAGTGGGACCAAAGACTTCAAACGGGTCAGGCTCCTAACACTACCAGTCAGGCAGTGGACCACCCTTGCTTCACAAGACATGCAGAGGAAGAGGAGGCCTCACAAGTTGAGTGCTGGTTGTTTCTGGAAAGTGCCCCAAGCAAGACACTTGACACTGGCAGCCAAACTACCACTGCCCCGAGGGAGAGCGCTTCACAGAGCCTTGGACAGCTCTGGGCAGTGCATCTCTCAGTGAGCATTTCAAAGGGAATCGAGGCCTTTCATCCCAGACAATGGACACTACTTATTGATAGTAACAGAAGGTGTGTTTTAGTTTTAGACAGGATCTGCCCTGTTAACCTGTGATCCTCCTGCCTCAGCCTCCAGGTCTGTACCAGTGTGCTGGGCCTAAAATGTAAGCTAAAGTAATAAGAATCTTGGAAAACTTGTGTCTGCCACACAGGTACCAGGCCTTTCTGAACCAAGACTTTTCTGAGCCCCCTAGGTAAATGGGATTTTCCTTTATGAACAAATGATGGAAGGTGCTAACACCAGGAATTTAGGTGTAGTGTACTGAACAATACAAATATGCTGGCCAACGCACGGTGCCCAAGTGCAGACAGACCAGTGGCTGTGCTGCTTGCCTATGTGTATATTCACAAATAAGGTCAGTCTGACTGCACGGGATGGGACACATGCAGACTGGGCCTGTGAACTACAACAGCAGATGAAGGCTCCGGTGTGCTGACTCTGGAGGCTGGGAGCTAGACTGTCTAGGTAGAAACATCCTAAAAGTACCAGGAGACTCACTGAATTGGCAGGGCAGAAGGCAGAAGGCAGAGCCATTGAGCACAAGCACAGCCTACAGCAAGCCTGTCTTAGACCAGACATTTCCCAAGTCAGCCCGTGACTTCTGAGACACAAAGCTGGATGCATGCTTTCTTAGTCTACCTTAGAGTTGAGGCATGGCCAAGTTCAGGTGCAGCATTCAGGCATATTGTTTACCTATACCAGGTCTTTTTAGTAAAGAATAGTTGTTCCTTTTTTGCAGATAGAAATAATTAAAGCTCTTGAGTCATTTCTTGGCTTATGTTTTACTTTTCTCTAGCCTTGTCATTTTGTTAATTGTGGCCTCACAGGTGTTTCTCAACCTGAGAGCTGGAGACAACCCGCACCACCATAGGAGAGGGCTGGGCAGGAGAGGGGGACAGGAAGGTGGGGGGGGGAGGGGGGACAGGAAGAAGGGTGGTAGTTCTTAAGACCTCTCTTGTAAGCAGAGGTCCAGAAGCAGTGGCAGCAAAAATAAAGTCTTAGTGTGTGCCCGAAGCTTCCCTCCACTGCTAAGTCGAACCACCTAGTCCAGGAGCCCACCAGACGCACAAGTGTGGCTGCCCTCAGCTGCTGTTTGGTGTGGGGTGGTATTCTGGATGACATCTTTCTCACTGCAGCACCATGTGAACTGAACTGATAGGTAGCCCACGAAAGCATTCACAGCAGAGATAGAGACACTAGGCAGCAGAGTCTGACTTCTGTAACACATGATAAACTGTAGGACTGGAACGCATGAACCAGGCTTGTCTTAGCTAAGGGCTCCTGACCACCTAGTCCCATCCCATTCCCCACCTCCACCCCACCCTCCCCCTTTTCTAACTGCATGTTTGTCTGCAGCCCTCCCTGACCCTGGAGCAGCATGTGTGTAGAGCAGCTGGCACGGGTGCTCTAGAGGGAAGGACTTCAGTGGAACATCTAGCTCAGGTATTTCTGTGCTAAGTTCTGTTCCTAAAAAGGGAACAAAATACAAGAATTTGTATTCCTTGATTCTTTCTCTTGTCCTAGGAAAGAAACTTAAGGACAGGTTACTGCCATTAGCCCCGCCCCCTGCCCATAGGCCACAAAGGATGACATGCATAGACTGGCTTCCTGTACTTTGAGGAACTTCAATCACCACTTCCCCGAAAGAATGAAAGAATTCAACTTAATTTTGGAATTAAGTTTTATAAACTATTCTAAAACAAATACCAAACCCAAATCTGGATTCCTTCAGGGCCATCTTTTAGTACTACAATCTCAACTAAGGAGCATGAAAAGTAGGAAGGCATAAAAAAAAAAAAAAAAATCCCTATTGTTCCCCTGAACATGGACTCTGGTAAAGAACCATGGAACCACTCCAGAAGATAAAAGCGGGTATGTAAGTTGCCATGCCTAAAGACTCACATCTTCTACCTGTTCTTTAAGTCCATGGACCATCAGCTATATGCCACAGCTGATAAACAAATGTCACTGGCTATGCAGTGACGTCTGCCTGAGCCCCTTTAAACAGACATTACAGGGCCCTTCAGAGCCTTCTGTTTGCTGACTTTCTCGGCACCTTGCCTCTCAGCCCTCCTTGCTGACAGCTCCTGCCCACTTGTAGCTCCATTCACTCACAGCAGTTGGCTGCTCCCTCTGCTGGAATTCACCTAGGGCTGTTTGGTTCACTACATCCTGGCTGTACCAGGCAAGGACTTACACCAGCAACACATGCTTTCCACAGAACTTGTATGTTCATCAGTGTGAAAGCATGGGTCCTTTTATTTAAATAGCATCTATTGAACTATGTAAATAGTGGTATATAAAGAAAATAGGGGCTTGGGGGGAGGGTGTGTTTGGCTTACTAAAGATAAAAAGAGACAGTCACAGATAAAAATTTGAGAGAAGGCAGAAGGAGAGCAAATGCTGATCATATATGAGGCTCTGGGTTCAATCCCCAGCCTGTACCCACAGAAAAGAAAGACAAAGAATTCTTACCTCTTAGTGCCCCAGCAACTGTGAAAAGTAAAAACCTTGTCCAGCAGGAGGCAGACTTCCGCACTTCGGGAATATCTTAGTAGGGCAAGGTGCTGTGTTCTGACAAACATTCTGTCAGTGGTGTTCCAGCACCTGATTACACAGCATCGATGGGACCAGAAGCAGCACAAGTTTGCTCTGACCTTTTTAGGCAGACGGTCCTATGAATACAAAGTTGGATAAACTTCTGGAAGACAACTGATATAAAACAAGCTTAGAATCCTATTTTCTTAAAACTGAATTTCAGCTACATAAGTGTACATAGGAGAATGTTTATCATAATAACATTTACAATTAAGAATGGAATCAAGGGCTAGAGAGATGGCTCAGAGGTTAAGAGCGCTGGCTGCTCTTTCAGAGGTCTTGAGTTCAATTCCCAGCAACCACATGGTGGCTCACAATCCTCTGTAACAGGATCTGATGCCCTCTTCTGGTGTGTCTGAAGACAATGACAGTGTACTCACATAAAATAAATAATATGAGAGAGAGAGAGAGAGAGAGAGAGAGAGAGAGAGAGAGAGAGAGAGAGAGAGAGAGAGAGAGAGATGCTCTCCTGAGTAGCTAAGTGCAGTATTACTACAGACAGAACTGTGATCAGGGCCAGCAAGGCCACTCAGTGGCTACAGGTGCTTGCTGCTAAGCCTGATGACCTGAGTTTGATTCTCAGGACCCATGAGGTGGAAGAAGTTATCCTCTCAGGTTCATATGTGTGTCATGGCAACCTCCCCCAACAAGCAAACCAAATTGATGCCAAGCCCTGTCATTGTATGGAGAAATAATCACAGTACGTTAATTTTTTTCAAGCTATGAAACAGATCTACTCCATTTTTTATAATATACTAAATTTGGAAGAATTTAACAGTGGCTTTTAGTGGAGAACATGACTGCATATTGTTTTTGTAGTTTCTTCATTTCTTTTCTTTTTTTTTTTTTTTTTAAGTTTTTTCAAGACAGGGTTTCTCTGTGTAGCCCTGGCTGTCCTGGAACTCACTCTGTAGACCAGGCTGGCCTTGAACTCAGAAATCCGCCTGCCTCTACCTCACAAGTGCTGGGATTAAAGGTGTGCACCACCACTGCCTGGCGTCTCTTCATTTCATTTAGGCAGAATCTGAAAACTCAATTTAAATTTAGAAAGGTAAATTTCTGTTATTGATACATGTTGTTCTTAGAGAAAGCACCAAGCCAAGCAGTAAACTCATAGAAACGAAATTACCTGTCTGACAGCATTAATGTGAGGCACCTGCCACCCACAGGAGCCAAAGTGCCAAAATTAAGTGTACTCAACAGGGCTGAACTCAAGCACTCCATGTTGGTCAGTGACACATCTACCAAACTATCAAGCACAAACAGACTTCAGTGTAAACTATCATTTAAATGCTGCAAACTTATGAATTGGGTTTTCAGGGTTGGTGGTGTAGGCACATATGAACCCTTGGGTTCTATCCACATGCCTGTAATCCCAATCCTCAAGTAGAGGTAGAAGGACCAAGAGTTCAAGGTCATCCTTGGCAACGTAAGGGGTCTGAAACCACCCTGTGCTACTTGAGACCCTCAAACAAAGAAACGACAATCAGTCTCAGTGCCAGGGCTGTAAGTATACCGAACTATTTTTTTCACGTGGGTGGTTCTGGTGATCAAACTCGGGTCCTTTGCTCATGTATCAGGCACTCTGCCAACTGAGCTAGTCTCCCAGCTCCTTGGTTTTAAGATGCTGCAGGTTACCAAAAGCTGTATGAATTACGAATGCCCAATAAGCACACAAAATGGTGCTCAGTATTATTTCTGATTAGGAAAATGTAAGTTAAAACTGTGACAAGACAGCCATACATGTTTGTTAGGATGGCTAAAATTAAAAACAAACTCACAGGACAGTAAGATAGCAGTGGGTAAAAAGCACTTGCCAGGAAAGCCTGAAAACCCAGGTTCAGTCCTGGGAGCCCTAAAATCCCAGCATCCTGTCCTATAGCAAGACAGGAAGCAGAGATAAAAGAACATCGATTGATTCAGTGGCCAAAAACAATGAGATTCTGTCTCAACAAAGTGGCAGAAAGACCTGACTGCTAAAGTCCTGCCTTGCCCTCTGTATGTACACTGTGGTTCGTTTGTTCGTGTGCTCCTGCACTTCCATATAGGCACAGTAAGAAAGCGGGGGGAACAGCAGTGCCATGCTGCACCCTGAGTGCAGACAGCACGGCCCTGCAGCTGGCCAGTCACATGTGAGACAGAGTTACTGTGTAACAGATACCCAGCCATTCGTAAGTATTTGGGTACTCTGATGAAACCCTAAATTTAAGGAGGCAGAGGAACACATGGCTGAAACCCCAGTACTTAGGAGGTGAACAGAGGAGGGTTGTAAGTCAGAGAAAACTGTAGACAGTAGATCCACATAGTAAGAGCCCATCTCAAAATAACCAAACTTGAACATTTATAACAAAAAGCAACTTAGGCCAATTGAAGGAGAATGCATTAATTGTAGTACATCTGCACAACAGAATATTTAATCTCAAAAAAGGGAATGAATTATAGATACACTTAGTAATAACCCATGTTAAGTGAAAGAAGCCAAAAGTACAGTCGTTCCTCAGCTTAGTATGGCTAAATCTGCAGCAGATCATTCTAAGATGAAATATATTAATGTTTTACACCCCCTAACTCTGGAACATCATAGCTTAGCAACATAGCTGTAGACCTTTCAGGCTGAGACCTTTCAGCTGGGACAGGAGGCCAGAGGTCACCATGCAGCCAGTCTCACCAAAGTAGAGTTCATGCTGCTGCCCAAGGAAAAGCCAAACACTGAAGTGCAATTTATACTGAATACATACTACTTTTATTTCACTGTCAAGAAATCAAGAGACTGACTCCTTAAAAAGGGCCTGCACACTATGAATTATTGTAGAACATAACATTTTTGAAAAGGCCAAGTGAAGACTAAAGAAGAGATTCATAGCTATCCAGTCCAGCCTTAAGAGTTTAACTACAAGACTACAATTAACAACATGAGTTTTAGGACATCCTATATTCTTGATTATGGGAGAGGCTGCATGTCTCTGTCAATTACTCAGATGGCCACCAACCAAAAAGAGCATGACTAGGTCACCCTTATAGGAGAGGCTGAATCAGGCATGCTTTAGACCGTCCCTGTGGTGTTGCTCACTTGAAAGGGAGAGACCAAAGAGGTCCAAGCACAAAACTTAGCAGATTGTGTTGCCATCGTTTTTTCAGGAACCTAAAGAGCTGTAAAGAGAAAATTTTGGGTGACCAATTACAAAGAACACCTCCTGCCACCCCAACCCTGTTTCTTTGGACTCTGTACTTTACTCACACTAGCCAAGTATTCTGCCACTAAGCTACACACCTGGACCAACAGCCCACTTCTTCCAGCAGAATCCAGCTTTCCACTCGAAGAATGTTATTACAATAGTATTGTTAATTAAATCTCAACTTAGATACATCAGTGTTTCCTTAAAGATCCAAGTTTATCTCACTTTCTAGCTCACTCTCTGTGTATCTGTCTATAATCCAGACATCTGGGATGCAGAAGCAGGAGGACCATGGATTCTGAGATCAGCCTGTGTTTTGGTTTGGGTTTTTGTTTGTTGTTTTCTTTTTCAAATTGGGGTTCAGGGCAGTGACAAAATTGAGAGAGGTAGAAGGAAGAAGGGGAAAAATAATAGCGCTCCAGAGTGATGGAGGAAGGAAAGAACTGTGGCACAGAACTATAAATGTGAAACCTTAGGATAGAAAAGGATTTTTGTAAAGCCAGTAACATTTTATATTGTTCTAAATTTTTTGTTGTTGTTGTTGTTTTTGTTTTTCAAGACAGGGTTTCTCTGTGTAGCCCTGGCTGTCCTGGAACTCACTCTGTAGACCAGGCTGGCCTTGAACTCAGAAATCTGCCTCTGCCTCCAAAGTGCTGGGATTAAAGGCGTGCGCCACCACCGCCCGGCATAGTGTTCTAAATTTTAAGGCAATGTTTCTGTGTTAAATTATCTGGGCTCACACAGTCAACCCTTCTGGTCTTTTGGCACCCTGCAGTCTATCCTGGCACCAGAGAAGCTGACCCTAGCCTATGAAGGATCTTCATGGGGAGCAGAAGAATTGGGCCCTTTTCTACGCCTATGCCTCATGGATCAGAACTTCCCAGCCTTTGTGGAAGAGGTAGAGAAGGAACTTAAAAAGATCACAGGGGTGAGAGACTAAAGCCCTGCACATGGATGCAATTAAGGAACTAAAGGTATCTGAATAAAGAATATTATTCCAAGCACCTTTTATCAATGTTTTATTGTTAAAAACAGGTGAATCCACTTTTTTTGTACACCATTGCACTTCAGTAATTACACAGAACACAAGTACATGCACCTACAGTTAGTACTGCATGAGAACCCAGTCAGGTTATAAAATCTATCATCAGTCATGAAATCAATGTGAAAATACAGTGTCAAACCAAAAGGTATAACTAGAGTTGCATAGAATATGACCATGCTATTAACATTTCAGGGTCACTGAAAACAAATGGGAAATTATAAAAGTTGCCTTGATTGAATATACAAGAATAAGGTTCGACACATCAGTGCAAAAGATTTCAGAATTTACATGATTTGACAAAAGGAAAAATAGTCACTTAAAAAGCAATCATACATATATACTGCAATTCATTCTAGCCGCTCAGTGTACTGTTCCAGGTTCTTAAAGTTATAGAGTAAGCCCTTAGAATGACAGACTTAAGTTTATACTCTCATCATTTTGTACCAGAACTGCAGCTTTCTCATCTGACGACAAATAATAAGGAATGAGTATCAGCAGCTTAAAAATGAAACAAGCATTGACTTTATTTTGGATTTCTCCCACCCCCAAAAATATAAATATATATATATATTTATATACTGTATATATCTGTAGGTTTTGCTGTACTTTACAAAATGATCACTAGATGGCAGCAGTGCATTTAGAGCTTTGCCAATTTAACAGCTGCATAAGTAAAAAATGGCGCATGCATGATCTGATCCTCAGAGGACCTTTTTACTTCTATTTAAATATTTTAACAAAGGGAGGGAAAGCAACATTCACAGCACATCAAGCCCAAAATAGTTTACACCTTCTACACTGAAGCATTGTTTAAAATGTACCTGGCTAGGTCACCCTTATAGGAGAGGCTAAATAAGGCATGCTTTAGACGGTCATTGTGGTGTTGCTCACTTGAAAGGGAGAGACCAAAGAGGTCCAAGCAGAAAACTTAGCAGGTCATGTTGCCATCGCTTTTCAGGAACCTAAAGAGCTGTAAAGAGAAAGATGTCAGGAAACTAAAACAATATGCAGTGTCACTCCATCACAACTATGTCAGTGCCACATCAAATCCAACTTTGGTTCAAACAGCATGCTCAGGGATGTGGTAGGAAACTCTGCTCTCCATGTGCCTCTAAGCATTCTGGCCCTGCTCCCTTCTGGCCACCCTCTGTCTTGCCTTCAGCAGAGACCACACAAAATACTAACAGGCCTTTGGGTATAATCTGCCTAAGGAGGTAACAATTTATTTCTTTTTTACCCCTTCTAAAAATATGTAGGTAGACTGCAATACAAGGTATTTAATATGAAATGAACCTTGCATAAATATGTGGGTCAACACAGCTGAAACAGCATTCCTTTCCATCCACTGCAGTGAGCAGAAAGAATGTGTTCCATTACTATCAGCTAGTCTGAAATTATCTATAGTCTTAACATGTAACACCAACTACTGAAGAATTTGTAGCAAGGTGAGCAGAAGCACAGTTCATTTGAATAGAACTTTTAAGTCTCTAAAGAAGGCATACTTACATTAAAAGCAGTACTTAATTTGTATTTCTCTGGCGCAAGTTTTTATCTTTGTGATTGTTGGTAGAGTTGGTTTTCCTTTGGAGGAAAAATTGAACTATGTGAGTTCAAGGAGTCACATCATTTGAAAAGGGTAACACATGGAAACAGATTCTTCACTTCCTTCCATCCCTGGTATAGCAGCAAACTGTGCTCCTAACAGTGTACAACAATAGTCTACCTCCTACTTTCAACTATTAGATCCTTCAGACTCCCATGGCAAACAACACACATTTAACTTTCCCTTAGATTTCTTACCTATTGATTACTTAATGCAAGTGAGAGAGACTTGCTACTCTGAACACTAATTTCTTCACTGATAAAAAATGACCCATGCTGAGCCATCTGACCATTAACCTGCCACCTACCTACTACCCAACTTCCCCTCTACTCTAGGAACCTGGGCAACCTGGACTCATTTCACTCTTAGATGTCAGCAACTGTTAATGGAATAAGACCATTTAATTCTACAGTCCAATTTGAAGTTAACTTATAATTTAATTTTAAAAGTTAATTTTAATTAACTTTTAATTTAATTTAATTCTACAGTCCAGTTTGAAGTTAACTTATACTTTCAATTTCTTTTGCATACTATTAACTTCTATGGCTAAAAACAAGACCTGGCCTAGGGATCAAAAGGTCACCAGTCAAAATTATTTCAGGCTTTAAAGTATACATTGCAACTTTAATTGTAAGGGAATCGTCTTCCCTTACAATCTTTAGTATTCCCTTTAATTAAACTGCAAACACAACACAATTCAATCAGAAACTATAAAATTGTGTCCAATGAAGTACTCACATTGGCCCGGCTGGTTCATCATCTATGTGAGGTGTTCAGTTTTTAATAATCCATGAGACATAAGAAGAAAGGAGAAAACCATTAGACTCTGCCTAAGAACAAACAGAACAGTAAACTGCAAGTGGCAAACTTGGCTATTCATAGCATTTATTAAAGGCCATTCCATCTGGAGGTGCAAAACACTCATGAGGTTATTTCTAAGTTCAGTTTAATGGTGGATGTGCTGTTTCAATGGTTTCAGTTAACACTTTGAATGCTCATCATGAAAAACTGCAACTGTAGCGGACAGATAGGCTGCAATGTCATTGTACTCATCTTGTCCCCAAGTTCCAGTGGTTCACTCTTAGATAGATGAGAAGACAAACCAACATTTCAGTTGTAAAATCCTGCTGTTTGTTTTCTTGTGGAGAATGTATGCAGTTCTTCTATGTAAATGGATGTGTACATTCCATACATTTAACCACACATCCTAACTTCCCCAGAGGGCACTGTTTTTCCTGCTGTTTTACAGTCTTTATGAGGTCATTTATCTGAAGAATGAGACTGAGGAAGAGGAAGCCATAATAGTTCAACCTAATCCTTGGCTACCCATGCTCAACTGGGCCAGCAAGACACCTACAAGAAGCAGAGGATGTTCTGTGACATCACAGGGAGAGCTGAACAGTGACAACCCTCTAAAAAAGACTCCACACAAAAAGATGGCCAAAACAAGAGCCATGATATGGTTGTTTAATTAAAAAGCGTTTCTTACTTGTATTTAGAAGCTTTATTAATACTTCGTAATTCTGACAACTTGGTCTCCTCTTAGTAGATATGCATATACTGAGAAAATGTTATTAAAATCAAAAAATGTTATTTTAAAAAATCCACAAGGGGAGGAAACAAGCACCCTTTGTACTGTACAAAAGTTGGGTCAACAGTTTGATTTCACTGAAGGCCTCTAGAAAAACTCTCAGCAGGATTCCACAAGGGGGCTTGGTGCACATGAAGCAGTTATGGAGATTACAATCTTGGTGTAGGCATCTGCAGGAGCACATGTCAGGAGTAATGTCTGTCAGGAAGACATTGCTCCACCTGTTCCTTTCAGGCAATGGAGAGGCAAAGCCACCGCCAGCACACAGTGACTGGAGCAAAACAGGATTAAAAAAACAAAAACAAAAACAAAAAAGAACCAACCACAAACCAATGACTCATCAGCAAAACAATAGGCTAGCAACATACCAGTGTCCACAGGAGTCCACTACTAACAACAGTACTATTAAAACAGGTACAGAGAACAAACTAGGACTCAGGACACCCAAGACAACTGTTTGCTGTGTATGCAGTGGAAAGATACAAGGACATGTCAGGTACTAAGACACACAAGCCCAGCCTGAACCCTCCCCGCATCACAGCCTACTGCTCAGCACCCAGGGCAGGCAAATCAGATAACATGCTATAAGAAGCTAAGCACCCTGGGAATTTAAAGGAGAAGATATAGGAACAAACTGATTAATTTTAGTGTGCATCCCAAAATACAAAATTCTAAAGCAAGACTCCAACTTTAGAAAGCAGGAGGGGGGGGATCACAACAGCAAGGTCAATCTTTCCCTGCACTGCACACCACAGGCCTTTCTCTTGCCATGGGGGTTTGCCCTGGTGTCTAGGGCAAACTACTTTCCAACCGAACAAGCTGGCCACATGCAAAGGTTAGCATGTGAGTATGTGAGCACGTGTTTCTGGTATAGCTGCCATGCCTGAAAGTGGGAGCCGCCATGATTCAACTCAACTGGGTCTAAATCCCAGGAACCCCCCTTTGATTCCCAAATCTACTTGGACACCACAAAGAAGAGGACACCCACCCCCTCCTCTCCTGCACTGAGCCACTGTCTGTAGCATCACTCTCCCATACAGGCCAGACAAAAGAACAACTTGACCTCCACAGGAAGGTCAGGAGAGAAGAACAGAGCTACAGAGAAAGGCACAAAATAAAGTAAATGAGGACTAAACAGCAAACTAAAAATCCAAATTAGTTGTGAAAGTGAATGAAGTAAACTTGAAGAAAAGTGTTAACATTATGAACTGTGCATTGTATAGACTGAAGCGGAGATTAAACAAACTCCAAAAGCATGCATATCGCTCACTTACCACCATGTTTTAAGGGTTTGATGCAATTGAAGGGGGAAAAAAAAGAAGTCACAGTAACCGACAAATATCAACATACCCCCAAACCCTCAGGCCAAAGCCGCCTTAAACAAAGACTGTTCTCTCCACCTGGGGATTCCTCACAGCCACTGGCTAGATGAGAGGAAGAGGACTGAGGGAGAATGAAACAAGATGCTTCTGGAATCTGTCTGATGAGTGTGCCGTTCCTGGTGGAGTGGTGCACACACTGATTTGCCTGAATGCTCAGTCTTCAGTGAAAGTGTGGCTGCCCTCAGCACCCCCCACCCTGACACACACCTCATTATATGGGGAGGGCACTCTGAGATGCCTAGTAAGTAACATACTGCATCCACTATAGGACATAAAGTGATGGCTTTACATTCAAAGCAGCCAAGAGCTGATTCTGGTCACAGCCCCTATGCTGCTGCAGCCGCCTCACTGAGAGACTCCTGTGGCCGTGGGATGGAGTAAATAGGATCTTATGTCCCAGGCCTAACTCCCTACATAGCTGAGGGTGACCTTGAACTTAACAGTCCTGCCTCCATCTCCTAGGTGCTAGGATTCTAGGCATGTACTGTCATAGTTGTTAATAGGTTGCTGAGGATCAAAGTTAGGAACCATGCCTGGCAGGCAAGTCCCCCACCAAGTAAGCTACATCCTCTCAGCATCACCCCTCCTCACCCTCCCTCTCTCCCTAGCCTAAGCTGGCATCAAATTCAAAATCCTCCTGCTTCAACCTCCCAAGTGCTCCACTTACATTTTGCCTGATCTCAGGAGGGTTAACACTAAACCCAAGAGAAATGTAATAGTTATTTCAATCATTTCCCCTTGTTTCACCTAACTGTATTTCCTTGTCAGGTACTTGTGACTGACTCTAGTTAAGCACACTGAATGTGTTTCTCAGTTTAGTGTGTCTAAAAGAACTCAGATCAGTTACTAAACAGTGCTCTCCAACTTCTGCCCTCTAAATTCGAAAGTACCTTCTCCACCAGTAACTTAAGGAAGAATCCTTTGACCAACTTACAAAACTACCTGTGTGAAAACAGAAGATTCTCTAATCCTAACATTTTCGTTCTTAAATCAGCTGTTTAGATTCAATGACTATGAGGTACTAGAATGCCTAGTAGAACTGAAGGCCCAAGACTGAGTAGGTTCACCCCAGCCTCCATCTCCCAGTTCCCAGTGGGCAGAAGATATCTTGGGATTACTGCACTCTGAGCTGAGTCAGAAAGGGACTAACACAAATGTGTGTCCAAGTATGAGTTCAGTTGTAACAGATATTTGACTCTATTATTGACTTGTTACTAAGAACACTAAAAGTGAAAGTAGGTGTGTAAATAATCTACCTATGAGATAGTGTGGTGCTGATTCCTCTGTGAAGTAGCCTGAGTACTCAGGAGATAAAGGACCAAAGCTGCTTTTGAAGAAAGCAGTTAACCTCAACCATAGACATTTTCAGTGTGACAAATACAAAGAGATGCATGTTTTTAAATTAAACTCTGTATTTGTCTTCTTTTATACTGTTGGACTATTTGTTTGCTGAGTGCTTTCCTACTTATGGAGAGAAGTTACCAATAACCACAGACTACTGAAAATATAACTGTGTGATTTCTCTCTAGTTCACTGAGGCTCAAATAACCATGAGTGTTGATAATAAACTGCCTATTTGGTAAACAAAAAGCACACCAGACCTACAAACATTTCCTATTTTCATAGTGGCATAAATAGGCTAACAGACATTATTGGTAAAATTTCATCACTGAAACATTCTTAATTTGTATCAGATAGAGTGCACCTCTTCATTCATCCTCAACAGACTGTAAATCAATATATCTATCTATCTACCTACCTATCTATCTATCAGTAAATTTAGAGAGGAGCAAATAGGAAGAAAGCATATTAGTGAGTTTGCCATCCTCATGAATTGTTAGAGTTGAGGAGAAACTTAACAAAGGAAAGGCCACAACACAGAAACTTCGCTGAAGATCAACACACACCCCTCTTCCAGAAGAAAAGCCAAAAACAAAGAGGGAGATGGAAACAGGGAAGAATCTGAGAACGCCGACGACGTGGGGCAGGGATGTGGAGATGGAGAATGGGCCCTGGACAACACTGGCTGTCAGGAAAGGAGAGAAAGTGAACTGCAATCATTCCAGAATCCCAGATTTTCACCCAATCCACCGACAAAGAAGTAAAAGCTGCTTGCATGCTAATATTCTCCTAAAAGACACTGCAAGTAGGTTTTACTTTGCACTTACCCTGCAGTCATCTGTTTTATGCAGAATTCATTTACTGTATACAGTAATTCAGCTTACTGTTTTCCATCCAGGAAGTTGTTCAGAAAACTGCCCCCTGCCCCCATTTCAGTTTAACCATCAAAGAACTCTTAAATGGATAGCTACCTTCGTGAGTAGGCATCTGCTTGTCAGACAGAACTACTACTAACAACCATTTCTAAAGTCTAACCTGAAACATACTGGGACCGAGACATTTAAGGGGCCTCTGATGGGGACACCCTAAGCCAACATATAACTACTGTAAAATTACTGTAAAAATAAAAACCATCTTTGTCTTAAAAACCAGGCTTTGAAACTCAAATCTTTGCCTTTTCTTAGCTTTTTGGCTCCTTGGCTTTATAGAGTTGAAGATGGTATCTGGCATAGCTAGTGTTGTATCTTTCTCAGTCTCTCTCTGGTCTTTAGGGTATTTTTTCCCTTCCCGGGAACAAACTCAAGGTCTTGTGCTCTAACACTGACCTAATTCTAAGTCCCTAGGTTCCTAACTGCCAAGGTTTAAAACATTCTGAGGGGATAATGGCCCTGAAATATAACTGTTCCCAAATATCCAAATTGTAAACATATAGAAGGAAGGCAACACTCTTTGTCTCCTCCTTTTACTCTCAGGTCTGAGTAGGTCTATGTGTTCTACCTTAGGAATCCGAACATTTAACACAAAAAAAGAAAAGTGTGAAGGAAAGAAAGACCCAGGAGAACCCTATGAATGTATTTTCACTTTGCAGAATGAGAAAGCAAAACTGGGGACATCCTTTGTTGCAAGGAACTGGACAAAGGCCTCTCAGCTTCCAGCTCAAGTCTCCCATCTTTCCATCCAGCTCACTGATGAAAAGTACATCAGGAGGGGAGCCCACCAAGTCTTCCCGCAGAGATCAATGTGAGGAGACTGCCTCACCAGTGTCAGTACTCACGCTAAGACTACTTACTTCAGGCAAGAGATTTAAGAGCTGCTGAGAAGAAAAGAAAAGAAAAGAAAAGAAAAGAAAAGAAAAGAAAAGAAAAGAAAAGAAAAGAAAAGAAAAGAAAAGAAAAGAAAAGAAAAAGTTGTTGCTCTCAAATATGTCCTTTTAGAGTCTAATGCCATGCTATGCCTTTGAGGATTTCTCTTTCCAAGGGAATACAAGACTTCACTTAGTGCTGTCCACTGAGAAGTGTGGTATGTGCTGTGGAGAGAGGGCAATACACTGTAGTCCTACTGCTTGGTGATAATGGAGCCATCAACTCTGGGGAAGGACACTGCAGCACAAGCACAGATAGTAGCTAGCACCACCACCATTGCCCCAGGCATTCTGCACTGAGCTTGGAGTCAGTGATAGGCAAAGGGCAGTCATGGCTGGTTAACCAACCAAGTTCTATTTGCTGATACAAAAGTAGAGCCCATGGGGTAAAGATGGGGGCTTTTAAGAATCTGGAACACCAGTGATGTAGCTTCCACAAGTAGGTTCTCTGTTCTAGTTACAGGGTTAGATATGAAAATCTATAACCAAATACACAAGACTTTCACACAACTTGCCTGATTTTAAGGATATCCCACAAGTAACACTTCCAGTCTTATTATGCTCTCTAATAATGATTCAAAGGTAGGTCTACTCCTGCCAGATCTTCCGCCACTCTTGGCCAGCTGAGGGACATGTCCTAGTATGTGGACTGAGGAGATGGTACTTACTCTTTTAAACCTAGAAAGTAAGCTACATCCTCTCTACCATTCTTGTCTGAGACACAGACAGAAAAGCCAGAAGGTAAGAGACCCTTGAAAACCTTTCAAAGGGACCAACCAAAGGAACCATAATCTGGCTTCTTCCAATGGCTTTCTGAACACAGTCTAAACTGCACTGAGGCAGTCAGCTACAGGGACTATGCCAGGTAATCATGTGACAACCAATTAGATACCTTAAATCTGCCTGAAAGAACAGGTGGCCTGTGATCTTGGGGTGGCTTCTAGGCTTGACTTGGATTCTCCTCAAGCTCAATATGCCTGATGATCTGTTTTGAAGGAGGACAGAGCTGAACAAAGAGTTTGACAGCTGCCCATTCACCACATGGCCTGAAGGACAAGGCCTAGGGATTGGAGAACACCTAAACAGGGAGAGAGCTAATTATATCTCTAGGTGGCTAATACAAAAAAGAAATCGTAGGGAGTAGGGAGCACAGATTAGTAACCAGTATCAAAGTTTTCTCTCTTTCCTTTTGGTACTTAATATGAGTCTTTATATTCCTCTTATATCTCAGCAATTGGAAACGACCCAAGGAACCAACCCCAACTTTACTATTTTGTTGGGATGCTCTTACCATCAGGAACCTCATCTGGCCTCTTCCTCTTCTCATACACAACAATGATCACCACAAGGATGATGATTTCAGCCAGAATTCCCAAGAAAGGCCAAAGTGGGGCAAGGTGGCTCCGTACCCTGAGGACGGTGGAAACGGAGGCAGTGCCAATGGAGTTGGTGGCATTACACTCATACTCTCCAGGATCTTCTGTGATTTGGAGATTCACAATATTCAATTCAGTGTAATTCTCCTTGTTGATGATGAAGAAGCGACCAGAGCTATTGGAAATCTCCTGTGGGGAAAAAGGCATGTCAGAGTAGATAAGCTATTCAAGGGAAAGTGACAGTATCCTTCATTCTTATCTGGATACTAGCTAGAATGAGATACCATCTTTGTTCAAAGGATTTTGAGCACTTAATTGATGACTTTAAGTGTTCTATACAATTCTCATAGAATAGGGTATAAGTTTCAATATTGCTACTCTTCAAACTTCCAGGTTGAGTGGAGGCCAATTATTTGCCTCAGACAAACAAATTTAACAAATGCTGCTTCAAAAGCGAGCAGGGTGTGCAGGGGCGCACCACACACTAGCAGTAAGCAGCTAAGAATCAAGAGATATCCATTGTTGGACATGTCTGAGAACCTCAGGCCTCTCTAGTAACTTCAGAGCCAGCACATTTACTTTCTCATTTGATCAGTCCTTGACAAGTCTTTAAATTTCTCAGAAGCAATGCTAAAAACTTGCTCTCAGAAGGGAGCAGGGAGAAAACCCTAACTTCCCTTCCAGGACTCTGGGATTAAAGAAAATGACTATTCAATCAATCAGTAACTGTCTGCTAATTAGTATATATCAAGAGAGAACAGACTCCCAAAAGCTGTCCTCTGACTTCAGTATGTATGGAATGGTCTAAGAAAACAGGATAGGCGTCCACAGGAATCAATGACTTCAGAATTTATTTTAAAGCAAAAACTAGTGCAGGAGAATTGTGAGATATTGAGGAGCAGGAAAGCTTCAAAGAGCTGACTTCAGCACAGGGTCCTGAGGAAGTGCAGCTGTGACAGTTCATGAAGTCTAGGCAGTACATGCCACTAAAGCAGGAGTATGACAGACAGCACATGAGCACAATTGTGCACTGTTCTAATCGGACATGGGTGGGAAGGGGGTATGGACGACCCTGCATCTTCACCCTATAGGAGCAAGAATTTAACAATATACAAAGATAGCAGAGGACAGCAGAAGATGATCCTCCACGTTATTGCAGTTATAGCACATCTGGATTCTGAAGCACAGATACACAGCTGAAATGGAGACCTTAGCCTTCAGAGTGAAATGCCAATTTCCGTCTCTCAAAAGATCAAAGTGCCAAGTAATTTCCATCAGTTTTGGTGAAAGCCAGAGACTTCCTTTCCAATTGACCAGCAGAGAAACAGATATTCCTTCTTAGCACTTTAGAAAACACAATGGCTGTCCGTAAAAACACTCAGGTCAGTATCTTCACCTCCCTGCTCCTCATCTTGGCCTTTTACTAACAGACTTCTAAAATCACTGTTGACACTGGAGTTATCAATACTTGACATTTTTCTGTCGGAAAGTCAGAAAGTGGGAAATATACAGAACTTGAAATAAAACTACATATTATCCTTGATTTTGTCACTAATTTATGTTGGTTAATATGACACTTTCCCAAAGAAGCTGGATTAGATGATTTACATGGCCCTCAGAATCATCTGAGGACTGGTGATAAAAAAAGGATAGGCATAAAAGGTATACAAATCCAATCGGAAAAGAAACCTGGTTAGAAATCACTGAGTCAGAGAATAAATGACTCCAAGGCACTATTTAAACACCATCAAGAACCACTCCACAGGAGCTCAAAGATGGCTCAGCAGTTAGGAGCACTTGCTGTGCAATTATGAGACCCAGAATTCTGATGCCAGTGTACATGTAATAAGCTAGGCATCCTCAACACACCCGTAACCCCAGCTCTGAGAAGGGGTGGAGACAGAAGGATTGCTGAGGCCTGCTGGTTTCCAGCCTAGCCAAGAAAGCATGAGCCCCAGGTTCAAGGAAAGGCACAGCCTCACCATGTGGAAACTGATGAGGAAGATACCTAACACCCTCTTTGACCCCTCACACGTAAGTAAAATAAAGCTTAAAAATTATTTAGGATCACAGAGATGACTCAGCGGTTACGTCATTTGCTGCTCTTACAGAGGACTAGAATTCAGTTTCCAGTACTCACAACAGGCAGCTCATAACTATCTGTATTCCTGCTCCAAGAGATCTGACACCCTCTTCTGGCCTCTGTAGGCATCCACACAAATGTACAAACTAACACACACACATACACACACAAAAATAAATCTTTTAAAAAATTATTTCACAGGCTGGAAAAAATGTTCTTTGACCTTTTTTGAAGTTAATATTATCAGATTACAAATGCCTATGTCTGCTCTTTGTCTCCAGAGTGCCCCCAATTTTTATTCAGTATTTTCTGAATTTTAGGAATATACTTATACTACCTTTTGGTCCCTTTTCTTCCAAAGAACAAATGAACAGTCTATTACAGAGTCACAGCAGAACATTTAGATTAGCTTCAGCTCTGTATTCAACTGTGAAGGCAAGCAATCCATTCCCTTGCCAGACAAGCAAAAGCTGTGTACGAATTATGTACAGTCAATGCTGGCTAGAGACTAGACTCTATATTCACAGTGCAAACTGCAATTCACTCCACAATGGCCTAAGCCATGCCTATATCAAAGAAACAGTTATTGCTGTAACTGGTCCAGATGTCTGAACCTCCTCAGGAAATAACTCCATTAAGCACAGAGATCTAGGTATAGGTACAGGGCTACCTCCTACTCACCTCAAACACACCATTCTCTTTCTTGCGCCATATCCATTCTGGGTGGGGGTAGCCAACTGACTTGCAGTACATCATAGCATCCTGCCCTTCATTTTTGTTTTCACTCCGTTTATGGCCAGTGATGTCAGGAGCAGCTGCAAAAAGTATTAAACCGTTACCGCCTAAGATACCAAAAGCCTTACCTACTGGCTCAGAGTCCTGCTTCTAACGCTATTAGTCTTTATCAAAGCTGAATAAGAATGTGTGTTGAAAGAGTCTTTTGGGTCACAATAGCGTAAGAGGACCAATTTCACTCTCTACCCTTACATACTAAAGCATCAAGGAAATACCAGGGTTAATACTGTAAGAATTTCTACCAAAATACTAAAAAAAATACACAAGCTCAATTGTCCTAACTGCCCAAACATGTTCCTCAGGAAGCATGTAAACAGAAGCATTGTCACTTATGTAGGCCAAGTCTTCTTCTTCAAACACCTACAATAACTATGCATCATGTTAAATGGCATGTATTTTCTTAAGAAAATGATTGAAATCTAGATACGTAAAATCAAGCCTATTAAACAATATATGAAAATGGATATATGCTTTAAGAGCTACTGAAAACCAAGGACCAGAGGTCTTTCAGGAAAACCAACATCAAGCCCATTGGGCTTAACCAGTGAGGAAAAGAATAATCAGGAACCTCAACTAACATCCTCAAGGGTTTTGTAAACAGAATAAAAACCTGACTTGAGGCCTGGCGGTAGTGGCCATTAATCTCAGCACTTGAGAGGCAGGGGCATGTGAATCTCTGAGTTTGAGGCCAGCTGCTTTACAGATTAAGTTCTAGGACAGCCAAGGCTACAAAGAGAAACCCTGCTCCAAACAAACCTGACTTGAGACAGGCGTGGTGGCATGTCTACTGGGAAGCAGAGGCTGATATTCAGAGACTTCAAAGGCAACCTGGGACTACACAGCAAGACCCTCTCTCCAACAGGCTGCCAAGTCTGACAGCCTGAGTTAGATCCCTGCAACCCACACGATGAAAGAAAAGAACAACACACACATTGTCCCCAACCTATATCCTCTCTCAAACAAACAAAGTCCTAGCATTCATATGGAACCACAAAAGAACTTGAATGGCCAAAATAATATTAAATAAAAAGAACAAGCTAGAGGAATTACCATTCCAGATCTTAAGCTATATTACAGACCACAGTAATAAAAACAATTTGGTACTGGCACAAAAACAGACATTTAGATCAATGTAACAAAACCGAAGAGCCAAGTACACATAACTTCAGCCACTTAATAGTTGATAAAGATGCCAAAAACATAAGCTGGAGAAAGACAGCATCTTCAACAAATGGAGCTGTGAAATGGATACAGAAGAATAAAGTTGGTGTGTTGTATCTATCACCTGGAACAAAAACTGACTCCAAATGGATTAAAGACCTAAATTTAAACTTGCAACACTGAAACTGCTACCAAAAAATATATATATATATATATATATATATATATATATATATATATATATATATATATATATATATCATACCTCATATGACATGGGATTTACATGATACAGGACACAAAAAGACTTTGTGAATAGGACTCCATTTGCCTAACAATTAAGGGCAACAATTGACAAGTGGGGCATCCCTAAAACTGTGTGTGTTTCTGCACAGCTAAAGAAACAATCAACTGTTGAAAACAAAGTCCAAAGAACAAAAAATAATATTTGCCACCTTTACACCTGACAGAATATCTAAAATAAGCTCAAAAAAATTAAAAAAAAAAAAAAAAGACTCATTAAAAAAAATAGGCCTAGGACCCACAGAAAGTTCTCTAAACAACAAAACAGCTAAAAAAACTAAAAAAAAAACATATTCATCATCTCTAGCAATTAAGGAAAGTCAAATCAAAACAACTTTGAGAGTTCATCTTACCCAGTCAGAATGACAACGATCAACAAAACAAACCTACAACAAATTCTGAAGGTGAGGTAAGGTCAGGGGGAGCCTCACTCACTTTTGGGATTACTAACTAGGGCAGCCACTATGAAAATCGGAGTAGAAAATTCTTAAAAAACAAAAAAACTCCTTGGCATGTGACCAAAGGACTTGACATCCTACCCCACACACATCTGCTCAGCCATGTTCATTGCTACTCTACACACTATAGCTAGGAAATTTAAACAACCTAAATGTCCTTCTACCAACAAATGGATAATAAAATGTGATACATATACACTACAAAATACTAT